>NW_022631245.1:0-353859 GCF_010015895.1 Lontra canadensis
CAGGAAACATGCATTGAGCACTGAGAATCTGCAAATTTCCAGAATTTCGCCAAAGTTTCATTTAATAAAATATTATTAAACCCATTAACATTTCCACTTTATTTCCCTTTCCTTCATGATTATAACAGAGTCCAGTTTTCCCCTCCCCATTTGCAAGTTACTTCTAATATTACATCTCACTTCCTGTCAATTTTATCAAAAGTCTAAGCCATAACCCTGAAGAACTTTCTATGTTATTCTCTGCTGTCCTTCTGCTTCTTTATGCCCAATGTTCCTGAGACCTGGAATGCACTTTGCCAAATGGTAAAGCTCTTAAACATTTTTTAAGGTACCTACTCCAGTTTAGTTTTTTCCCCATTTTATTTCTTTTCAGTGTTCCAAAATTCATTGTTTATGCAACACAGCCAGTGCTCCATGCAATACATGACTATAATACCCATCATCAGGCTCACCAAAACCCAACCCCCTTCCTCTCCAAAACCCTCAGTTTGTTTCTGAGTCCACAGTCTCTCATGGTTTGTCTCCCCCTCTGATTTACCCCAATTCACTTCTCCTTTCCTTCATCCAATGTCTTCCATGTTATTCCTTATGCTCCATAAGTAACTGAAAGTGTATGATAATTGACTCTCTCTGCTTGACTTATTTTGCTCAGCATACTCTCTTCCAGTCCTGTCCAGGTAGATTTAAAAGTTGGGTATGCATCCTTTCTGATGGAAGCATAATACTCCATTGTATATATGGATCATATATCCATTCTTTATCCAGTCATCTGTTGAAGGGCATCTTCGTTCTTTCCACAGTTTGGCAACTGTGGCCATTGCTGTTATGAACATTGCAGTACAGGTGGCCCTTATTCTTTACTACATCTGCATCTTTGGGGCAAATACCCAGTAGTGCAACTGCAGGGTCATAGGGAAGTTCTATTTCTAATTTCTTAAGGAATCTCCACACTGTTTTCCAAAGTGGCTGCACAAACTTGCATCCCCACCAACAGTGGAAGAGGGTTCCCCTTTCTCCACATCTTCTCCAACACACGTTGTTTACTGTCTTGTTAATTTTGGCCATTCTAAATGGTGTAAGGTGGTATCTCAATGTGGTTTTGATTTGAATTTCCCTGATGGCTAGTTATGATGAACATTTTTCATGTGTCTGATAGCCATTTGTATGTCTTCTTCAGAGAAGTGTCTGTTCATGTCTTCTGCCCATTTTTTGATATGATTGTATGTTTTGGGTGTGTTGAGTTTGAGAAGTTCTTTATAGATCTTGGATATCAGCCCTTTGTTCTGTAATTTGTGAATATCGTCTCCCATTCTGTGGGTTCCCTCTTTGTTTTGTTGACTGTTTCCTTTGCTGTTCACAAGCTTTGGATCTTGATGAAGTCCCCAAAGTTCATTTTCACTTTTGTTTCCTTTGCCTTTGGAGACATATCTTGAAAGAAGTTGCTGTGGCCGATATCAAAGAGGTTACTGCCTACGTTCTCTTCTAGGATTTTGATAGATTCCTGCCTCATGCTGAGGTCTTTTATCCATTTTGAGTTTATCTTTGTGTATGGTGTAAGAGAATGGCCATGTTTCAGTCTTCTACACACAGGTGTCCCATTTTCCCAGCACCATTTATTGAGGAGACTTTTTTCCCACTGGATATTTTTTTCCTGCTTTATTGAAGATTATTTGACAATAGAGTTGAGGGTCCATATCTGGGCTCTCTACTCTGTTCCACTGGTCTATGTGTTTGTTTTTATGCCAGTACAATGCAGTCTTGGTGATCACATCTTGGTAGTAAAGCTTGAAATCAGGCAATGTTGTGCCCCCTGTTTTAGTTTTCTTTTTTCACAATTTCCTTAGCAATTCAGTGTCTCTTCTAGTTCCATACAGATTTTAGGATCATTTGCTCTAGTTCTTTGAAAAATTCCAGTGGAATTTTGAATGGAATGGCATTGAAAGTATAGATTTCTCTAGGCAGTATAGACATTTTAACAATGTTTATTCTCCAAATCCATGAGCATGGAATGGTCTTCTATCTTTTTGTGTCTTCTTCAATTTCTTCCATGAGTGTTCTGTAGTTCCTCAAGCACAGCTCCTTTACATCTTTGGTTAGGTTTATTCCCAGGCATCTTATGGTTCTTGGTGCTATAGTAAATTGAATAGATTCTCTAATTTCCCTTTCTGTATTTTCATTGTTAGTGAATAAGAAATCCACTGATTTCTGTACATTGACTTTGTATCCTGCCACGTTGTTGAATTGTTGTATGAGGTCTAGTTGTTTGGGGGTGGAGTCTTTTGGGTTTTCCATATAAAGAATCATGTCATCTGTGAAGAGAGAGAGTTTGACTTCTTCATTGCCAATTTGGATACCTTTTATTTCTCTTTGTTGTTTGATTGCTATTGCTAGGACTTCTAATAGTATGTTGAACAAGGGTGGTGAGAGTGGGCATCCTTGTAGTGTTCCTGATCTCAACGGGAAGACTGCAAGCTTTTTCCCATTGAGGATGATATTTGCTGTGGGTCTTTCATAGATAGATTTGATGAAGTTCAGGAATGTTCCCTCTCTCCCTATACTTTGAAGCGTTTTAATCAGGAACGGATGCTGGATTTTGTCAAATGCTTTTTCTGCATCAATTGAGAGGACCATGTGGTTCTTCTCTCTTCTCTTATTAATTTGTTCTATCACATTGATTGACTTGCGAATGTTGAACCATCCCTGTAGCCCCGGGATGAATCCCACCTGGTCATGGTGGATAATCTTTTTAATGTTCTGTTGGATCCTGTTTGCTAGGATCTTGTTGAGAATCTTAGCATCCATATTCATCAGTGATATTGGTCTGAAATTCTCCTTTTTGGGAGGGTCTTTGCCTGGTTTGGAGATCAGGGTAATGCTGGCTTCATAGAAAGAGTCTGCAAGTTTTCCTTCTGCTTCAATTTTTTGAAACAGCTTCAGGAGAATATGTGTTATTCTTTGAAAGCTTGGCACATTTTATTTTAATAATGGTTTGTTTCCCTCATCCTTACTGATACCAGAGTTGATGTTCACAAGTCCTTGAAACCTTATAATCTAAACTAGATTTTGCCCATCACAGACACTGAATTCAATAGACATGTGTAGAGTGAAAGACTGAGTGATCAGTGAAATGAGTTATGGAAAGAATGAGGTATAAAGTTATAAATTGTCAATACATTAATCTCCAATTCATTTACTTTAGCATAAATATTATTTAAATCTAGCAAAAAATACATGATTTTATGGGAATATAATCTCAGATGTGTAGTGAAAAAATGGAAAAAATAAGATTTTATCATTCTGTAAATAATTTATGATACATTGTCAGATGTAGGTGAAAGATACATCTGATAGGATATCAAGTCTTACTTCACTGACTCTGTGAGTTGTCATTGGTCACGTGGCACTGCATCAACTTGACCAAGTCACTTAATTTCAGTGAGTATCAATTCTTTGATTTTTTAATAATACAAATACTGTACTTTATATTCCTCTATCCGTTTTAGTTATAAGATCTGCATGTAGAATATGATTTACTAGGTCCAGAGAATTGTACATGCATGTTTCCATCAGGCAACTTTAAGTAACCACAACACTTTATTTCATAAGGCCCATGAAACTGAAAATCAGATATTGTATCATTAACTCTTCAGAAAGTATGAAATAGAAAATATGCTAAGTTTATTATCACACAATTATTGATAACCCATGTGTTCAAGTTATAGGCTCAGGCAGGCTTCAGTGTTGAAAATATTTACAAAGCAGAGAAAAATACAAAAAGCAGAGCACTTCTTCTTAAAATATTATCAAACTATGGAGTTCAGGGAAAGGAGATTTGCCCATTAATAACATGGTATAAGGCATAATGCAATATACACCATAAGAGACTGATGAATATAGAAGAGAGTAGGAGAGGTGAAGTCATGCCTCAGGACCACAGAAGATAACATTTGAGCTAGGACTATGAAAGTGTGTAATACACTTCAGCACTTAAAGTAAAACTGAATTGCTTTTTCTCTACTCACTAGTTTTTGAAAAACGTATGTTTTAAACTTATGGATTAGTCACAACTCTTCCCCCATCACATCTATACACATGTTATAAATTCTTGTCCCTAACATTTTTAATTGTACTTAGAGGTACAGGTGAAATCTGTAAGAAACAGTGGACTCACTCTGACTAACTATGCATATATGCACATTTCTGTGACTACTAAAGGACCTGAAACCACCGGTTTTCCCATTTATGCAAAGTAAACTTCAAAGTATGCGTAATATACCATTTAACCTAATATACCATTTAAACCTGTTGGCCAGTGTTCTGTGTTCACTAAGTTCTATATATCACTCCTGTGATGTGGGTATGCTTCAGTCGAATTTTACAAATGAAGGAAGACAGACTCAGAAGGATTATCTAACTACACCAGGGCCATCAGACAGGTAAATATGGTGTGTTTGAGGAAGGGAGCTTCAAACTCTGGTACTGATCCTCTCGAGGTTGTTTTTAACTTATCTGCAATACTTTATCTGCTTCTACAGCTTATATGTCCAATGAAACCTTTGCTAAACTGGATATTATTCTACCTTTTAAAATAAAGTACTTCTTGTAAGATGGACTCTACTAATCTTCTCCATCATTACCTTCCGTTTACTTTTATACAGCATCAGCTAGTACCTTTAATTACTTTGATGACAGAAACAGACTTCATGCAGAATAGGAAAACTGTGAAACTTGCAGCAACTGTTTTTATGAGGTCTCTTCTTAAATAATGTTGCTGTGATTAGAAATTCTGTTCTAGGTTACCTGACTTAAGAGATACTTGAGTTAGGATTAGAGCAAGGAGGATTCATGGGCAAATGGGAAAATTCCCTATGTGAGAGAGAAAAGGTAAGCACAGACAACACTCAATTCTGAAAATGTTTTTGTGTCCTCAGGTTATCAAAAACTTTTTTTTTCTCATCTTCAAGAGAGTCTTCCTTTTACCTGAAGTCTCCCAAGACTGAGTGAAAACATTGACTTTTATAAATCTAAAATAATCATTGCCCTTCTATTGAAGTTACATCTGCACAATACCTCAAGGTGATGTATTTGTAAGTGCTTTAAGAAATACACGTGATACAGTTTCATCAAACTGATTAGCTTTTAGTTGATAGAATGTTAAATGTACCTGTGTTCTTGTTTGGTTACTATTAGTGATTACAGTTTGTAATCACTATAATGTGTAAATAGTAGTTTATTGAGAAATGCAAGAGATATAGTTAATGAAAATTTTGTATATCAATAAGTTACTTATAATACTAAATAGATAACAACAAGAATGAAGTGAGCATGAACATATTCAGAGGAGCCTGAGAGTAAGAAAAGCAAATGTACAATAACACATTGGATGGAATAGTGTTCCTATCATTGTTTTCTGGGCAATGATTTTCAGCCATGGAGATAAACAATAAGAATGTTACCACAGATTTTATTCTCTTGGGGCTTTGGCCTAAGTTTAGTCACCTTGTGATCATTGTCTGCCTCATTCTTCTTGTCTACATTATAGCTGTAATGGGCAATTATGTTATTCTCCTCAACTGGCTGGATTCTCTCCTATGTACTTCTTGCTCAGCCAGCTCTCCCTTATTGATGTGGCTTTGATCTCCACTACCATCCCCAAAATGATCACAAACTTTTTCTCAGGGAAAAGAACCATATCACAGGCAGGCTGTGGAGCCCAGATCTTTTTCAGCTTAACCTTAGGAATTTCTCAGTGCCTTCTACTGACCCTTATGTCCTATGACTGCTACATTGCCATTTGCAATCCACTACATTACTCAGAATTGATGAGCCATACCATCTCTAAACAGATGGTCATTGGGTCTTGGATAGGAGGGGCAATAACTTCCCTAGTTCATAACAGCCTATACCATGCACTTATTAATATGTCATCCTCGAGAGATCCCACACTTCTTGTGTGAGGTCATGGCACTCCTGAAGCTCACTTGTGAGAACATTTCAGGATATGTGAAGTCAGTGGTGATCTCAAGCTTTCTGGTGGTCCTCATCCCTCTGAGTCTCATCCTCACTTCCTACAACCACATATTCCTTGCTGTCCTCCGTATGAACTCCCTTGAAGGTAAGAACAAGGCCTTGGCCACATGTTTCTCCCACCTCTGTGTGGTCTCTCTCTACTTTGGTCCTGCCATATTAGTCTACATGAGGCCAGGATCTTCCAAAACCCCCCAAATAAATCAATCCCTCTTTATGTTTAATGCTATTCTTACCCCTATGCTTAACCCCCTCATCTATAGCCTGAGAAACAAGGATGTCATAGCAGCTATGAAAAGTATAGTGATCAATAGATGCCTCCCGAAAAAGGTCAAAAGGCACCTAGGTTGCCATACTTAATTATTACCACATATTAGCATATTCCTTTGAATTGTTTTAAGAGACTTTAGGATCTGATAAATTTGGTTATAAGAATCATGGATATATTAGAGGTCATTTGTTTCAACCCCCTTATTGTGTGAAAATAAAATATTAAAAAGTGAAATATAAAATAACTTATTGATGTCTTCAGAATACCAACCAAAGATCAAATTCTTCCAACAAAAAATCCTGAAACTGCAGTGCTTTTCAAAATAACACAGAGCATCATTATTGCTCCTATATACCCAAATGACAAATGTACTCATCTGTCTAAATATACCTATGAAGAAGGAGGCATGAAATTGTCCTAAGAAAAAATGAAAGAATTCAGAATTTCAGGGTTGGCTGAGGAAACATAACTTCTAACAGCTGGATTCAACTGTTATGGCATTGAAATAATCTGATCTCCCATGAAATACAAAAGGCAGCTTTCAGATTGCCAAAAGCTCACAAACCTGCAACCCACTCATTAGTATTTATTTATTTTTTTTTTTTATGAGGAACAAAGAAGAAACCTGCCTCCTTTCTTTTGGTCTCAAGAACATTTTTATTTTTTTTTTAATTTTTTAGTTTTTTGTAAAAAAAGGAAAGAGGATCAATGTTATCTCCACAAATTCTAATAAACTAAATTCACTAACACATTTAAATGATTATACAATTTGATCAAGTGAGATTTCCCCTGAACATAAGGATGGTTCAACATATAAATATCAATCATTATGATGCACCACAGAATAAGGGTGGGGAGGATTACATGAATACCTCAGGGGATGTGGGGAAAAAAAAATCATTTGACAGAATTTAACAAGAATTCATGAAAACAACACTGTAAAAACTAGGAGTAGAAGGAAACAACCTAAATATAATGAAGGCCATATATAAAAATCTAAGAGAGGAACATCATACTCAATGGCTAAAGACTGAAGTTTTTCTCTAAGATTAGGAACAAAATAGGGATGTCCACAATCAACCATTTCCTTTCAATATAGTATAGGAAATCCTAGCCAAAGCCATTAGTTAAGGAAAATAAATAAAATAATTCCAAATTGGAAAAGAAGTGAAATTACTTCTTTTTGTAGATGGCATGTGATAAAAACAAAACAAACAAAAAAAAAACCAAAGTTTTTCTTTTTTAAAAAATTTTATCTACATTAGCTAGTTAACATACAGTCTAATATTAGTTTCAGGTTTACAATACAGTGATTCAACACTTTCAAACAAAATGTGGTGCTCATACCAAGTTCTGCCTTAGTTCCAACCAAAACCCTAGAGGAGAACATGGGTAGTAACCTCTTCAGCATTGGCCACAGAAGCTTCTTTCAAGACATGTTTCTAAAGGCACGGGAAACAAAAGCAAAAATGAACTCTAGTACTTCATCAAGATGATGGGAGAAAATATTTGCAAATGACATTACAGATAATGGGCTGGTACCCAAGATCTACAAAGAACTTCTCAAAAGCAACACCTAAAAACAAATAATCTTGTCAAAAATTGGGCAAAAGATATGAACAGACACTTCTCCAAAGAAGACATACAAATGACCAATAGACATGAAAAAATGCTCCACATTACTTACCAGGAGTGAGATACAGATCAAAACCACAATTAATATCACCTTGCACCAGTCAGAATGGCTAAAATTAACAAGACAGGGAATACCAAATGCTTATGAAGATGTGGAGAAAGGGGAACCCTCTTACACTCTTGGTGGGAATGGAAGCTGGTACAGCCCCTTTGGAAAACAGTATGGATGTTTCTGGTTAACGTTTAAGTTTCCGGTTAAAGTTAAAAAGTTAAAAATAGAGCTACCTTATGACCCAGTAATTGCATTACTGTGTATTTACCTTAAAGATACAGATTTAGTGAAAAGGAGGGCCATCTGTATCCCAATGTTCATAGCAGCAATGGCCACAGTTGCCAAACTGTGTATGGAAATTAGATGTCCTTCAACAGATGAATGTATAAAGAAAAAGTTTCAAACACCATATGCAATGGAGTATTACTCATCCATCAGAAAGGATGAATACATACCACTTACATGGGCATGGATGGAACTGGAAGGGATTATGCTAAGTGAAATAATCCAAGCAGAGAAAGACATTATCATATGGTTTCACACATATGTGGAACATAAGGAATAGTGGAGAGGAAAATAGGGGTGGGGAAAATGAATAATCAGAAATCACAGAGGGAGACAAAACATATGAGACTCGACTCTGAGAAACAAACTGAGGGTTGCAGAAAGGGAGGTGGGTGAGGGGATGGGATAACAGCGTGATGGGCATTAAAGAGGGCAGAGATGTGATGAGTACTGGGTGTTACATGCAACTGATGTATCACTGAACATTTATAAAAAAAACAATGATATCCTATACTTTCACTAATTGAATTTAAATTAAAAAATAAAAGAGGGAGGGGCAAGATGGCAGAGAAGTAGGAGACCATGTTTTGACTGGCCCCCTAAAGAGAGGTAAATATCTACAAGAACACTCTGAACACCCATGAAATCAGCCTGGGATGTGAGACTATACACCTCTGGATCTCTATGGGATGCAGAAGATATCAGTGGATAAGGTGCATCTTGCCTCGATAGTAGTTGATATATTCAGCTATACATCCCCTCAACCCCCTCTCACCAAAATGGCTAGGAGGGGGAACTCTCAACAGAGGAAAAATTCAAAGAATGTGCCCTCTGGCACAGAACTATTGGATATGGACATAAACAGTATGTTGGAAGGGAATTCAGGATAACAATTATCCAGGCAATGGCTAGGTTCGAGAAAACCATTGGTGACAACATAGAATCTCTAAGGATGGAAGTGAGAACTGACCTGGCAGAAGTTAACAATGCTATCAATGAGATCCAATCTCATCTAAATACTCTAACTGCTAGGGCAACCATGTCAGAAGATAGAATTGGTGATGTAAAAGACAAACTGATAGAAAAGAAGGATCAGGAGGAGGCTTGGAACAAATAGCTTAGAAGCCATGAAAACAGAATTAGGGAAATGAATGACATCATGAAACATTCCAATGTCAGAATTATTGGGATCCCTGAGGGGGTGGAGAAAGAGAGAAGCCTAGAAGATATAGTTGAAGAAATTCTGGATGAAAATTTCCACAATCTGGGGAATGAAACAAGTGCTTGTGTCCTAGAGGCAGAAAGAAAACCCCTCCAGATCAATGAGGATAGAAAGACCTCCAGACACTTAATTGTGAAATTCACAGATCATATTTTTAGACAAGAAGTCCTAAGGGCAGGTAGGGAGAAGATATTCCTTAAGTACAGAGGAAGGTCCATCAGAATAATGTCAGACCTGTCCACAGAAACCTGGAAAGCCAAAAAAGGGCTGGCAAGACATATTTAGGGCAATAAATGAGAAGAACATACAGCCAAGAATACTTTATCCAACAAGACTGACATTCAGAATGGATGGAGAGATAAAGGGCTTCCAAGACCGGCAAGGTTTCAAAGAGTATGTGACCACCAAGCTGACACTACAAGAAATATTAAGGGGGGTTCTATAAAAGAAGAAAAACCCAAGAGTGACATAGAACAAAAATTTACAGAGAAACCTATAGAAACAAGGACATCACAGACAAAATGATGTCAATAAAAACATATCTTTCAATAATCACTATCAACATGAATGGTCTAAATGCTCCCATAAAACAGCACAGGAGTGATGACTGGATAAAACGACAGACCAGTCCATATGCTGTCAAGAAGAGACACATTTGGAATCTAAAGATACATCCAGACTGAAAGTGAAGGGATGGAGAAGCATCTTTCATGCCAATGGGCCTCAAAAGAAAGCTGGGGTAATGGTTCTCATATCAGGAAAATTAGATTTTAAGCTAAAGACTGTAGTCAGAGATACAGAAGAACACTGCATCTAAAAGGGTCTATCTACCAAGAAGATCTAACAATTGTAAATATTTATAGCCCCAATATGAGAGCAGCCAACTACATAAGACAACTGTTTTCGAGAGAAAGAGTTATATTGATATGAATATATGAATAGTAGGGGATCTTAACATGCCACTCTCAGTAATAGACAGATCATCCAAGCAGAAAATGAGTAAAGAAACAACAGCTTTGAATTCCCACTGGAACAGATGGACCTCGTAGATATATACAGAACATTCCACCCTAAAACAACAGAATACTCATTCTTGTGAATGCACATGGACCTTTCTCCAGAATAGACTACATACTGGGTCACAGATCAGGACTCAACCTATATCAAAAGATTGAGATTATTCCCTGCATATTCTCGGACCACAATGCTTTGAAACTGGAGCATAACCACAAGAAAATTTTGGAAGGAATTCAAACACTTGGAAGCTAAAGACCACCCTGCTTAAGAATGTTTGGATCAACGAGGAAATCAAAGAAGAACTTAAACAATTCATGAAAGCCAATGAAAATGAAGACACTTTGGTCCAAAACCTATGGGATACAGCAAAGGCAGTCCTAAGGGGGAAAATACAGAGCCATCCATGCCTCACTCCAAAATCCATGAAAAATCCAGAATACATCAGCTTTCTTTACACTGGAAAATCAACAAATTAAGCCAACCCTATGTACAAGAAGTGAAATTATCAAGATTAGAACAGAGATCAATGAGATGGAAACTAGAGATACATTAGAACGCATCAACAAAAGTAGAAGCTGGTTCTTTGAAAGAATCAATAAGATCGATAAACCATTGGTGAAACTAATCCAAAAGAAAACAGAGAGGACCCAAATTAATAAAATTATGAATGAAAAGGGAGAGATCATGACAAACACCAAGGAAATAGAAACAATCATCAGAAATTTTTTTAAAAAGTTATATGCCTATAAGTTAAGCAACATAGATGAAATTGATGCTTTCCTTGAAGCCTGTAAACTTCCAAGAAGGAATCAGGAAGAAATTGAAAACCTGAATAGGCCAATATCTAGTAACAAGAATGAAGCAGTGATGAAAAACCTCCCAAAAAACAGGAGCCCAGGGGCTGAAAGATTCGCTGGGGAAATGCTACCACACATTCAAAGAAGAAATAATACCTATTCTCTTGAAGCTGTTTCAAAAAATAGAAATAGAAGGAAAACTTCCAGACTCTTTCTTGAAGCCAGCATTACCTTGACCCCTAAACCAGGCAAAGACCCCATCAAAAAGGAGAATTTCAGACCAATATGCCTGATGAATATGGATGCCAAGATCCTCAAAAACATTCTAGCTAATAGGATCCAAAAGTACATTAAAAATGTTAACCACCATGACCAGGTGGGATTTATCCATGGGGTGCAAGGGTGCTTCAACATTTGCTAATCAATCAATGTGATAGAACAAATCAATAGGAGAAGAGAGAAGAAACACATGGTCCTCTCAATTGATGCAGAAAAATCATATGACAAGAAAAAGCATCTGTTTCTGATTAAAATGCTTCAAACTATAGGAAGATGGAGGGAACATTCCTCAACTTCATAAAATCTATGAAAAACCTACACTGAATATCATCCTCATTGGGTAAAAGATGGCAGCCTTCCCACTGAGATCAGGAACACGACAAGGATGCTCACTCTCACCACTGTTGTATAACATAGTACTGGAAGTCCTAGCAACAGCAATCAGACAACAAAAAGAAATAAAATGTATTCTAATTGGCAAAGAAGAAGTCAAATTCTCTCTCTTCACAAATGACATGATACACAAATGAAACTACAGACAAAGGGCTGATATCCAAGATCCATAAAGAACTCCTCAAGCACAACACACAGAAAACAATCATGTCAAAAACTGGGCAGAAAACATGAACAGACTCTTCTCCAAAGAAGACATACAAATGGCTATCAGACACATGAAAAAATGTTCATCATAACTAGCCATCAGGGAAATTCAAATCAAAACAATGTTGAGATACTACCTTACGCCAGTTAGAATTGCCAAAATCAACAAGACAGTAAAAAACAAGTGTTGGAGAAGATGTAAAGAAATTCCACTGTTGGTTGGAATGCAAGTTGGTGTAGTCACCTTAGAAAACAGTATGGAGATTCCTTAAGAAATTAAAAATAGAGTTACCCTAAGTCCCTGCAATTGCTCAACTGGGTATTTGCCCCCAATGCAGATGTAGTGAAAAGAAGGGCCATGCGTACCCCAATGTTCATAGCAACCGTGGCCTCAATCCTGAAACTGTGGAAAGTGCCAAGATGCCCTTCAACAGATGAATGGATAAAGAAGATATGGTCCATATATACTATCAAGTATTATGTCTCCATCAGAAAGGATGAATACCCAACTTTTGTAACAACCTAGGTGGGACTGGAGGAGATTATACTGAGTTAAAAAAAATAATAAGTCAAGAATAGAGAGTCAATTATCATATGCTTTCACTTTCTTGTGCAACCTAAAGAATAACATGTAGGACATTTGGAGAAGGAAAGGAAAAGTGAATTGGGAGAAATCATATGGGGAAATGAAGCATGAGAAACTGGACTCTGAGAAACAAACTGAGGGTTTTGGAGGGGTCGGTGTTGGGGGGATAGGTGAGCCCATTGGTTGCTCTTAAGGAGGGTATGTATTGCATGGAGCACAGGGTATGGGGCATAAACAATGAATCTTGGATCACTGAAAAAATAAAATTATATTAAAAAAATAGATCAAAGAAAAAAATAAAAATAGAAATCCTATATGATGGCTATTTAAGCAAGGATGTGTATATATATATTTGTGTGTGTATATGTTCCAATATTCCTTATATTTGCAATATATTTTGTGTATATACCATGTATATATTTATTTATATATATTATTGTGTATATTATTTATTTATATATATTATGTATATCCAATATTCCATATATTTGTGTGTTTTCATACAGAAAATACACATTTTTAAAATTTTTTTTTATTTATTTTCAGCGTAACAGTGTTCATTGTTTTTGCACCACACCCAGTACTCCATGCAATCCGTGCCCTCTCCAATACCCACTGCCTGGTTCCCCCAAGCTCCTACACCTGCCCCTTCAAACACCTCAGATTGTTTTTCAGAGTCCATAGTCTCTCATGGCTCACCTCCCCTTCCAATTTCCCTCAATTCCCTTCTCCTCTCTAACTCCCCTTGTCCTCTATGCTATTTGGTATGCTCCACAAATGAGTGAAACCATATGATAATTGTCTCTCTCTGCTTGACTTATTTCACTCAGCATAATCTCTTCCAGTCCCGTCCATGTTGCTACAAAAGTTGGGTATTCATCCTTTCTGATGGAGGCATAATACTCCATAGTGTATATGGACCACATTTTCCTTATCCATTCACCCGTTGAAGGGCATCTTGGTTCTTTCCACAGTTTGGTGACCATGGCCATTGCTGCTATAAACATTGGGATACAGATGGCCCTTCTATTCACTACCTCTGTATCTTTGGGGTAAATACCCAGTAGTGCAATGGCAGGGTCAAAGGGAAGTTCTATTTTTAATTTCTTGAGGAATCCCCACACTGTTCTCCAAAGTGGCTGCACCAACTTGCACTCCAACCAACAGTGGAAGAGGGCTCCCCTTTCTCCACATGCCCTCCAACACATGTTGTTTCCTGTCTTGCTAATTTTGGCCATTCTAACTGGTATAAGGTGGTATCTCAATATGGTTTTAATTTGAATCTCCCTGATGGCTAGTGATGATGCACATTTTTTCATATGTCTGATAGCCATTTGTATGTCTTCATTGGGGAAGTGTCTGTTCATATCTTCTGCCCATTTTTTGATATGATTGTCTGTTTTGTGTGTGCTGAGTTTGACGAGTTCTTTATAGATCTGAGATATCAACCTTTTGACTGTACTGATATTTGCAAATATCTTCTCCCATTCCGTGGGTTGCGTCTTGGTTTTCTTGACTGTTTCCTTTGCTTTGCAGAATCTTTTGATCTTGATGAAGTCCCAAAAGTTCATTTTCGCTTTTGTTTCCTTTGCCTTGGGAGACATATCCTGAAAGAAGTTGCTGTGGCTGATATCAAAGAGGTTACTGCCTAGGTTCTTCTATAGGATTCTATGGATTCCTGCCTCACATTGAGGTCTTTTATCATTGTGAGTTTATTTTTGTGTATGGTGTAAGAGAATGGTCGAGTTTCATTCTTCTACACATATCTGCCCAGTTTTCTCAGCACCATTTATTGAAGAGACGGTCTTTTTCCACTGTATATTTTTTCCTGTTTTGTCAAAGAGTGATTTGCCCATAGAGTTGAGGATCCATATATGGGCTATCTACTCTGTTCCACTGGTCTATGTGTCTGTTTTTATGCCAGTACCATGCTGTCTTGGTGATCACAGCATTGTAGTAAAGCTTGAAATCTGGTAACGTGATGCCCCCAGTTTTATTTTTGTTTTTCAATATTTCCTTAGCGATTCGGAGTCTCTTCTGATTCCATACAAATTTTTGGATTATTTTCTCCAGCTCTTTGAAAAATACTGGTGGAATTTTTATCAGAATGGCATAAAAGTATAAATTGCTCTAGGCAGTATAGACATTTTAACCATGTTTATTTTTCCAATCCAAGGGCATGGAATAGTCTCCCATCTTTTTGTGTCTTCTTCAATTTCTTTCATGAGTGTTCTGTAGTTCCTTGAGTACAGATCCTTTACCTCTTTGGTTAGGTTTATTCCCGGGTATCTTATGGTTCTTGGTGCTATAGTAAATGGAATCGATTCTCTAATTTCCCTTTCTGTATTTTCATTGTTAGTATATAAGAAAGCCACTGACTTCTGTACATTGACTTTGTATCCTGCCATGTTGCTGAATTGTTATATGAGTTCTAGTACTTTGGGGGTGGAGTCTTTTGGGTTTTCCATATAAAGAATCATGTCATCTGATATGGGAGAGAGTTTGACTTCTTCATTGCCAATTTGGATACATTTTATTTCTCTTTGTTGTTTGATTGCTGTTGCTAGGACTTCTAATACTATGTTGAACAAGAGTGGTGAGAGTGGGCATCCTTGTCATGTTCCTGATGTCAACGGGAAGGCTGCAAGCTTTTTCCCATTGAGGATGATATTTGCTGTGGGTTTTTCATAGATAGATTTGATGAAGTTCAGGAATGTTCCCTCTCTCCCTATACTTTGAAGCGTTTTAATCAGGAACGGATGCTGGATTTTGTCAAATGCTTTTTCTGCATCAATTGAGAGGACCATGTGGTTCTTCTCTCATCTCTTATTGATTTGTTCTATCACATTGATTGATTTGCAAATGTTGAACCATCCTTGTAGCCCAGGAATGAATCCGACCTGGTATGGTGGATAATCTTTTTAATGTGCTGTTGGGTTCTGTTTGCTAGAATCTTGTTGAGAATCTTAGCATCCATATTCATCAGTGATATTGGTCTGAAATTCTCCTTTCTGGTAGGGTCTTTGCCTGGTTTGGGGATCAGGGTAATGCTGGCTTCATAGAAAGAGTCTGCAAGTTTTCCTTCTGCTTCAATTTTTTGAAACAGCTTCATGAGAATAGGTGTTGTTTCTTCTTTGAAAGTTTGGTAGAATTCCCCAGGGAATCCGTCAGGTACTGGGCGCTTGTTTTTTGGGAGGTTTTTGATCACTGCTTCAATCTCGTGACTAGATATCGGTCTATTCAGGTTGTCAATTTCTTCCTGGTTCAATTTTGGGAGTTTACAGTTTTCCAGGAATGCATCCATTTCATCTAGGTTGCTTAGCTTATTGGAATATAACTGTTGATAATAATTTCTGATGATTGATTCTACTTCTTTCGTGCTAGTTGTGATCTCTGCCTTTTCATTCATAGTTTTATTAATTTGAGCTTTCTCTCTTTTATTTTGAAATAGTGTGGCCAATGGTTTATTGATCTTATTGATTCTTTCAAAAAAACAGCTTCTAGTTTCATTGATACGTTCTGCTGTATCTCTGGTTTCTACCTCATTGATATCAGCTCTAATCTTGATTATTTCCCTTCTTGTGTGTGGAATTGGTTTGATTTGTTATTGATTCTCCAGTTCTTTAAGGTGTAGAGACAGCTGGTGTGTTCTGGATTTTTCAGTTTTTTTGAGGGAGGCTTGGATGGCTATGTATTTCCCCCTTGGGACCGCCCTTGCCGTATCCCATAGGTTTTGGACTGAAGTGTCTTCATTCTCATTGGTTTCCATTAATTGTTTCAGTTCTTCTTTGATCTCCTGATTGATCCGAGCCATCTTAAGCAAGGTGGTCTTTAGCTTTCAGGTGTTTGAGTTCCTTCGGTACTTTTCCTTATGATTGAGCTCCAATTTCAAAGCATTGTAATCTGAGAATATGCAAGGAATAATATCAGGCTTTTGGTATCAGTTGAATCCTGATTTGTGACCCAGTGTGTGGTCTATTCTTGAGAAGGTTCCATGGGCACTTGAGAAGAATGAGTATTCTGTTGTTTTATGGTGGAATGTTCTGTATATATCTATGAGGTCCATCTGGTCCAAATTGTCATTCAATGGTCTTGTTTCTTTATCAATTTTCAGCTTGGTTGATGTGTCTATTACTGAGAGAGTCATGCTAAGGTCTCCTACTATTAATGTATTCATATCAATATGGCTCTTTATCTTGATAAACAGTTTTCTTATGTAATTGGTTGCTCCCATATTGGGGGCATAGATCTTTACAATTGTTAGATCATCTTGGTGGATAGTCCCTTTAAGAATGATGTAGTAACCTTCTGTATCTCTGACTACAGTCTTTAGTTTAACATCTAATTTATCTGATATGAGAATCGCTACCCCGGCCTTCTTTTGAGGCCCATTGGCATGAAAGATGCTTCTCCATCCCTTCACTTTCTGTCTGGGTGTATCTTTAGGTTCCAAATGGGTCTCTTGTAGACAACATATGGATGGGTCCTGTCGTTTTATCCATTCTGCAACCCTGTGCCATTTTATGGGCACATTTAGGCCATTCACATTGAGAGTGATTATTGATAGATACATTTTTATTGACATCGTGCTACATTTGAAGTCTTTCTTAATGTAATTGTCTCTTTATTTCTGTTCAATGCTATTCTTAGGATTTTTCCTCTTTTATAGAACCTCCTTAATATTTTCTGCAGTGTGGGCTTGGTGGTTGCATAGTCTCTTAAGCCTTGCCGGTCTTGGAAACTCTTTATCTCTCCATCCATTTTGAATGTCAGTCTTGCTGGGTAAAGTATTCTTGGCTGCATGTTCTTCTCATTTAGTGCCCTGAATATATCTTGCCAGCCCTTTCTGGCTTGCCAGGTCTCTTTGGTCAAGTCTGATGTTATTCTGATGGGCTTTCCTCTGTAAGTAAGGAGCCTCTTTGTCCTAGCGGCTTTCAAGAGATTATATCTACAAGTATGATTCCTCAATTTGACTATCAGGTGCCTTGATGTTTTTCTGGTTTCTATAATATTGGGTGGATACCGTTCAGCCTCTAGTACATGAATGCTGGTTCCATTCACGAGATTGGGAAAATTTTCATGAAGTACTTGTTCCACTGTATCTTCTAGACTTATTTCTTTCTCCTCCCCTTCAGGGATTCCAATAATTCTGATGTTGGAACATTTCATGGCATCATTTATTTCCCTGATTCTGTTTTCGTGGCTTCTAAGCTAATTGTTCTAGGGTTCCTCCTGATCTTTTCTCTCTATCTGTTTGTCCCCCAGATCACTATTTCTATCTTCTGTCTCAGTTACCCTAGCTTTGAGATAATTTAGATTATACTGGAACTCATTGAGAGCATTGTGAACCTTATCCCTGGTAGCTTTCAGCTCTTTCCTAACATTGTGAACATCATCTGTGGTCGCTTTCAGTTTGGCCCTAATTAATTCCGTTTGGTCATCCATGGCTTTCTCCAACCTAGCTATTGCCTGGATAATTGTTAGCCTGAATTCTCTTTCCAACATATTGTCTATGTTGATAGCCATTAGCTCTGTTGCAGAAGGCACATCCTCTGTATTTTTCTTCTGTTGGGCATTCTTCCTCCTAGTTATTTTTGTGAGAGATGACTGAACGGATGTAGCTGGATGTATCGACTTTGGTGCAGTCAAGGTGCACCCTGGAACGCTTCTGAGCAATCAGGTTTCCCCACCCAAACAAGAGAAAAAAGAAAAGAAAAAGAAAAAAAAAAGAGAGAGAGAGAGAGAGATAGGAAAGAAAGGAAAGTTAAAAGACAAGGCTCAGCCCAAATGGAGCCCAAGGTCAGGTTTATGAAGTATACAAACAAAAACAGTCAAAGAAAAAGACTGGTATAAGTATATGACAAGAGAAAAAAAATATGTGTATATATATATTTGTTTTTTTTGTTTTTTTTCTTTTTATATATATATATATATATATATATATATACACACAAATAAAGGAAGAACCTCATCAAAAAGAACCCCATGTGTAAGATTTATATACTATCAGGAGAAACACAAAAACACAGAAACACTGGTGGAAGAAAAAGATGGGATAGTCTTTATAAAATCTCAGTGTGGGCGAGGAAGTTTGTTTTGATTCTTCCTAGATGTATCTTGATATCTTTGTTAAGGTACTCAACTTTCCTAAGATAAAGGGGGATTAAAAATTTATTTACCTATAGAGGTAGCATTGATTGGGGAAAGTGGATTACTTTGAAGTTTAACTCTATATGAATATTAGAAAATAAAAATAAAAAAGGAATGAACTAGACTAAACTAAACTAAAATTTAAAAAAAATATTAAAAAATAGAAATTCAAAAGAAAAACACAGGTGTATGTATCAAAAAGTTCAGGTTAGTAGGTTTATGGAATTTGATGTAGTGGACAGCTCACTGTGATGGTAAATAGGTTAAAAAATTATCTATATTAAAAAAAAATGAACCAGAATAGTGGGAACAAGTTAAAAATAAAAGTTGTCCTATGAAGTAGTGGTGGTTGTTCTCTTGTCGTCTTTTTTTTTTCCTGGTTTGTTTTCTGGGGGAGGGGTGTGCCATATGGGTTTTCAGTCAATGATGTTCCCTGAGTTAAGTCCTCCCACCCCTCTGAAGGAGGTGGGCTCTGAGGAAACTGTTTTTTTTTTCAGGCTTTAGTCTCTGGATGTTTTTATGTTTGTTCACTTTTTTTCCCCCCTCTCGCCTTGACCGCTTTTGATGGTTTTTGTAGGTTTAGAGGAATGCAAACTGCACCCTGATCTCCCTCTGAGAGAGAAGTCTCAGTCTGGCTGCAGAGCCCAAATAAATTCCCCCTTGGCTACTGACAGAGCAGGGTCCTAGTTGCGGTCCCTGGGGACGCAGGATCTTTTGCTTGTAGCCAAAACCACGTCAGCGGCGGCTTTCTGGGCAGCTCCAGACTGCCAGAGAGGTTCCAAGCAGCGATCACACACTGAGATTTTCCCACTGGCCCGGCCTGGGAGTGCCTGGTCTTTCCGGGTCTAAGAGCTCTGGGGTTGCACGCAGTTCTCTCAGGGAAGGGTGAGGGTCACGCACTCATCTCAGGCTCTGGTGAAACAGCGCAGGCCTAAGAGCTCCAGGCTGGGCCTTGCCTTCACACACCTCTCTCAGCGGAAGGTGAGGGGCGCGTGTCTCAGTCTCTGTAGCACAGGAGCTGGGCCCCACGCATTCTTGGGCGCACTGGCAGCTCAGAGACCAAGACCTGGGACCAAGACAAGTTTGTCCGCCACACTCTCTCTGGCTCAGCACCAGGAGAGGCTGTACTGGGTCCAGGGACTTAAGCCCCTGTCCCTAGCTGCCCCAATTCCCACAATTTCCCCCCCATGATCCTTTGCTCTCCTTGAGTGCTTTCAACCAATCTCCAAGTTAATGCTAGTCCCCAGATGCTGGGCACTCTCGAATGGGGTATTACTTTCCAATCGGTCGCCACTGGTGGCTCCCTCCCCCTTTTGTTTATCTTCAGATATCAGTCCGATGTTCCCACTCCGCTTTACCTGACCACTGGAGTCTTCTGACCCTGTAGAGATCCAGACATGTACAATTCTGATCTCAGGATGATTTCATGGGTGGTTGGAGTTCTTTGGTAGGTAATCAGCTCACTTTAGGGTACAGGTTGAAAAGGCGCCTCCTCCTACTTCCCCGCCATCTTTTCTCCTCCAGAAAATACATATTTTTGTCTGTAGTGTCATTTGAAAATATCTTCTCCCATTCTGGGGGTTGCTTCTTTGTTTTGTTGACTGTTTCCTCTGTTGTGAAGAAGCTTTTTATCTTGATGAAGTCCCAAATTTTCACTTTGTTTCCCTTGCTTTTGGAGATGATTCTTGTAAGAAGTTGCTTTGGCCAATGTTAACAAAGTTACTCCCTGTATTATCCTCTAGGATTTTGATGTTTTCCTTTCTCACATTGAGGTCTTTCATCCCTTTAGAGTTTATCTTCCAGTTTCATTCTTTTGTATATAGCTGTCCAATTTTCCCAGCACCATTTAGTGAAGAAACTCCTTTTTTTCCCCACTGGATATTTTTTCTTGCTTTGTCAAAATTAGTTAACCATAGAGTTGAAGGTCCATATCTAGGCTCTCTATTCGGTTCTACTGGCCTATTTGTATGCTTCTGTGCCAGTACCATGCTGTCTTGGTGATCACAGCTTTGTCATATAGCTTGGAATCAGGCATCTTGATGCCCCAGCTTTGTTTTTCCTTTTTCAACATTTCTTTGGCAGTTAGAGGACTCTTGTGGTTTCAAACAAATTAAAGATTGTTTTTCCAGAATTTTGAAAAATTCAGTTGGAATTTTGATTGGGATGGCATTGAAAGTATAGGTTGCTTTAGGCAGCATAGTCATTTTAATGATGTTTATTCTTCTGATCTATGAGTATGGAAGGCTTTTCCATCTTTTCATATCTTCTTCAATTTCTTTCTTGAATGTTCCATAGTTCCTTGAGTACAGATACTTTACCTCTTTGGTTAGGTTTATTCCCAGGTATCTTATGGTTTTTGGTGCTATAGTAAATGGAATTGGTTCTCTAATTTCCCTTTCTGTATTTTCATTGTTAGTGTATAAGAAAGCAACTGATTTCTGTGCATTGATTTTTTTTCCTGCGACATTATTGAATTGCTGTGAGTTCTAGTAGTTTGGGGGTGGAGTGTTTTGGGTTTTCCACATAAAGTATCATGTAATTTGTGAAGAGAGAGAATTTGACTTCTTCTTTGCCAATTAGAATACATTTTATTTCTTTTTGTTGTCTGATTGCTGTTGCTAGGACTTCCAGTAATATGTTGAACAACAGTGGTGAGAGTGGGCATCCTTGTCATGTTCCTGATCTCAGTGGGAAGGCTGCCATCTTTTCCCCATTGAATATGATATTCAGTGTGGGTTTTTTATGGTTAGATTTTATGAAATTGAGGAATGTTCCCTCTATTTTCCTATAATTTAAAGTGTTTTAATCAGGAACAGATGCTTTTTTTCTTGTCAAATGCTTTTTCTGCATCAATTGAGAGGACCATGTGTTTATTCTCTCTTCTATTGATTTGCTCTATCACATTGATTGATTTGCAAATGTTGAAGCACCCTTGCATCCCATGGATAAATCCCACTGGTCATGGTAGATAGTCTTTTTTATGTACTTTTGGATCCTATTAGCTAGAATGTTGTTGATAATCTTGACATCCATATTCATCAGGGATATTGGTCTGAAATTCTCCTTTTTGATTGTGTCTTTGTGTCTTTGCCTGATTTGGGTAATGCTTGCTTCAAGAAAGAGTCTGGAAGTTTTCCTTCTATTTCTATTTTTTGAAACAGCTTCAAGAGAATAGGTATTATTTCTTCTTTGACTGTTTGGTAGTATTCCCCAGGGAATCTATCAGGCCTTGAACTGTTGCTTCTTGAGAGGTTTTTGATCATTGCTTCAATCTAGTTACTAGTTATTGTTGTATTCAGGTTGTCAATTTCTTCCTGTTTCAATCTTAGAAGTTTATATGTTTCCAGGAACGTATCCCTTTATCCTATGTTCCCTAACTTATCGGCGTATAGCTGTTTCTTTTTTTTTTTTTTACATTAATTTTTTTAAATTTTTAAAATTTATTTCCAGCGTAACAATATTCATTGTTTTTGCACCACACCCAGTGTTCTATGCTCTTTCCTTGGTGTTAATCATGATCTCTCTCTTTTCATTCATAATTTCATGAATTTGAGTCCTTTCTTTTTTCCTTTGGATTAGTTTGGCCAGTGGTATCAATCTTATTGATTCTTTCAAAGAACCAGCTTCTAGTTCCGTTTATGCATTCTATTATATTTCTGATTTCTACTTCATTGATCCTGTGATAATCTTAACTATATCCCTCTTTGTTGTTCATCCTTCAGATATTTAAGGTATAAAGATAGTTTGTGTATTTGTGATTTTTCAGTTTTGTTGAGTGAGGGTTGGATGGCTATGCATTTCCCCCTTAGGACCACCTTTGCCATACCCCGTAGGTTTTGAATCAATGTGTTTTCATTCTCATTGGTTTCCATGAATTTATTAAATTCATCTTTTCAAATCAAAACCACATTGAGATACCACCTTACACCAGTTAGAATGGTCAAAATTGACAAGGCAAGAAACAACATATGTTGGAGAAGTTGTAAAGAAAGGGGGACCTTCTTGCAACGTTGGTGGGAATGCAAATTGTTGCAGCCACTTTGGAAAGCAGGGTGGAAGTTCCTCAAAAAATGAAAAATAGAGCTATCCTATCACCTGGCATTTACACTATTGGGTATTTACTACAGAGGTACAGATGTAATAAAAAGAAGGGCCATGTGCACCCCGATGTTTATAGCAGCAGTTTCCACAATAGCCATACTGTGGAAAGAGCAGGATGCCTTTCAACAAATAAATGGATAAAGAAAATATAGTCCATATGTACAAGGAAGTATCACTTAGTCATCAGAAAGGATGAATACCCAACTTTTGCATCAACTTAGATGGGACTGGAGGAGATTATGCTGAGTGAAATAAGTCAAACAGAAGAAGTCAATTATCATATGGTTTCACTTATTTGTAGAACATAAGGAATATCAGGGAGGACATTAGGAGAAGGGAAAAATTGAAGGGGGAGAAATCTGTGGGGGAGAGGAACTATGAGCTACTATGGACTCTGGGAAACAAAAAGACATTTTCAAAATGGAGGGGGTGGGAGAATGGGTGAGCCTGGTAATGGGTATTAAGAAAGGCACAGATTGCATGGAGCACTGGATGCTATATGAAAACAATGAATCATGGAACACTACATCAAAAACTAATGACATACTGTATGGTGACTAACATAACACAGTAAGAAAAATACATACTTTTGTAAGTAGAATATTACTTATCCATAAAAAAGAATGAGATCTTGCTATTTGCAATGATGTGTTTGCCAGTGAAGAGTATTACACTAAGTGAAATAAGTTAAGAACAAATAGCATATGATTGCACTTATATGTGGAATCTAAAAACAAAACAATTGAGCAAACAAAAAAGGCAGAAATAGATCCATAAGTACAGAGAACAAATGGTGGTTGCCAAAGGGTTAGGCAAATGTTCTAGAGGTGTGGTAGGTATATGCTTCCAGTTATAGAACAAATAAGCCATGGGAATTAAGGTATTAGTGTATACAATATAGTCAGTAGTATTGTTAATAACATTTCATGATGACAGACCTTAGATACATGTGGTTAGCATAGCATAACAGAGAATTTTTCACTCATTATGTTGTATACCTGAAATGTATATGTATAAGGTATAATGTAACATTGTATGTCAACTATAATTCAATTAAAATTAATTTACTTAAAAAATAAAATGTATATGCAATATTTTTCTGTCACGAAAAAAAAATCTTGCCATTTCCTATCACATAGATGCATTGAGGGAATTAAGTTAAGGGAAATAAATCAGACAGAGAATAAGAAATTCTGCATGATCTTATATGTGAAATTAAAAGAAAAAACTCACAACAGGAAAGATAAGATTAGTTGTTGCTAGGGATGTTCTTGAGGGAGTTGGTCATTAAGTGTGTAGGCAGAGTGCAAATTTTTAGTTATAAGTTGTAATGTATAGCATGGTAACTACAGTCAATAATAATCTATTGTATATTTGAAAGGCACCAAGAAAGTAAATCTTAAAAATTTTCAACATAACAAAAAAATGTAACTTGTCAATTCATGGGATGTGTTAACCAAACTTATTATGACAATTATTTCTCTACACACATATATATATACAATAATCATGCTATAATCTTAAACTTACACAATGTTATATATGTATTCATCAGTTATATCTTAATAAAACAAGAAAAAAATCCAAGTATATAACAATGGAGATTAGAATGACAGTTACCACTATCTGAGGTGATGTATTTGAACACAAGTTCATCTGCTCTATGTATAGTTAATCCAATCACTGAAAAATAAGGTATGCAGGAGGAAAAGAGTTTATTCAGGAGACAGCCAAACAAGGGGTCAGGAGAGCAAGACTCAAATCTGCTTCTCTGAATGGGGAGAGAATATAAATTTTGTAATCATAGGGGTTGATATATATATCAAGTGAAATAAGTTAAGGATAATATATATATGAAAGGGCAAAAACTTATGATCATTCATGAGGAAAGATGGTGCATAAGCACTGAGTAAACATGTGGAGACTTAACACCAGAACAAGACAGAATTCAGCCCCTGGTGTCAGGAGGTAATTTTAAGACAAAAAGAAGGGGATTTGGACTTTTTTGAGCTGGTATAAACTGGATTGGTTCTTAGGCTTGTTATCTCTAGGAGGAATGAAGGGTCTAGCTTGTTCATAGGCTTAAACCATAATGATGTACTGTATGGTGACTAACATGACATAGTAAAATAAGTCATACTTTTATAATCTTATATGTGTTTGTGTGTAACTCCAGTGGAACATTATGACATATTAGTTAGTCCAGACTTCTTCAGAGACAGCTAGTGAGTTTGTTAGTGGAGTCGGAAAAGACACAATAGTTTTATGATAAATTATCTTTAAACTTTCAGCTAGTTTCAACTTCATTAATCGTACATGACATGGGCTCAATGATAGATATGTTAATTAGCTTGTGTTTTAGTCATTCCACAATACATGTATATCAAAACACCACATTATACAACCTAAATATTTATAACTTTTATTTATCAACTAAACTTCAAAAAAGCTAAAAATAAGTTACAGGGTTACAAAACATTTTCACATTAATTCTCATAGCAACTCATTAATGGAGTCATTATTATCCTAAAGGTATGAAGAACAAAACAAAATCAAGGATCAGAGTGATTGTGATTTATTAACTCATGAAATTTCCATCTTGAAATCAAACAACATATTTTTCTTATTACAAATGACACAAAGCTCCAATAAAACTGTTTTCAAATGACATCATCCTATTGGATTTCTTAGTCTAATCTCTAATACACCAGCTGGGAAATCCAGAAGAAAGCTTCAAAAAGACTGAGTCTGCCATTGGGATATGAGACTGCTTCTGGGGCATCTGACACTTGAAAACTAATGATCCAATCCCCAGAAGTGATTGAGACTACCCAATAACCATACTGAAAAGCACTATTCTTGCAAGCCCTGAGCTAATGGGCTTAACAACCATTACTTAGCACCTATTCAGGTAAGACTGTATAAAGGCTCTGTCTGTATCCATATCTCCTCCACCATGATGGACATACACCTGGAGATCTGCATGCTTATTTTTGACCTGTCTGATTCCTGATAACAGATTTAATTATTTTTGGGAAAGAGAAACAATGATTCTCCATATCAACTACATATTAGAACAAGGGTGGGGGAAAGCTTAAATTACTAATGACAAGGTTATGTCACCCTGTTCTTGGATGAGGAAGATAATTTCCGTGTGCAGCCATTATTAAGATCCACCACTAGGAACCCTATTATTAGCTACCACTATTTGACGATCAATGGAACAATTCCTTATTCATTGTTTTCCACACTTGCCTGGTGGTAAGGATAAAATCCTGAGACCTTGATAAACACCCACATTCCTGGCCCATTCTTGGCATTTTATTTTTTATTAAAGTTTTTAATTTTAATTCCGGTATAGTTAGCAGACAGTGTTATAGTAGTTTCAGGTGTACAATATAGTGATTCAAGACTTCCATATATCACCCAGTGCTCATCATGACAAGCACATTCCTTAAACCCCATCACCTATTTAACCCACCCTCCCAACAACCTTCCCTCTGGTAACCATCAGTTTGTTATCTATAGTTAAGTGTCTGTTTCTTGCTTTCTCTCTCCCTCTCTTTCTCTTTATTTGTTCA
Organism: Lontra canadensis; assembly: GCF_010015895.1. Lineage (NCBI taxonomy): Eukaryota > Metazoa > Chordata > Mammalia > Carnivora > Mustelidae > Lontra > Lontra canadensis. The sequence goes on from NW_022631245.1 coordinate 26,604, forward strand.
TTTGTTTTGTTTCTTAAATTCAACATATGAAGGAAAACATACAGTATTTGTTTTTCTCTGACTTATTTCACTTTGCCTTATACTATCTAGCTCCATCCATGTTGTCACAAATGGCAAAAACTCATTATTTTGTATAGCTGGATAATATTCCAGTATGTGTGTGCATGTGTGTGTGTGCACATGTGTGTGTACCACATATATATTCATTCATCAAACAATGGACACTTAGGATGCTTCCATAATTTTGATATTATAAATAATGCTGCTCTGGTAATCCAGTAATTGCACTACTGGTTATTTTTTCAAAATACAAAAACAGTAATTCAAAGGAATACATGTACCCATCCCTGATATTTTAGATTCAGTTGTACTTGGATCCCTGTGTTTTCATAATCCTCAGATTATTTCTATGCTTTGGATGGGGAAAGTCTTGTCCAGAAAATAAACCACAGGAATAATCTGGGCTACTTTTACCCAGTAAAAATGGCTGAGGGAAGGACAGTACAGAAAATCTCAGTTGAGTTCAAAATAATTAAGACACTGGTTCTCTGTTAGATCCTTCCTTTAAGACAATGGATTCTTTGTCAGTTTATAACAAGGATTTGACAGCACAAGTTCTCCGTTTAATACAGCATCTTAATATTTAATCTTCATGGGTCACAGTGTAATGGTTAGCTTCAAGGTGAAGTCAAATATGTGATCTTCATGAAGGCCAAGCCAGGCACCAAATTCCACCATGGCTAGAGCGGTGGAAAGAACACCATGGAAGAACCCTAAGGATTTCATGCAATAATGAGCACAAATGATAATGTCAGTAGGGGTATTTCTTGAAAATTCATACTACTGTTAGAACTTTTTGGTTTTGTCTTTTTATCTCATTGAGTATGATATTACATTTATAACCTATGGAGAATAGAAATAGTCTCCTCCCTCTATACTATTTCCTTATATATATTTTCCATAAGAATTGTTACTTTCTGATACTCTGATCTGGGCTTATAACAGTAGTTCCTCTGATATACTTTTCATAGAATTGGAATGCTCCCACTTCTTCCCATGGAATAAAATTCCTGAAATGCAAGGAAATAGAAAACTCTATGTCTAGTGAGAATCAAACCTGCTTGCCCAGGTTTAAAAATATTTTAAGTAATCAGTGTACTTTTATTTTTAGAATTTTTTATTGAGAATGAGACAATTAAATTCACTTTTTATTCTGATTTTTTAAAATTTAAATTCAATTAGCCAACATCATTAGTTTTTGGTGTAGTGTTAGGTGATTCATCTGTTGCACATAACACCCAGTGCTCATCACATCACATGCCCTCCTTAATGCCCATCATTAGGAATGGGGCATTCCCCAGACCTGCTGGAAACTGTTTTTCAAACACATAGGGAGAGCTCATCTGCACATGAGAAGAGGAAAAACAAGAGATGGACCTGGTACTTATGACATCATTTGAAATTTTTTATCTTACCAGGGCCACTACTATGTACATACACTAATTATTCCTATACTCTTATTTGATACAATTAATCTCCTTTTTTATTTATTTTTAAAAAATTTTTAAATTTCTTTTCAGCGTAACAGTATTCATTGTTTTTGCACCACACCCAGTGCTCCCCACAATCTGTGCCCTCTCCAATACCCACTACCTGGTTCCCCCAACCTCCCACCCCCCACCCCTTCAAAACTCTCAGATTGTTTTTCAGAGTCCATAGTCTCTCATGGTTCACCTCCCCTTCCAATTTCCCTCAACTCCTCTCCCCTCTCCATCTCCCCTTGTCCTCCATGTTATTTGTTATGTTATGGGAGAAGATATTTGCAAATGACAGTACAGACAAAAGGTTGATATCTAGGATCTATAAAGAACTCCTCAAACTCACACACAAAACAGACAATCATATAAAAAAATGGGTTGCTTAGCTTATTGGCATATAAGTGTTGATAATAACTTCTGATGATTGTTTCTAGTTCCTTGGTGTTAGTTGTGATCTCTCCCTTTTCATTCATAATTTTATTAATTTGGGCTTTCTCTCTTCTTTTCAAAGAGCTGGAGAAAATAATCCAAAAATTTGTATGGAATCAGAAGAGACCCCGAATCACTATGAAAATGTTGAAAAACAAAAATAAAACTGGGGTCATCACGTTACCTGATTTCAAGCTTTAGTACAAAGCTGTGATCACCAAGACAGCATGGTACTGACATAAAAACAGACACATAGACCAGTGGAACAGAGTAGAGAGCCCAGATATGGACCCTCAAGTCTATGGTCAAATCATCTTCGACAAAACAGGAAAAAATATCCAATGGAAAAAAGTCTCTTAAATAAATGGTGCTGGCAAAACTGGACAGCTATATGTAGAAGAATGACACTCGACCATTCTCTTACACCATACACAAAGATAAACTCAAAATGGATAAAAGACCTCAACGTGAGACAGGAATCCATCAGAATCCTAGACGAGAACATTGGCAGTAACCTCTTCGACGTCTACCACAGCAATTTCTTTCAAGATATGTCTCCGAAAGCAAAGGAAACAAAAGCGAAAATGAACTTTTGGGACTTCATCAAAATCAAAAGCTTCTGCACAGCAAAGGAAACAGTCAACAAAACAAAGAGACAACCCACAGAATGGGAGAAGATATTTGCAAATGACAGTACAGACAAAAGGTTGATATCCAGGATCTATAAAGAAATCCTCAAACTCAACACATCCAAAACAGACAATCATATCAAAAAATGGGCAGAAGATATGAACAGACACTTCTCCAATGAAGACATACAATAGGCTATCAGACACATGCAAAAATGTTCCTCATCACTAGCCATCAGGGAGATTCAAATTAAAACCACATTGAGATATCACCTTACACCACTTAGAATGGCCAAAATGAGCAAGACAGGAAAAAACATGTGTTGGAGGGGATGTGGAGAAAAGGGAACCCTCTTCCACTGTTGGTGGGAATGCAAGTTGGTGCAGCTACTTTGGAGAACAGTGTGGAGATTCCTCAAGAAATTAAAAATAGAACTTCCCTATAACCCTGCAATTGCACTCCTGGGTATTTACCTCAAAGATAGAGATGTAGTGAAAAGAAGGACCATCTGTACCCCAATGTTTATAGGAGCAATGGCCTCGGTCGCCAAACTGTGGAAAGAACCAAGATGCCCTTCAACGGACGAATGGATAAGGAAGATGTGGTCCATATACACTATGGAGTATTATGCCTCCATCAGAAAGGATGAATACCCAACCTTTGTAGCAACATGGACGTGACTGGAAGAGATTATGCTGAGTGAAATAAGTCAAGCAGAGAGAGTCAATTATCAAATGGTTTCACTTATTTGTGGAGCATAACAAATAGCATGGAGGCATGGGTAGTTATGAGAAGGGAGTTGAAGGAAATTGGAAGGGGTGGTGAACAATGAGAGACTATGGACTGTGAAAAACTATCTGAAGGGTTTGAAGAGGTGTTGGCGTGGGAGTTTGGGGGAACCAGGTGGTGGGTATTGGAGAGGGCACGGATTTCATGGAGCACTGGGTGTGGTGCAAAAACAATGAATACTGTTATGCTGAAAATAAATTTAAAAATGATTAAATAAAAAAAAACGCTAAATATAAATTTAAACAAGGAGGTGAAAAACCTATACACTGAAAACTATAAGGCATTGCTGAAATAAATTGAAGATGACAAGAAGAAATGAAAAAAAAATCAAAAGTTTCTGCACAGCAAAGGAAACAGTCAACAAAACAAAGAGACTACCCACAGAATGGGAGAAGATATTTGCAAATGACAGTACAGACAAAAGGTTGATATCCAGGATCTATAAAGAAATCCTCAAACTCAGCACATCCAAAACAGACAATCATATCAAAAAATGGGCAGAAGATATGAACAGACACTTCTCCAAAGAAAACATACAATAGGCTATCAGACACATGAAAAAATGTTCATCATCACTAGCCATCAGAGAGATTCAAATTAAAACCACATTGAGATATCACCTTACACCACTTAGAATGGCCAAAATGAGCAAGACAGGAAAAAACATGTGTTGGAGGGGATGTGGAGAAAAGGGAACCCTCTTCCACTGTTGGTGGGAATGCATGTTGGTGCAGCCACTTTAGAAAACAGTGTGGAGATTCCTCAAGAAATTAAAAATAGAACTTCCCTATGACCCTGCAATTGCACTCCTGGGTATTTACCCCAAAGAAACAGGTGAACCAGGTGGTGGTTATTAGAGATGGCACGGACTGCATGGAGTACTGGGTGTGGTGCAAAAACAATGAATACTCTTATGTTGAAATTAATTAAAAAATATATTTCTCAATAATCACTCTCAACGTGCATGGCCTATCACTACCTCAAAACAGCAGAGGGTTTCAGATTGAATAAATGAGAGGATCTATCCATATGTTATCTACAAGAGATCCATTTTGAACCTAAATTCCATTTCAGCTATCCAGACTGAAACTGAAGGGATGGGAAAGCATCTTTCATGCTAACAGGCTTCAAAAAAAGGATGGGGTAGAGATTCTCATATCATATCAGTTAGATTTTAAGCTAAAGACTCTAGTCAGAGATAAAGAAGGATACTAAATCATTCTTAAAGTGTCCATCCACCAAGAATATCTGGCAATTGTAAATATTTATTCCCCCAATACAGGAGCAGTCAACTAGATAAGACAAACTTTAATCAATATAAAGAGTCAAATTGACATGAACCCATGAATAGTGGGGGATCATATCATTCCACTTTCAGTAATAGACAGATCATCCAAGCAGAAAATCAGTAAAGAACCAAGAGCATTGAATGACACATTGGACCAGATTGACCTCATAGATATATAGTGAATATTCCACCCTAAAACAACAGAATACTCATTATTCTCAAGTACACATGGCACTTCCTCCAGAATAGGCCAGATACTGGGTCAGGATCAGGACTCAACAGATACCAAAAGATAGAGATTATTTCCTTCATATTCTCAGAACACAATGTTTTGAAACTGGAACTCAACCACAAAAAAAGTTTGGAAGGAATTCAGACACCTGGAAGCTAAAGACCACCTTGCTTAAGAATGCTTGGATCAACCAGGAAATCAAAGAAGAACTTCAACAATTCATGGAAATCAATGAGAATGAAGACACTTCAGTCCAAAACCTACGGGATAGAGCAAAGGCGGTCCTAAGGTGGGAATACATAGCCATCCAAGTCTCCCTCAAAAAAAAAATGAAAAATCCAGAATACAACAGCTCTCTGTACATCTTAAAGACTGGAAAATCAACAACAAATTAAGCCAACCCCACATACAAGACGGGAAATAATCAAGATTAGAACAGAGATCAATGAGATAGAAACTAGAGATAGAGTATCAACAGTTATATGTCAATAAATTAACCAACTTAGAGGAAATAGATGCATTCCTGGAAACCTATAAGATTCCAAAACTGAATCAGGAATAGTTGACAACCTGAATAGACCAATGTCTAGTAACGAGATTAAAGAAGTGATCAAAAGCCTCCCAAAAAACGAGAGCCCAGGACCTGACAGATTCCATGGAGAATTCTACCAAACTTTCAATGAAGAAATAATACCTATTCTCCTGAAGCTATTTCAAAAAAAATTGAAACAGAAGGAATTCTTCCAGATTCTTTTATGAAGCCAGTGTTACCGTGATCCCCAAACCAGGAAAAGATCCCATCAAAAAAGAGAATTTCTGACCAATATCCCTGATAATATGGATGCCAAATTCTAAACAAGATCCTAGGTAATAGGATCCAACAATATATTAAAAGTATTATCCACCATATCCAGTTCGGATTTATCCATGGGATGTGAGGGTGGCTCAACATTACAAAATAATCAATGTGATAGAACCAATGAATTAGAGAATAGAGAAGAACCACGTGATCATATTAACTGATACAGATAAAGCATTTGACAAGATAAAGCATCCGTTCCTGATTAAAGTTTTCAAAGTACAGGGATAGAGGGAACATTCCTCAACTTCATAAAATCTAATGATGAAAAACCCACAACAAATATCATTCTCCATGGGGAAAAGCTGACAGCCTTCCCATTGAGATCAGGAACACGACAAGGATGCCCACTCTTGCCACTCTTGTTCAACATAGTACTAAAAGTCCTAGCAACAACAACCAGACAACAAAAAGAAATAAAAGGCATTCAAATTGGCAAAGAAGAAATCAAACTCTCTATCTCTTTGCACATGACATGATACTTTGTATGGAAAACCCAAAAGACTCCACCCACAAACTACTAGAACTCATACAGCAATTCAGTAATGTGGCAGGATACAAAATCAATGTACAGAATTCAGTTGCTTTCTTATACACTAACAAAGAAATATAGAAAAGGAAATTAGTGAATTGATTCCATTTACTATAGCACCAACAACCATAAGATACCTGGGAATAAACCTAACAAAAGAGGTAGAGGATCTGTACGTGACACATTACAGAACACTCATGAAAGAAATTGAGGAAGACACAAAATGATGGAAAAGCATTCCATGCTCATGGATCAGAAGAGTAAACATTGTTAAAATGCCTATACTGCCCGGAGCAATCTATATTTCAATACCATCCCGATCAAAATTCCACCAGCATTTTTCAAAGTGCTGAAACAAACAATCCTAAAATTTATGTGGAACCAGAAAAGACCCTGAATTGTTAAGGAAATGTTGAAAAAGAAAAACCAAGCTGGGGAGCATTCACAGTGCCTGATTTCAAGCTTTACTAGAAAGCTATGATCACAAAGACAGCATGGTACTGGCATAAAAACAGACACATAGACCAATGTAGCAGAGTAGAGAGCCAGATATGAACCCTCAACTCTATGGTTAAATAATTTTCATCAAATAAGGAATAAATATTTAGTGGAAAAAAGACAGTCTCTTCAATAAACGGTACTGGGAAAATTGGACAGCTATGTACAGCTATGTATAGAAGAATGAAACTCGACCATTCTCTTATACCATACACAAAGATAAACTTGAAAGGGATGAAAAACCTCAATGTGAGACAGGAATCTATCAAAATCCTAGTGGAGAACATAGGGAGTAACCTCTTCAACATCATGCACAGCAAATCCTTTCAAGACATGTCTCCAAAGGCAAAGGAAGCAAAAGTGAAAATGAGCTGTTGGGACCTCATCAGGATCCAAAACTTCTGCACAGCAAAGGAAACAGTCAACAAAACAAAGAGGCAACCCACAGAATGGGAGAAGATATTTGCAAATGACAGTACAGACAAAAGGTTCATATCCAGGATCTATAAAGAATTTCTCAAACTCAACACACCCAAAACAGACAATCATATCTAAAAATGGGTAGAAGATATGAACAGACATTTCTCCAATGAAGACATACAAATGGCTGACAGACACATGAAAAAATGTTCATCATCACTAGCCATCAGGGAGATTCAAATCAAAACCACATTGAGAAGCCACCTTACACCAGTTAGAATGGCCAAAATTAACAAGACAGTAAACAACGTGTATTGGAGAAGATGTGGAGAAAGGGGAACCCTCTTACACTGTTGGTAGGAATGCAATTTGGTGCCGCCATGTTGGAAAACAGTGTGGAGATTCTTTAAGAAATTAAAAATAGAATTCTCTATGACCCTGCATTTGCACTACTAGGTATTTACCCCTAAGGCACAGATGTAGTAAAAAGAAGAGCCAATCTTCATAGCAGAAATGGCCACAGTCATCAAACTGTGGAAAGAACCAAGATGCCCTTCAATGGATGAATGGATATAGAAGATGGGGTCCATATATACCTTCGAGTATTATGCCTCCATCAGAAAGGATGAATACCCAACTTTTGTATCAACACGGATGGGCCTGGAGGAGATTATGCTGCATGAAATAAGTCAAGAATAGAGAGTCAATTATCATATGGTTTTACTTCCTTGAGCAGCGTAAGGGATAAAATGGAGACCTTAGGAGAAGAAAAGGAAAAGTGAACTGGGGGAACTCAGAGGGGGAGATGAACCATGAGAGTTGTGGACTCTGAGAAGCAAAATGAATGTTTTGGTGGGGCATGGAGTGGAGGGATAGAGGAACCTGGTGATAGGTATCTTGGAGGCCACATATTACATGGAATACTGAGTGTGGTGGATGAAAAATGAATCTTGGAATACTGAAAAATAAAATAAAATTTAAAAAAAGAAAAAAAATAAAATCTTACATATGATCCCAAAATCCCACTTCTAGGTATACATCCAAAAAAGGGGGAATAAAGAATTTGGAAGAGATATTTACACACTCCCATTTTCATTGCAACATTATTCACAATAGCCGATATGAAAACAACCCAAGTGTTTGTCAAAAGTTAAATAAAGAAAATATGTTATATACGTAAATTGATATAGTATTCAGCTTTAAGAAGAAAATTAAATCATATGCTAAATGGATGAATCTTGAGGGCATCATGCTATATAAAATAAACTTCTCACAAAAAGTGATATCCAACTTACATGAGGTATCTAAATCAAACTCATAGAAACACAAATTGAATAGTGATTTTATAGAAGTATTTTGGTTGTGTTTTTCTTTTAACTCATCCCCAGATTTTAATATTATTAACATGATGCATTAGGATGTTACCAGTGTTAAACCAATGAATTAATTATGATGCATTATTGTTAACTTGAGTCCATAGTTTTCAAGATTCACTATTTCTATTTTCTATTCTTACGGGTTTTGACAAATGTTTAGTGACATATAGCTATCGTTTCATTAAGATACAGGATAATATGACTGCCTTAAAAACCTCCTGTGCCCCACCTCTATGCTTATCCCCCTCATTCAAACTCTTAGAAACTGCTGAACTCTTACTATCTTCATCGTTTTGGCTTTTATGAAATGTCTTAAACTTAGATTCATACAACATGTAACATTTAAGCTTAGTGTTTTTTTTTAAGATTTTATTTATTTATTTGACAGAGAGAGACACAGTGAGAGAGGGAACACAAGCAGGGTTAGTGGGAGAAGCAGGCTTCCTGCCAAACAGGGATCTCTGTGTGGGGCTTGATCCCAGGACCCTGGGTTCACAACTTGAGCTGAAGGCAGACACTTAATGACTGAGCCACCCAGGTGCCCCTCAGCTTGATTTCTTTATCTTAACAATATACATTTTTCCTTCCATGTATTTTAGTGTCTTGAGAGTTCATTTATTTTTTAATTTAAATTTTAATTTAAGTTCATTTAAATTAAATTTAATTAACATATGTGGTATTATTAGTTTCAGAAATAGAATTCAATGACCTATCAGTTGCAGATAGCACTCAGTGCTCATTACTTCTAGTGCCCTCTTTAATGCCCATCACCCAGTTCCCTAATCTCCCACCCACCTTTCCTTGAGCAACCCTCAGTTTGTTTCTTATACTTATGAGTTTCTTCTGGTTTGCATCTCTCTGTTTTGATCTTATTTTATTTTTCCTTCCCTTCCTCTTGTTCATCTGTTTTGTTTCTTAAATTCCACATATGAGTGAAATCATATGCTATTTGTCTTTCACCAACTGACTTATTTTACTTACATAATACCTTTTAGTTCTATCCATGTCCTTGCAAATGGCAAGATTTCATTCTTTTTGATGGCTGAGTAACCTTTCAATTATATACACACATACATACACTATATACATATATATATGTATACATATATACACACACACAAACATATACATGTACACATGTATACACATATACACAGTAAACATATACATGTATACATGTACAAACATATACACATATACAAATATATATATATATATATATATATATATATATATATATATACCTATATATGTGTGAATGTATCAAGAGGGTAAGATGGGCACTGTATAATAAAGGTGATAGCCATCCGTATGCTATCTTATTATTTTGTTCCAGCTGATAAGACATTTGAAAATATCTTTTCCCATTCCCAGTAGGTTGCCTTTTAGTTTGACTGTTTTCTTTGTGGTGCAAAATCATTTTATCCTTATGAATTCCCAATAGTTCATTTTTCGTTTCCTTTCCCTTGCCTTTGCAAACATGTCTAGCAAGAATCTGCTATACTTTTATCCCCTTTATTATTTATAGTGACCTACTTTTCCTCTTGTTACATTCTTTCTTTAAAATATATTTTGTCTGACAAGAGTATTGCTATTCTGGCTTTCTTTTGACATCCATCTGCATGACAGTTACTTCTCCATCCCTTCACTCTCAATCTGCAGGTCCCTGTAGGTCTTAAGTGAGTCTCTTGTAGGCAGCATATAATGGCCTTACTGTTTTTTGTTTGTTTGTTTGTTTTTCCTTTTTATTCATTCTGTCACCCTATCTTTTTTTTAATCATTTTTTTAAATTTTCAGCATAACAGTATTCATTGTTTTTGTACCACACCCAGTGCTCCATGCAGTCCGTGCCCTCTCTAATACCCACCACCTGGTTCCCCCAACCTCCCACTCCCCCACCTCTTCAAACCCTTCAGATTGTTTTTCAGAGTCCATTGTCTCTCATTGTTCACCTCCCCTTCCAATTTCCCCCAACTCCCTTCTCCTAACTCCCCATGTCCTCGATGCTATTTGTTATGCTCCACAAATAAGTGAAACCATTTGATAATTGACTCTCTCTGCTTGACTTATTTCACTCAGCATAATATCTTCCAGTCCCGTCCATGTTGCTACAAAAGTTGGGTATTCATCCTTTCTGATGGAGGCATAATACTCCATAGTGTATATGGACCACATCTTCCTTATCCATTCGTCCATTGAAGGGCATCTTGCTTCTTTCCACAGGTTGTCACCCTGGCTTTTGATTGGAGTTTATTTACATTCAAAGTAATTATTGATAGATATGTACTTATTTTCATTTTATTTTTTTTTCACTTTATTATTGTTTTCAAAATGTTCTGTGATCCTTTCATCTCTTTTTCTGTTTCTTGGTTTTCTGATTTTCTTTAGCAACAGATTTGGAGTTATCTGTCTTTGTTATTTGAATATTTATGAGTGTGATACATGGTTATCATTATATTATATATAAGTATATATAATATATAGCATATATAATGTATATTAATTTACATACCGATATAAATGTATTTACAGATAGAAGTTTTAAGTATTTTAGATTTCTGGTAGTTTAAGTTTGAACCCATTCTTTATTCATCTCTTCCTCACTTTTTTGTATATGTTATTATATTGTATATCCTTTTGTTTTGTGAGTTCCTTACTCACAAGGAATTGATTTTTTACAGAAATATTCATTTTTGCTGCTTTTGTGTCTTCTACCTTTATATTCTCACTTTTGATCCCTCCTTTCTATACAAAGCATCCCCTTTAATATTTCCAGCAAGATTGGCTTAGTGGTCAGGATCTCCTTTAGTCTTCATCTGGGAAACTATCTCTTCCACTGTGCTGAATGACACCTTTATAGATAGGGTAGTCTTGGCTGCAGATTCTTCCTAATCAGCACTTTGAATAGATTGTACCATGCCCATGGTACCAAACCAAACCATGGTTTGTCAAGTTTCTGCTGAAAATCTCCCAATCGTGTTGTTGGTATTTCTTGTATTTTATTGTCTCATTTTGTCTTACTGCTTTTATAATTTTTATCACCATATTTTGCCAACTTAATTAGAATATACCTTGGTGTGCATCTGCTTTTGTTGATGTTTTAGGGTGTTCTTTGTGCCCCATGCATCTCAATATCTGTTTACTTCCCCAGATAAGGAAGTTTTCTGCCAATATTTCTTCAAATATTTTTTTTTACCCTTTCTTTCTCTCTCTCTTTTTCTTCTGGGAATCCTATAATATGAATGTTATTTCACCTGATTGAGTCACTGAGTTCTCTAATCTATTCTTGTTTTGCATAATTCTTTTTACCCCTCACTTTTGTTCATCTTGATTATGTTCAAATACTCTGTCTTCTAGGCCATTAAGTCATTCCTCTGCTTCTTCCAGCCCGTGGTTCATTCCATCAAACATATTTCTCATTTCTTTTATTGAGTTTTTCATCTCTGCTATGTTATTCCTTATCTCTGTGTTAAGGGTCTCACTCTTATATTCCACTCTTTTCTCAATACAGTGAGTACACTTATAATCATTGCTTTAAATACTCCACCATGCCTGTCGCTTATATCCCTTTTGCTCAGCTCTCTGGCCATGTTTTTGTGTTCTTCTTTCATTTGGTATTAATTTCTCTGTCTTTTCATTTTGTTTAAGTCTCTGTGCCTGTTTCTATGTACTAAGAAAGTCAGCTATATCTCCTGTTCTTGAGGGTAATGACCTTATTGGGAAGAGGTTTGGTAGTGTCCTGACATGTAACATCCTCTGTTTTTCAGGGCCTGACACTTTTAGGAATGTCTCTGATGTGTGTAATCTGTACTTTATGTCTTCTGGCCAACTTATACTTCAAGGCAGTCACTTAAAGAGGCTGTCTTTACCTGTTGTAAGCAGTATTTGGTCCCTGATCTGAATGTGATGAGTTTTAAGTAGGTGAAGTTTGGTCTGCTTATGAAGTGAGACCTGTCACCACTACTGCTGGAACTGATACACTGCAAAACTATGGGTTTGGGAGATGTGGTGTGTGCAGATGTTTGGGCAGGTATTCTATGGGCTGGGGCATGTTGTGCTGGGACTGAGGCAAATGTGATGGGCAATGTTTGTTCCACCAGCGAATGGGAGGTTGGGCAGGGAATGGTGTAAGCAAGATAGGTAGCTAGTGTTGGCACTTCACTTATTCCCACAGGTGGCCCCTGCTTGTGCTGACAGGTGGGGGAGGAAACTGATGCCTGCCAGTTCCTTTGTTCCCAAAGGGGTCTCTCCATGAGAAACAAACTGAGGGTTTGTCTGATTGTCTTCCTGGGACAGTCTCTCCAAGATGAGTGAAAAACTTCCTTATTGTGTGCCCCATGCACTCTATGGATTATTTCCATGCTGTGTGTCAGCAGGTTCTTTTTCTGCCTTTTCTTCAAGAGTAGCCTCATTGCCATTCAGACTCCATTTGTTTTCCTTGTATGTTCCACTTTGTGTTGGTCTGTCTCCTGCCCTTCTCCACATCTGTTGCTCTCTCTCAACTACAGCAAACATGATCCGTTTCCCTCCTGAACCATGTCTCCACACTTCCTGCCTTCTTTGATGTAGCCTTTTTTAAAACTTCAGTTGTAGAGTTTGTTCCTCCAGGCTTCAGGTTTATTTCTGGGGTATTTAGGGTGATTTAAGTTATCTAATCATATTTGTGGGATGAGATGAACCTAGGGTCCCCATCTTTGCAACTATCTTCTAACCTCCTCGTGGGGTATTATTCTGACCAAAATGTCAGAGAAAGACAAATTTATTGGGTGAATTTAAAACAAACAAAACAACATCACACCCATAGATACAGAGAACAGATTGCTGGAATAGGGAGAATAGAGGGAACAGGTTTCATGGATAGGAAAAATGGGTGAATGGGATTAATTGTATGGTGACAGATGGTAACCAGCATGTTTGTGGTGAATCCTTTGTAGTGTATACAAATATTCACTTATTATATTGTCTACTTGAAACTACTCTAAGGTCATACTCCACTTTTTACCTCAGTTATTAAAAAATATGTCAACAACTATAATGACAGTGATTGGTTGACAGAATTAATTTGTATTTTGAAAAGTTTGCTCTTTTGTTTGTCACAGATCTTGTCAAACAGCTTCAGCAGCCCTGAAATTTAACAGCTAGAATTATATTTTCCAAATCTAGTGTATAGCATAATGACTATAGTAATCAAGTAGAATCACTATAGCGTATACTTGAAAGGTGTAATGAAAGTAAAAAAGTTAATGTTATCATTATAACAACAAAAAAATGGCTTATGTGAAGAGGTGGGATGTGTTAACTAACTTTCTTATGGTAACCATTTGGGAATCTATACATGTATCAAGTTATCACATCATACCCCTTAATCTTACAAAGTGTCATATGTTCATTATATATCAATAAAATTATTTTTTAAATTTTTTGAAAAATGTGTTATTAGTAAAAACCAACAGCTTTGCTTGTGAATAAAAAATAACTGGGTAGTATACTTGAGTTATAAAAGTAACCATCAGAGTAACCAACCAAGTAACTATAATAGGTAAGATGATGATGCCTGAATGACCATGGCTGACAGTTGAGAAAGGGATTAAAAAGCAAAAGGCAGAGGATATGTTGATACTTATTATGCATTGCCAGCTGATCATGATGCCCAGAAGAGCCCAGACTGTTTTGGAATGCACTCTGGAAATACCAAAAGCTTCATGGATTTCATAGGAAGCTGCATATTTTGGCCAAAATTAATGTTAAATATACTGTTTTGTATCTGGAGCTACATATATAAATGGGAATGGAAGGACCCAGGAATAACATGGACCATGTGGTGCCACAAACACTTCAAAGTCATGGCGAATAAAAAGGACATGAATGCTGACACTCTTAAACTGAGATATATGTGTGGCTACCAGTAATATTGCTTAACTTATAAAACTAAGATAAAGACTTGAGGAGTGAAAATCTGATTACAGCTGTCATCAGGAGAAAATACATTCTTGAGTTCTATTTTGAGTAAATTTTTAGTCCTAGAACTCCTCCAATGTAACAGCCATGAGGTCACCATGATGAAAGTCCCAACAATGCCACAAATATTGCCTGAGGGCACTATATATCAATCCTTCTTCAAATAAACTTGTATCTATATCCCAGAGTGAATTTGCCAGCTCAGTCTTGCATGGAAAAATACCATGGAGTGGGTAGATTAAACATTAGCTCTTTATTTTCTCATTTTCTAGAAGCTAGGAAGTCCAATATCAAACTACAGGCCAATTTAGCTCCCAGTGATACCTTCTTAGTTTGCAGAAGGTTGATTCACATGGCCTTTCATTATTAAGAAGAGAAAGAGGATGAGATCTGGTCCTCTCCCACAAGCATACTAATCCTTAAATCAAGACATATGACACAATATAGTCTAACTGCCTTGGTAATAGTCTTATTCCCAAATTCATTCACATTTGCAGTTAGGGTATCCAATATAGAAATTTGGGAGGGTTCAATTTAGTCCAGAGTACAAAGCAAGGACACCTGAGGGAAAGAAAATCCTGAGATGTTTTGCAAGCTCTTGGTTACAGAGTCTTTCTGAGCTAACAGTAGAAGACACTTTATAATGGAGTTTCCTTCTCACTGCAATTGACCCATATGGGAAATATATGTTATCCATCACATCTACTTTTGCTATTTTGGATAGAATTCCAGTTTCCTAGTTCAGCACTGAGGCTTTTTTTTAAATTTAATTTTATTTCTTCATTGTTCCAAGGTTCATTGTTTATGCACCACACCCAGTGCTGTAGCTGTTGTTTCTATTATCATGTATGTATGTGTGTGTATACACACACATATATAATATTTACAAGGCTATATTATATATTTTATCTTAATTAATTAATTTTAAATAAAGCATATCTATATATTATATATAATCATATATAATATTTTATATATAATTAAAGAAATAATTTTAATTAATTAAATATATTCAATATATAATATTCTATGTTTCATAAATATATTTTATAAATATATATTATTTAGATACAAAGAAACATATAAGCTATAAAATAAAAAACATAAAATAGGTATAAAGAAATTGAAACTTATGATACGCAGTAATTCTGTCAAATTAATTTCAAAAGAAAAAAAAACTAGCTGAATTTTCCAATGAATTTCATCAGTTTTTTTCTTTTTAATACTTTAGTTTAAATTCCAATTAGTTAACATACAGTGTAATCTTTGGGTGTAGCATTTAGTGATTCATCATTTATATAAACACTCATCACAAGTGTCCTTCTTAATACCCATCACCTATTTAATCAATCACCCCATCAACCTCCCCTCCAGCTACTCTTAGCTTGTTCTCTACCAGTTAAATGACTTCTTTATGGCTTGTTTTTCTTTTTCCCCATATGTTCATCTATTATGTTTCTTAAATTCCACATATGCATCTCATCATCTTTTTAATTTAAATGACTGTATAACTTTGATGATGATGATGATGATGATGATGTTGACTTGGCCAATATATCATTAGCATTTCATCATTTTAATTACTCTCTCAGACAAAAGCTTGTCTCTAAGCAACAAACTCTTTAATCTTCTCTCCTTATCAAAATCTAAACAAGTAATGGCAGAATCAGATCTTTATTGTATTTTTAAATCATCATCCCTTTCCAAGATCACTTATGTACATTTTACTTTTCTTTAAAAATGATTCTCTCTCATTTTAATGAATCACAACTTTCTGAAAGGAGAAAGGATATTTCAGTTTGCAAAATCCCTAAAATCCTTTGAAATTAAATACTGTTGGCATCCAAAAAGTCAGACTTCTGCAACACTAACATATATGTAAGAAAGCTTCTTTAGAAAAAGATGTCAAGAGGCCACCCCTCTTAATTGGTTACTGTAGACACTGATATGAGCAAGTTTGATGTTGCCAGAATTGAAGAGGTGTTTTAGGATGCTGCTACTTAATGGGGATGCAGATTCAGCCTGTTGAGATCCATCATATTTCTGTGGATAGGTCACACTAATCTCTTAAATTTTTTTTATTGATCATTTTTTTAATTTATTTTCAGCATAACAGTATTCATTGTTTTTGTACCACATCCAGTGCTCCATGCAATCCGGTCACACTAATCTCTTAATGTTTAGTAAGTTGTTTATGAATTTTGAGCTCCAGAAAATCTGCAGTAATATTATGCACTCTACACAGTTATGCTTATAAAATTTACCCTGTTATCCATCCTACAATGTGAAGAACTAGTACAAATGCTAGCCAAATCAGATTAAATCTCTTATACTAGCCTGTGAATTTAATCAAATAAATGATTTAACTATTAGTACTTTATTTTGTACATAAAGGACTGATTAATCTTTTCAGTATCTTGGGAAATATTTAACATTTTAATACTACGTGAGAATGACAAATGTCAGAACAATATAGAAGAGAATATTAGAGACACCTCAAATATTCTATGATTATGAGAAAAAAGAGAGGGTATACTTCTTTCTTATAATAGAATTTCAGAAGAGATGACTTTGTGATTTAAAGATACCACAATTTCAGCATTCTAAATGGAATACTATGGAAACAGAAGAAGACAATCAATTTTTAATGTTCCAATGCCATACTGAAGATGAAAAGAACATATTTATGTTTCAACATACTAAATTTTCATATTGCCACACTAGTCAATGTTAAGTTTTCATTATTCTATTTAATAACAGTGTAGACATTTTATTTGCAAGATGTTAGTTTCACTGAACTTTGTATCCATGGTAAATTTTTGTTACAGATTTTCCTTTAGAATCTTGTTTGTATGTGTTAAAAAAACACTTCAGTTAGTTGCACATAATCTTACCTGCGCGGTATGAAAAAAATAGGATTTTCAATTAAACAAATTATTATCATATCTTAGGAAAATATAAATACTTCCACTCACTTTATTTGACACATTTAGTTAATTTTTCCATTAAACAATCTAACTCCTATCAGCACTCTAACTAGTCAATAAGATTATAATGGCTGTTTTTATCTAAAAAGAAAGTGCATAGTTATCTGTGATATCCTTTGAAAAGTTCAGAGTTAGGGGACAAAATGGCGGGGAACCAGGAGGAGGCACCGTTTCAACCTGTACCCTAAAGTGAGCTGATTACCTACCAAGGAACTCTGATCACCCATGAAATCAGCCTGAGATTACAATTATATACATCTGGATCTCTACAGGGGCAGAAGACGCCAGTGGGCACGTAAAACGGAGTGGGAACATTGGACTGATATTGTAAGATAAACAAAAGGGGGAGGGAGTGACCAGAAGCAACCCATTGGAAAGTAATATCCCAATACAAGAGTGCCCTGAGCCTGGGGACCAGTATTAACTTGGAGTCTGGTTGAAAGCACTCAAAAAGAGCAAAGGATTGTGGGGGGAAGTTGTGGGAATCGGGGTGGTGAGGGACAGGGGCTTAAGTCTCTGGACCGAGGGAAGCCACCCCTAGTGCTGAGCAAGACAGAGTGCAACGAAGAAACCAGGTCTTGGTCCCTGAGGCCCAAGCGAGCGCACCTGAGCGCACATGGGGTGCGGCTCCTGTGAGGGGCTGGGACCATCACAAGCCGGCAGAAATACAGCCTTTTTGCAGTCCCCAAGGTGGGCCGCGCCATGCTATCAGAGCCTGGGTTGCCCTACACCCTCCCCTGAGAGAAGTGCACACAGGCGCCCGTAGGGAGCTCTCAGTCCTGGAAAGGCTGAGTACTCCCAGCCTAGGCCAGTGGGAAAATCTCAGTGTGTGATCTCTGTTTGGAACCTCTCTGGTGGTCTGGAAATGCCCAGAGGGCCACCACTGTCGTGGTTTTAGGTACAAACAGGACTTCCTGCATCCCTATGGACCGCTAATGGGAACGTGCTCTGCCAGTGGCTGAGGAGGAACTTACGTGCTCTGTAGCATCCAGAAGAGAACAGACTGAGGCTTCTCTCTGAGAGGGAGGTCTGGGTGCAGTTTGCTTTCCTCTAAACCTCCAAAACAATCAAGAGCTGCCAAGGGGAGCAAAAATAAACAAGCAAACACAAAATTCTCCAGAGAACAAAAGCCTTCAACCAGTTTCCTCAGAGCCTACCCCCTGACAGGGGCAAAAGGACTTAACTCAGGAAACACTGCCTGAAAACCCACTTGGCAGGACCCTCCCCCACAAGGCCAACTGGAAAAACAAAACAAACAAACAAACAAACAAAAAACAAAACAAACAAAAAAACCGACAAGAGAACAACCACCACTACTTCATAGATAAATTTTACATTTAATTTGTTCCCACTATTCTGGTTCATTTTTAATTTTTTAAATATTTTTATTAAAATATATAATTTTATATAAAATAAAATATAATTATATATAATATATATAAAATAATATTTTATATATAAACATATAAGATATAAATTTATATAAAATAAAAATATATAATTTTTAGCCTATTTACCATCACAGTGAGATGTCCAGTACATCAAATTCCATAATAACCTTTTAACTTGAACTTTTTGATACATATACCCGTGTTTTTCTTTTGCTTTTCTATTTTTTTTTTAATTTTTTAAATTTTATTTTAGTTTAGCTTAGTTCATTCTTTTTTTAATTTTTATTTTTTAATATTCATATAGCGTTAAACTTCAAGATAATCCCCTTTGCCCAATCAATGCTACCCCTATAGGTAAACCAATTTTTAATCCCCCTTTATCTTAGGAAAGTTGAGTCCTTTAACAAAGATATCAAGATACATCCAGGAAGAATCAAAATAAACTTCCTCACCCACATTGCAAATTTATAACCACTCTTCCATCTTTTTCTTCCACCAGAGTTTCTGTGAATTTGTGTTTGTCCTGGTAGTATATAAATCTTATACTTGGGACTCTTTTTGATGAGGTTCCTTTTTTGTTTGTTTGTTTTGCTTTTATGTGTGTGTGTGTGTGTGTGTGTGTGTGTATTTTTTTCTCTTGTCATATACCTTTATCAGTCTTTCTGTTTGTTTGTTTTTGTTTGTATACTTCATAAATCTTACCTTGGGTCCATTTGGGCTTAGACTTCTCTTTTACCTTTTGTTTTTTCCTGTCTCTCTCTTTGTCTCTATCTCTCTCTCTTTTTCTTTTTTCTCTCTTTCTTTTTTTCTTTAGTTTGGGTGGGGACTCATGATTGCTCAGAAGCATTCCAGGATGTACCTTGACTACACCAGAGTCGATACATCCAGCTACATCCGTTCAGCCATCTCTCACCAAAAGATCTAGGAAGAGGAATGCCAAAAAGAAGAAAAATACAGAGGATGGGTCTTCTGCAACAGAGCTAATGGCTACCGACATAGACAATATGTTGGAAAGGGAATTCAGGCTAACAATTATCCAGGCAATAGCTAGGTTGGAGAATGCCATGGATGACAAACTGGAATTGATTAGGGCAGAACGGAAAGCCACCAGGGATAATGTTTTCACTGTTAGGGCAGAACTGAAAGCCACCAGGGATGAGGTTCACAATGCTCTCAATGAGTTCCAATCTAATCTAAATTCTCTCAAAGCTAGGGTGACTGAGACAGAAGATAGAATTAGTGATCTAGAGGACAAACAGATAGAGAGAAAGGATCAGGAGGAAGCCTGGAACAAACAGCTTAGAAGCCACAAAAACAGAATCAGGGAAATAAATGATGCCATGAAAAGTTCCAACATAAGACTTACTGGAATCCCTAAAGGGGAGGAGAAAGAAATAAGTCTAGAAGATACAGTGGAAGAAGTTTTCCATGAAAATTTTCCCAATCTCGTGAATAGAACCAGCATTCATGTACTAGAGGCAGAAAGGTCTCCCCCCAAGATTATAGGTTCTCAAAGTCCTCGAGACACCTGATAGTAAGAATGAGGAATTATATTTGTAGAGAAACTCTCTTGAAGGCAACTAGGACAAAGAAGCTCCTTAAGTACAGAGGAAGGTCCACCAGAATAACATCAGCCATGTCCACAAAAACCTGGCAAACCAGAAAGGGCTGGCAAGATATATTCAGGGCACTAAATGAGAAATAATTTATCCAGCAAACTGACATTCAAAATGGATGGAGAGATAAAGAGTTTACAAGACCAGTAAGGTTTAAAAGAGTATGCAACCACCAAGCCAACACTGCAGGAAATATTAAGGGGGGTTCTATAAAAGAGGAAAAATCCTAAGAATAGCATTGAACAGAAATATAGATTCAACCTACACAAAGAAAGACTTCAAAGGTAGCACAATTTCAATAAAAACGTATCTATCAATAATCACTGTCAATGTTAATGGCATAAATGTGCACATAAAAAGACACAGGGTTGCAGATTGGATAATATGACAGGACCCATCCGTATGTTGTCTACAAGAGACCCATTTGGAACCTAAAGATACACCCATACTGAAAGTGAAGGGATGGAGAAGCACCTTTCATGCCATTGGGCCTCAAAAGAAGGCTGGGGTAGCGATTCTCATATCAGAATAATTAGATGTTAAACTAAAGACTGTAGTCAGAGATACAGAAGGACACTACATAATTCTTAAAGGGACTATCCTCCAAGATGATTTAACAATTATAGATATCTTCACCCCCAATATGGGAGTAGCCAATTACATAAGAAAACTGTTAATCAAGATAAAGAGTCATATTGATATGAATACATTAATAGTAGGAGATATTAACACGCCTCTCTCAGTAATAGACACATCAACCAAGCAGAAAATCGATAAAGAAACAAGAGCATTGAATGACATGTTGGACCAGATGGACCTCAGATATATACAGAACATACCACCCTAAAACAACAGAATACTCATTCTTCTCAAGTGCCCATGGAACCTTCTCAAGAACAGACCACATACTGGGTCACAAACCAGGACTCAACTGATACCATATTTTCAGATCACAATTCTTTGAAACTGGAGCTCAATCATAGGGAAAAGTTTGGAAAGAACTCAAAAACTTAGAAGCTAAAGACCACCTTTTTAAGAATGCTTGCATCAACCAGGAGATCAAAGAAGAACTGAAACAATTCATGGAAACCAATGAGAATGAAGACACTTCAGTCAAAACCTTTGCGATACAGCAAAGGCAGTCCTAAGGGGGAAATACATAGCCATCCAAGCCTCCCTCAAAAACATTGAAAAATCTGGAACACACCAGCTGTCTCTACACCTTAAAGAACTGGAGAATCAACAACAAATCAACCCAACTCCACACATAAGAAGGGAAATAATCAAGATTAGAGCAGAGATCAATGAGCAAGGAACCTGAGATACAGTAGAACGTATCAATGAAACTGGAAGCTGGTTTTTTGAAAGAATCAATAAGATTGATAAACCACTGGCCACACTAATCCAAAAGAAAAGAGAAAAGCTCATATTAATAAAATTATGAATGAAAAGGGAGAGATCACAACTAACACCAAGGAAGTAGGAACAATCATTAAGTATTATTATTAACAGTTATATGCCAACAAGTTAAGCAACTTAAATGAAATGGATGCATTCCTGGAAAACTATAAACTCTCAAAATTGAACCAGGAAGAAATTGACAACCTGAATAGACTGGTATCTAGTAACGAGATTGAAGCACTGATCATAAACCTCCCAGAAGACAAGAGCCCAGGACCTGGTGGATTCCCTGGAGAATTCTACCAAACTTTCAAAGAAGAAATAACACCTATTCTCCTGAAGCTGTTTCAAAAAGTTGAAACAGAAGGAAATCTTCCAGACTCTTCTTATGAAGCCAACATTGCCCTGTTCCCTAAACCAGGCAAAGACCCTACCAAAAAGGAGAATTTCTGGCCAATATCACTGATGAATATGGATGCTAAGATTCTCAACAAGATCCTAGCAAACAGGATCCAACAGCACATTAAAAAGATTATCCACCATGACCAAGTGGGATTCATTCCTGGGCTACAAGGATGGTTCAACATTCACAAATCAATCAATGTAAGAGAAGAAATCAATAAGAGAAGAGAGAAGAACCACATGGTCCTCTCAATTGATGCAGAAAAAGCATTTGACAAAATCCAGCATCCGTTCCTGATCAAAATGCTTCAAAGTATAGGGATAGAGGGAACATTCTTGAACTTCATCAAATCTATCTATGAAAGACCCACAGCAAATATCATCCTCAATGGGAAAAAGCTTGCGGCCTTCCCATTGAGATCAGGAACACTACAAGGATGCCCACTCTCACCACTCTTGTTCAACATACTATTAGAAGTCCTAGCAACAGCAATCAGACAACAAAGAGAAATAAAAGGTATCCAAATTGGCAATGAAGAAGTCAAACTCTCTCTCTTCGCAGATGACATGATTCTTTATATGGAAAACCCAAAAGACTCCACCCCCAAACTACTAGAACTCATACAACAATTCAGCAACGTGGCAGGATACAAAGTCCATGTACAGAAATCAGTGGCTTTCTTATACACTAACAACAAAAACACAGAAAGAACAATTAGAGAATCAATTCCATTTACTCTTGCACTAAGAATCATAAGATACCTGGGAATAAACCTAACCAAAGAGGTAAAGGATCTGTACTTGAGGAACTACAGAATACTCATGAAAGAAATTTAAGAAGACACAAAAAGATGGAAGACCATTCCATGCTCTTGGATTGGAAGAATAAACATTGTTAAAATATCTATACTGTCTAGAGAAATTTATACTTTTAGTGCCATTCCGATCAAAATCCCACCGGTATTTTTCAAGGAGCTGGAGCAAAGAATCCAAAAATTTGTATGGAATCAGAAGAGACCCCGAATTGCTAAGGAAATGTTGAAAAACAAAAATAAAACTGGTGGCTTCATGTTACCTGATTTCCAGCTTTACTACAAAGCTCTGATAAACAAGACAGCATGGTATTGGTACAAAAACAGACACATAGACCAGTGGAACACAGTAGAGAGCCCAGATATGGACCCTCAACTCTATGCTAAAATAATCTTCAACAAAGCAGGAAAAATATACAGTGGGATAAAGACAGTCTCTTTAATAAATGGTGCTGGGAAAACTGGACAGCTATATGTAGAAGAATGAAACTCGACCATTCTCTTACACAATACACAAAGATAAACTCGAAATGGATAAAAGACCTCAACGTGAGACAGGAATCCATCAGAATCCTAGAGGAGAACATAGGCAGTAATATCTTCAATATCAGCCACAGCAACTTCTTTCAAGATATATATCCAAAGGCAAAGGAAACAAAAGCCAAAATAAACTTTTGGGACTTCATCAAAATTAAAAGCTTCTGCACAGCAAAGGAAACAGTCAAGAAAACAAAGAGACAACCCACAGAATGGGAGAAGATATTTGCAAATGACAGTACAGACAAAAGGTTGATATCCAGGATCTATAAAGAACTCCTCAAACTCAACACACAGAAAACAGACAATCATATCAATAAATGGGCAGAAGATATGAACAGTCACTTCTCCAATGAAGACATACAAATGGCTATCAGACACATGCAAAAATGTTCATCATCACTAGCCATCAGGGAGATTCAAATTAAAACCACATTGAGATATCACCTTACACCACTTAGAATGGCCAAAATTAGCAATGTAGGAAACAACATGTGTTGGAGGGGATGTGGAGAAAGGAGAACCCTCTTCCACTGTTGGTGGGAATGCAAGTTGGTGCAGCCTCTTTGGAGAACAGTGTGGAGATTCCTCAAGAAATTAAAACTAGAACTTCCCTATGACCCTGCAATTGCACTACTGGGTATTTACCCCAAAGATACAGATGTAGTGAAAAGAAGAGCCATCTGTACCCCAATGTTTATAGCAGCAATGGCCATGGTCGCCAACCTGTGGAAAGAACCAAAATGCCCTTCAACGGACGAATGGATAAGGAAGATGTGGTCCATATACACTATGGAGTATTATGCCTCCATTAGAAAGGATGAGTACACAACTTTTGTAGCAACATGGACATGACTGGAAGAGATTATGCTGAGTGAAATAAGTCAAGCAGAGAGAGTCAATTATCATATGGTTTCACTTATTTGTGGAGCATAAATAGCATGGAGGACATGGGGAGTTAGGAGAAGGCATCTGGGGCAAATTGGAAGGGGAGGTGAACCATGAGAGACTATGGACTCTGAAAAACAATCTGAAGGGTTTGAAGAGGTGGGGGGTGGGAGGTTGGGGGAACCAGGTGGTAGGTATTAGAGAGGGCACAGACTGCATAGAGCACTGGGTGTTTTACAAAAACAATGAATACTGTTATGCTGAAAATAAATAAAAAATGATTAAAAAAATAAGGGCTATCAGTGTAAAGAAGACTGTCAGAATATTGGAAGCCTGGTTATTATCAAGTGAAGCCTTTTTTCTCTCTAATGAGGCACTAACATGAAGACAATTGGGAGTTTCCTGGTGGAATGTCACATTCTTCCTATCAAGCATCCTTGTTAGAGAGATTTAGCACTGGGACATTTGTAAACTGAGGGATACTCCTGTCTTGCAGGATTGTGATCTCTACAGGTTAACTATTTGCTCACACATATTACCAAGTGGAGGGGAGCAGGTGGAGAGGGGGTGCAAGGTGTGAGCTTTTGCTTTGTCAAGATGGCTGTACTTATGTCAGGGCTAGACTTGAGGTGGGTACAGTCTTGTTTTTCTTGGCCTCCACATTTCCCCCTCTCAGAGGAACCTAACGAAGGACCCAATCATGGGTCCAGGTTGTTTTCAGCAACAAGGTCCAGTGGTTGGGTATTGCTGTCCGAGTACCATGAGTTGGACTGTGTTGACTCTGTCTTTGACAAAAGTAACTAATCTATTGATAATGCAGGGCCCAAAGGTAAAGAGGAGAATGGAGATAATGAGGGTTACTTTTTACTCCCCCACTGGCGTAAAAAGCGGGCATTGTATAAGTGACATTAGTGGGGTACATGAGAGCGGTGCAGTCTCAGCTTTAGGGGATTGTCCTTGTCTGGCTGGCTCTTCCATTTTGGAACAAAGTCCTTGAGAACGGCGGGTGGGTCAGCTGGCCAGGTGTCGGTGTAGTGGACCCAGGGAGTAATCCCGTCGACCTTGAGAGCAGTGGGAGTGGTTAGGATCACAATTAGGGTCCCTTCCAGTAAGGCTCCAAGTTTTCCACTTGGTGGCAGTGCATCCAAACCAAGTCTCCGTGTTAGTAAGGATGTGGTTCCAGCTCCATCTGCATCTCAGCGTGGGCAGTTAGGATTCCTGCGTGGACTAGATAGACTGTAATGCCTGCAGTGACTGGAGTACAGACTGATCAGTCAACGTTAAGGATGAGGGCCTGATACCCCGTCACTCTGGCTTTTTTCATCCACTGGTCTGGTGGTGTCCAGAGATGGTCCTGGATAGCATGAGTGGAGGTCAAGATGAGATTTTGACCCAAAGTCAATTTACTTGCATCCTTGACCAGGAAGGCCATGGCAGCAATTATGCGGAGGCAAGTGGGAACCCAGCCGCTACTGGATCTAGTTTCTTGCTAAGATGGGCTACTGGCCTTTGCCAAGGCCCCAGAGTCTGAGCCAAAACTCCTTTGGCCACCCCTGCCTATTCATCTACATGCAAGTGGAAGGGCTTGGTAACATCTGGGATGACCAATGCTGGGGCACTCAGTTGGGCTGTTTGTAATTCCAGAAATGCTCCTTATATCTGGGGCTGACTGACTGGCAAAAGCAAGATCGCCTAAATGAGCTATCATGCAACTTCTCTGAAGTTAACCTCAAGTTGTCTAGCTTAGATAAACAAACACTTAAAAACAATCAAATCTAGAATTTAACATCCATAAAGGTGTGTTGTTAAAACATAATTTTTCTCTCTGAAATAACCCTCATTTCATGAGATAGTGAAATCAGGAATAATTCATTGGAAAAACAAGTCCAATTTTAACAAACTTGGCCTAATTATTTACATAAGCTCAGCACGAACAGTAAGGGATCATATAGATCTTTTAGAATCTGCTTTGCTGGAACTTTTTATAAGGAATATCTAGGTTGAACTTTTAGTAGCCTCTTCAGGCCAGAAGCCAAGCCACGTACTTGCCATCAGACATGCCTGCAATACCTGTCAGTTTGTGCGAATTCCTCTTCCTGAGGTACCCAAAGTATCCTGAGGCTCTGCATCTACCAGGGATTGACGACCTTTATTCACCCGGTGAGGCTTCTGGGAACTCTGTAAGCAAGGTACCAGGCCAACAGTTCCAAAGGGCTTTACGGCTCCAGGTTTTATAAAGTCAACCTTAGTTCCTTTAAGCTGTATGGGCATATCTGAGTCTTTTCAAATATGACATTCCAGTCAAAGCCTTGGTAAAATAACCAGTGGTTCCAATGGTGTCCTGTTACAAGGAGAACAGATTCTTATTGAACTTGTGCAAATGACTGATTGACATGGAAGAAAGAATACTTACTAAGACCTTTTGGTTTCAGAGGGTTCAGATAGAAAAGTTGAATGCCTTGATTTTGTTTACAAATGAGTATTTTTACGTCTCTATAAGTTACAGATAACTTAAGAAAAAGTTTCCCTAGTCTGGAGGACCAAACATTACAGAATCAGTAATTGTTTAAAACATTAAGAGACACAACATTACAATCTTTCAGTTCATCTAGTCCATTTTGCTAATTCTGATTTAGTCTGAATGCAGCCTTACTTCTGGAAATTTTTACCCATTTCAGTTCCAGGATTTTAATATATCAAAGATCTGTATTTAACCTGAAAGTTTCCCATACAAATTTTCTTTAAGGCGGAATTCATCTTACAAGAGAATTAAAACAATTACAAATGACAAGAACTCAGAATAGATATGGTTAAATTACCAGGTGATGACCCTATCAAGCATTAAAACTTTAGAAAATGTATAGAACCTCTAGAGTAGTTACAGCATTTACCCAAATGTAACCCAAGGTTCATTGTTGTTTTAGAAGTACTTACTGAGTAACTTAGTATACCATGGGAAAGCCTTATGAGTCAAAGAGATCTTATTTACAATTTAAATCTTGTCAACAATTGCTAAAATCTTAGAAAGTTTTAAAGCACATGCCTAAATATAATTAAGGATGTCAAACACCTGATAAAACAAAACATAGAAACTGAATTTTCTGGGCTGGCAAAGAGAAAACCATTTAAATTTTTTAACAGATCAATTAACCTAAGAAAACTTTGACCTTTTAAACAGAGAGAAAACCAGCTTTTTTATACCAGTGTCTTTCTTTTTTATTCTTAAGCATGCAGTCTTAAGATAGTGGGTTTACTGGGTTTCCCTCCCATCGTGAATGATGTTGCAGACAAAAGGGAGAGGGATCTTTCAGATGCTGTCCTGCTCTCATCCCTCTCGGGAACTTAGGAGCATCTTAGCTAAGGTCTATCCATATAAGCCCCAGACCAGGCTACTCCGTGGAGTTGATGACTGTTATGCCAGATGGGGCCCCATGAGACTCAGGGTTCAGCCCACTCAGACTACGTAGCCAAACCACTGGTGCCATACAGACAGATTCACACAGTCAGGCACTCTTCAGATTCAAACAGGTTGGACACCCACCCCCCTATCTGGGTATCCCTGGCTAATGGGAGTTGATCAGTCTCCCAGTCTCCCCTTCCATTCTTTATGAATGCGTCTGACTCAGACAGTGGCCCCAGGGCTGTCCTGGTTCAACAGGCAGATTGCGGAAAATCCGAGGTGACTGAGGAAACCAAATGACACACGGAGAAATGGGAGAACACAGTTTTATAAATGCCAGCGGGCTCAGTGGGATCGTTCCCAAAGACTGAGTACCCAACAGGGTTAAGAGAGAGTTTCTATAGTTACAAGCAATGAGGGATGGTAACGGGGTGTTTTCACAGTCCCTCAAGATCAGGCCACTTTCCTAATCTCTCAAGGCCAAATGACCCTTTCACTTGGAAGTATAATCTATGCGGAAGTATGTTAAGAGAGTGATAAATCACCTTGGGGGCTGTTTTTCTTTCTTTTCTTATTTAAACAGGATCAGGCATCTGGTCTTTTTCTCCTTTTTTTTTTTTTTTTTCCCTTAGTCTGTCCTGACCATATCTAATTTTTTTTTTCTTTTCTTTTCTGAAGATTTTCTTTCACAAAGCTTCTATAATTTCCTTCACATTCAGGTTTTGTCCCAAGTCATTTTCTTTCAAACAACCATTTCATTTAGGACAAAATTACCTTCTCTTACTTTTAACAAAATGTATTTCCATTCCTTAACTCTTTCTTACATATCTCCTATTTCCTATATACCGAGTTGCTTCCCTTATTTCCATTAGTCTTAGTTATACTTAGCAGAATTTTGCACTCTTAGAAACACCTTAAACTCTAGTGAAGACTAAATATAAACCAATTGTGAACTGTTGCAACAGAATTCTGTAGATGGCAAATTTAGCAATCAGTTAAGCACAAAACATGTTTACCAACAGATTTAAATATTCTTAGTTTCTTTGCAGTAAGAAGTCAAAAGCACAAACCTACATCCAGTAATCAATGACTTAGCATTTTATCCTGTTTGGTTAAGAACTAGATGTCCATAATTTAATTCCATTTGTCATCCAACCAAAACCTTAAAGTTTAAGGTTATCAAACACCTTGAAAGTTACTTTAACAATTACCCATTAAATCTTTGAGACAGACAATTAACCACCAGTTTAGTCATCTTTTTGATAATATATTTAAACAGATTCTAACACAGATTTTATTTAACATAAATAACACTAGTTTATTTGACCTTCAGTAAACTTTGATTTGAAGTTTCACGTTTACAGCTGATAACTTAAAAGACATGTATATCTTAATTAAATCAATAAACTTAACTTAGTTCAAATACTGACTTATGTTCCAACCTGGGCCCACTCCACTTCGAATGTTTACCTGAGACATGGGTGGGAGGATCTGGAGTGGGGGGTGTTAGGTCCAGGGGCTGCTCTTCTTGCTCCTTGACAGTGAAGAGAGAAGGAGCCATGGTGCATGATCTAGAGGCTAGTCATGCAGGCTGCACACACGTTGATGCAGAAACAGAGTGGGGAGATGGAAGAGACAAAGTGCTGCCAGAAGGCAGAGAAAGAATTCCCAGTTTTAGAGCTCATCAACTCCAACAGAGGAGCAGATGCCATGCTTCCTGCCAGCAAGGGGGAGAGGGCAAGGCAGTCCACGTCAGGCCAGAGAGGGCAAGGAACTTTCCCCAAACAGAGGGAGTTTTGGCAGCTGCTTGGGAATATTCCTTAAAGTCTCTGTCTTGAGTTAGACTAACTACAGTTGGCTCCAGTTATAACCAGCCATTAAAACAAGAAATGAGTAAAGGAGAAGCCCCACATCTATTAGAAGGAATGGAGAGATGAAAGTCAGAGTCCCCTTACTCTCTGCTAGCCCCATTTCTTCAAACACAACAAACAACACAACAGACAACAAAAAGACAAGACAAAGACAACCACAGACCCAGCAGCCCTCCTGTGGCCATCCAACATTAAAGGATGGCCATTCAGACATGCAGAAAGTCAAAAATTTTCCTTTTGTACGTCCATGCTCAGGTTATGAGCTCTTTCCCTAAAGTCCAAGAAGTTGTCAATCATCAGAGACAGAGGAGTTGTCTGCGTCTGTCCCATCACCTCCTCAGTCCACAACAAGACAAATACACTTATGAGAATTAACAAGAACACACTCACAAAGACAAACAATCTGGCACAGCCGCGAAGACAAAACTAGATGGAAGTTAAGGGAGAATCTGGCCATCACAGCAGCTGGCTCTCTTCATGTATGAGGACCTCGTCCTCTGGGCCTGACCGCAACAGCAGTCAAGCCTCCAGGCAGGGCCTGGCTGCAACAGCAGCTGAACCTCCAGGCAGGGGCAAAAGGACCTCTCCCAACTCCCCAGTCGACGGCCTCCCACATGTCCACTTGAGCGATTGTAAACTCCCGATACAGATTGGAATTTCTACAGGTAAAAATGCAGATTGGAGCTCCCTGAAAGTATGTGTGCAAACAGATAAA
Organism: Lontra canadensis; assembly: GCF_010015895.1. Lineage (NCBI taxonomy): Eukaryota > Metazoa > Chordata > Mammalia > Carnivora > Mustelidae > Lontra > Lontra canadensis. Next base: position 57,173 of record NW_022631245.1, read on the forward strand.
AAAAACAGAGTGCACTCACCAGATGGCATAAAACTCTCTTGGTTGGGGTCCTAAGAGTCTCCCAGATCTTGGTGGGACCTCCAAATGTTATGCCCGAATTTTCGAGTCTGAGAGACCACCAAGGAGCCAACACTGATGTAATCACATGAGGGTTTATTTGACAAGCTTAAGCTTGGGCCCAAGTATACCTGACACAGCGGAGTAGGGACTTGGACCCGGAACCAGATTACAGTCAGAGTTTTTAAAGGCAAAGTAGGGGTGGACTTGGTGGTGGGTGAGGACAAAGCATTTAGGCTGTTCATGTTGAGAGTAACTATTGAAAGATATGAATTTACTGCTATCATATTGCCTATAGTGTCCCTCTTTTAATAGATTGTCTCTGTAAAGTTCTGATCTATATTACTCTTAGGGTCTTTCTTCTTTTATAGAATCCCCCTTAATATTTCTTATAAGGCTGTCTTGGTGATCAGATATTATTTCAGTTTCTGCTGTTCCTGGAAGCTCCTTTTCTCTCCATCTGTTCTGAATGATAGCCTTGCTAGATAAAGTATTCTTGGTTGCATGTTCTTCTCATTTAGTGCCAGGTTTCTGTGGACAGGTCTGACTTTATTCTGCCTGATGTTCCTCTAGCTGTATGTAAGAAATTTCTTCACCCTTGGTTCTCTCAGTTCTCTCAGGATAACTCCCTTGGCTCTAAGATTTCCAAGTTTACTATTATACACCATATGTTGTTCCACTTTTATTGATCCTGTGAGGGGTCCTCTCTGCCTATTGGACACGAATCCTTGTTTACTTCCCCAGATTAGGTAAGTTCTCACCTAAAATTTGTTCAAATACACCTTCTTGTCCTCTCTCTCTCTCTCTCCACCCCCTCTGTGATCCCTATAATTCTGACCATGGCATCATTGATCTCTCTAAGTCTGATCTCATGGGCATCTATCTGCCTATTCCTATCCTCCTCTGCTTCCTTCCTTTCTCTGAGCATATCTTCTGGCTCACTAATTCATTCTTCTGTATAATTTACCCTGGCTGTTAAAGTATAAAGTTTAGACTGCATCTCACTCATAACATTTTTATGTTCAGCTTGATTAGTTCTCACTTCTTCCCTTAGAGATTCCATATTGTCACTAATGGTTTTCTCAACCCTAGCTACTGACTTCATAAGTGTTACCCTGAAGTCTCTATCTGATATCTTGCTTATATTCATATCCATTAGAGCTGTGGCAGAAGCCATTGTCTCTGCTTCATTTCTTTGTTGGGAGTTCTTCTTCCAAGTCATTCTGTTGAGGGATGGTTGAGAGAATGTACAGAGTCCAAAACATCTACCCTGCTTGGGCAGATTTGCCCTGCCCCCTGTAAGGGGATTGGTCTCCCAGGAAACTGATCTTTTGAGCTTTTGTTCTCTGGCAGCTTTCCATGTCCCTTCTGAGGGTCAGAACAAGAATGGTCACACCCAAACCTCTGTCAGAGCAGAGAAATTGCAGTTTGCTCTCTTCACTAAATGCTCCAGGACAAATAGCCTCTGTTTCTGTCTGCACCACTGAAAACCACAGCCTCCTACGGTACGTGCCCAAAGTGACTCTCTCAGAGATCATCCTAGGGGTGCAGCATATCCCTGCCTCTTGTGACTCTAAAACTGTGAGCAGCCGTGGGGTCCCACGTGCACACACAACTCCTGGATCCTCTCTGAGCACTGCTCTAGAGCACTTTCCCAGGTGCCACTGCTTTGTGACTTTTTGCCTGGTTCCTGGCACAGGACACTTTTTCACTCTGGTGTTCTATCACTTTCTAGGAGCCAGCTTATGGAGCCTCCTCCCTCTTCTGTTTATTTTCCAGTATCTCCCCACTTATTCATGACTCTGTACATCCTACTTTGCAAAAAGTAGCCACTTTTTTGCTGGTAAAGGTCCAGATATATATATATATATCCTTCCATCTCAGGCTGATTTCGTGAGTGTTCAGAATGATTTGGTAGATATCTAGCTAAATTCAGGGGACTGGTTTAAACAGATTCCCCTACTTCTCTGCCATCTTCCCTGTCCATCTAGACTCTGTATTTTAGCTCCTAGACCTGAAAATAGAAATCTTTTTCTTTGGAAAAGAAATGCCTTCCTCACATAAATTATATTAAGAAAGATGATCTGATTTTGACTTTTTAAAAATTTAAATCCATAAGTCAACATATAGTACATCAGTTTTCAATAAATTTTGGTTTGTTTTATATGTACAATTCTTGTATCGAGTAGCTACTTTTTACATAGTTAATGATGTAACTCAGCTTCTAAGAACTTTAACTATGCATGATACAAGGCAAAGCATTAACATAAATTACAAATTATGTTTATAATGACTTACTGTTCACTTGTGTTGGTGTCATGTGGTTCAAAGACACACTTATCATATTCTTGCAATTGATCAAAAACATTTATTATCCCAATCAATCAATAATAAAGATGATGGTACTTATTTTGGAAAACTTTGAATGTGAGAATAAGTTGAAAAAAGTTGAAATTAATTTTATGTTCAAGACAATTTTTTTTTTGCAAATGGCAGATGAAAGATTTGAGAAAGATTTTATCATTACCAGTGTGTACTTATCAGTAATGATGTAATTGAAATAGAGTGTTGTATATGATGAAGACTGTCATCTATTTCTTCATTTGCAGTGTCAGACCTGTTTGAAATCATGAAGATCTGGAACACCACCTCAGATTTCATTCTCCTAGGACTCTTTAACCACACAGGAGCCCACCTATTTCTCTTTGTAATGGTTCTGATAATTGCTTTCACCTCTCTAGTAGGCAATGCCCTCATGCTCTTCCTGATTCACCAGGATGTCCAGCTCCACATGCCCATGTACTTTCTCCTGAGCCAATTCTCCCTCATGGATATGTTGCAGGTCTCCACCATTGTGCCCAAAATGGCAGCTGACTGCTTGACTGGCCAGAAGTCTATCTCCCCTGCTGGCTGTGGGTTGCAGATCTTCTTCTTCATCACACTGGGAAGGGGTGAGTACTTCCTCTTAGCATCCATGTCCTATGACTGCTATGTGACTGTTTGCCACCCACTGAGATAACCCCTTTCTTATAAGCTGGCAATTATGCCTGAGAATGACTGTGGGGTCTTGGTTACTGGGGGCAGCTGATGGGCTTATGCAAGTTGCTGTTGTCCTGAGCTTCCCATTTTGTGGTGAATATGAAATCAATCATTTTTTCTGTGAGGCCCCTACTCTGGTACATTTGGCTTATGCTGACACAGTTGTTTTTGAGCATGTGCTGTACACCTGCTGTGTATTAATGCTTCTGGTCCAATTTTCTCTCATCCTGATTTCCTGTAGTTTCATCTTAGCTGCAGTTCTCCAGATGTGTTCTAGAGAAGCCCACAAGAAGACCTTTGCCAGCTGCTCCTCACATCTATCTGTGGTGGGAATATTTTATAGAGCTGGCATTTTTACCTATATGCAACCCAACTCCTACAGGCCAGCTAACAGTGATAAAGTGGTTTCAGCCTTCTATACGCTCTTCACTCCTTTGTTGCACCCCCTTATCTACAGTATGAGGAACAATGAAGTCAAGGGAGCCCTGAGAAAGTATATGGGTCAGTATGCTGCCTTAAGTCATGACCAAGATTACATCAATTTGTCCCCATTTTAAAGACTGCATAAAGTGACTGTTAGGAATTTCCTAGGGAAAAGTTATATATGTGTTATATCTATACCTGTTACTATTCTACATTGAATGCAGACAAGACCTCTGCAGTTTGGATTTATGCCTAGATTGTCATCAAACATCCAATGTGGATTGTTAAAAATGTTAATCACAAATCATTAAAATGTTTTTACACCACACCATACAATAAGCATTTCTTTAAAGAATTAAGTAAGTAGTCAAAATTTTTGAACATCAGTTGTAGTTTCGTTTTAATTGTGGTATAACTTACAAACACTAGAATGCTCAAAACTGATTGCTTAACTAGTTTCAATAACATGGGCTTGCAACTTACCCGCTAACTAGTTAGAGACAATTCTCACCAGACCAGAAGTGTTTTTCATGACCTTTATAGTAAAACCACGCAACCAAGATAGAATTACTTGTAAGATTTATTTATTTATTGTAGAATTTTGCTTCAGTGAAAACAAAATGAACATTTTTTATATCATGTGCCTTTTTCTCAACATAATATGTTTTTACAGATGCTGGTATGATTTTACATTTACCTTCAGTTTGCTCTTTTTTGTTCCTAAAAAAATTCCTATCTCTGAATCTAATACTTTTTGTTTACTTGCTACTTTGATGATGGACATGTGGGCTATTTTCAGTCTGAAACTATTACAACAAAAATATCCTTTTTGTGATCAATTGTTTTTATTTCATTTGGTAAATTTATACTCTCTCTCTCTGTATATATATATATATTTCTTTTCAGTGTTCCAGAATTTATTGTTTATGCACCACACTCAGTGCTCCATGAAATATGTGCTCTCCAAAATGACTAATTTTTTAGTAAACAGTAAAACAATATGTTTGTTCAATTTTACATGCCTGGCAGCAAGTCAAAGGAGTTGCCACTTGCTACAATTGACAGAAATTGTGGATAACATCAACCTCTTTTTTTCTTTTAAAGATTTTATTTATTTATTTGTCATAGAGAGAGAAGCGAGAGTGAGCACAGGCAGACAGAGTGGCAGGAAGAGGCAGAGGGAGAAGCAGGCTCCTTGCCAAGCAAGGAGCCCGATGTGGGACTCGATCCCTGGCTCTGGGATCATGGCCTGAGCCAAAGGCAGCTGCTTAACCAACTGAGCCACCCAGGTGTCCCAACATTTTTTTTTTTAAGATTTTATTTACTTATTTGACAGAGAGATCACAAATAGGCGGAGAGGCAGGCGGAGAGAAAGAGGAGGAAGCAGGCTCCTGCTGAGCAGAGAGCCAGATGAGGGGCTTGATCCCAGGACCCTGGGATCATGACTTGAGCCAAAGGCAGAGGCTTAACCCACTGAGCCACCCAGACACCACAACATCAACCTTTTCATTTCAGCTGTACTAGTATGGATAGACTAAGTCATTTTGTTTCTATTTTGCATTTCTATGAAGATGAAAGTTTCCAAGGACTTTTTTATCACTTCATTGTCTATGTGCATATCTTCCCTTGTGAATGATCAATTTTCACTTTTAGGGAAAAAACAAACATGTTCCCAATGCCAAAACAACTTGGTGGTTTTGTAATAAACAGTATATGACATTCATAGGATTAGTTGGAATTTTTAAAAATAAAGTATATTTGGGTTACTTATTATTATGTTTTTTGACAAATCTGCTTTTAATCTATTTTCAAAGATTACTTATTTTCATTGAAATTAATGTTTATGCAATACATCTCTTCCTCAATGTCCATTGAGCTAGAATTATAAGTTTTTGTTTATTTTAGTTATGCATCATAACATATTTCAATTCCATTGGTGGTATCAGGCATTGAAAATCTGATACATTTTTCTCTAGTAAGTAATTTTTGCCTAAAGAAGGAAAAAAATAGATTAGAGAATTTCGGGATCTGATTTTTTTTTCAAGGGATGTATATATATTTAATTTTTACTGGTAAATGATTATATACCTACAATGATTTCTGGGCAAGGAATTTGGCACCTTTAAAGAGGTTGTTTTGCAAAGAAAATCATTATAAATATATAAATATTTATTAATACATCTCCATATTTAAAAATTCCTACTTATGTGCTCTCCATGGTCTTTAACAGTAAAATACAAGATGCACTTTAATACAATAGTTTAAACTAAGAGGTTTAGACATTAATTTTGTACTTTTTTTAAACTTTTGCCACTTTAGTTTAATCTGAGTCTGTCTTTCAGAAGTTTTTTTTTTTTTCAACATTTTAATCAGGATTTTATTCTTTATCTCACATAAATAAGAAAACAGAGTAATCAAAATAAAATAATATCAGGAAACAAGGGAAGTTCCAGTTATGCAGGTTCCTGCAATATTTTGGAAATGAAACCTACAGACCTAAGAAGATCTAGTCGAGGAATTTTTCTCAAACCTAAATGCCACATTTCAGCATTTCTAATTGATCTCAACAGTTGATTATATTTTAAACCTTCTCTGTTCCTCTAAACATGGTCATACTTTGATCCAAGGGCAATTTCATTAAATATTTTGTTTGTAAAATATGTAAAGTGAATTATTTAAGCCTTCATTGAGACGGAGTAAAAATAGTTTAACATCAGATGTTACTTGAATCATGATTCAAGTAACAACAATAAAATATATATAAAATGTCTTTCATTCTTTAATTATGTTGTGCATTTTGCTTAACATTTCACTTTCATATTCTCATTTTAATGATTACCATAAACCTGATGTACATGCAGTGCTCTCACTTTTTAAAAATGTAGATAGGTATATTTGGGCAAAATTCATGGTTCCCCTTCACACAGATCTGAATTCAGCTATCTGATTTTAAGCAGCTTATAGTTAGGAAAGGGCAGTTGTGAATGTAGGGCTGGACACTCACAACATCTCTTATACACACACAACACACAAACTCATATGACTTAAACATCCTTTCCCTTCCTAAAGAAAAATATATTGTCAATGAAGCCCCTATTTTGGGTTAAATAGGCAAAAATTTCTGGGGAAAATTGTCTTCACGTTAGAATGTTAATTCTGACACCAGAACTTCAGGACTTGAACCCTTGGTTAAGCCAGACAACCTGGTGTGTTGTCTAATCTTGTGGAAACCGCACAGATCTTCAATGATAAATAACAACTGTAAGATGTTAATCAATGCTAGATGCTAAAAATATTGCCTGATTTTCAAAAATACTTACCAATATATAGTTGTTATAATATTATGTGTAAGGCCAGTAAATTAACTGAATTTTTTTTTGTTACATTTACTTTCATATTTAATTCATTTGGTTATCACTTACTTGACTTATGAACCTATCGAGAATAAAAATAGCGTAATCACTCAGATAAAACAAGTCCATCTTTTTATGTATCTCTTTGTAGTAGGCTGTCTGTGGGATAAGTAGGTTCGTTCATTCATTGATTCCACAAACACCTAGAAGACTCTCAGTGCTGTAGCAAGTGAGGTCAGCCTAGTGGCCTTCACTAAAGCTGGTATCTAATGTAAGAGGCAGGCCATAAACAGTTCCTTTAACAAACGATGTACTCTCAGGCCTTAAAGATAGGAATAAAATATGCTAAGAACAGAGAGTATAATGGGAAAGGGGTCAGAAATGCAAGAATTTTTCTTTAGCAAATACTTCATTTCACTTTATTTAATCAATCTCAAATAGACATTTTCCTTCTCTCTCTGACACTAGGATTTTGCTGCTGTACCCTGAGGAATTCCTGTCCATCTCAGTAACCCCATGACACTCTACACGATCAATGTCCTTATGCTTCCTTCACTTCCCTCCCCAGATATGCTCTGGGGACATGGCAGGCCATGTCACCCATCAAAGCGTGGCGATTTTCTCCTCCATAAGCTGCATGACACAGGACTCCAAGATGGTAGGTGTCCTCCCTGTTTGTCCTTGTTCCTCCCAAACTATTTATTCCACTTACCTCTGCAAACTCTAAGTTTCTTTGAAGCAAATTACTGAATTGGGGTATCACTGATAACTCTCAGTCACTCTGGATGAAGTGACACTGAAGGAGACACCTGGATGTTCTCAGCAATTGCTAGGAACCAATGAAGAGGGGCTTTTTTATAGTCTGGGGAACCAGTAAGCCCAGCGTGTTAGATGTGAAGTAACTCATCAACAATGTTCTGTCGTTGGTGGTGTGAAATTGATAAATTTTGATAAGGTGAGAGAAGTGTACCTTGGGGAGACATTAGGAGATACGTCAGGGAGAGATGAGTAGGTCATGTTCAGGTGTAGAGAACAAATATAAACTGAGAGAGTAAAGGGATAGATCAAACAGGATGCACTGACAGAGCTGTCCAGTTCAGAGCAAGAGATGGAAGCAAGTAAGGATGGTCAAAAGGGAGTAAAGAATTCTCCAAGGAAGAATATTTTTGCATGAACTCTTAGATATTGGAAGATGTCTTTTGCTTAGCATAATACACTCTAGTGCTATCCAAGCCAAACTAAATCAGTCAGAGAAAGATGAATACCATACGATTCCATTCATATGCATACTTTAAGAAACAAAACAGATGATCATAGGAGAGGGGGGAAAATATAGGGAGGCAAACCATAGGAGACTCTTAACTATAGAGAAGGAACTGAGAGTTGATGGAAGGAGGTGGGCAGGGAATGGGCCAAATGGGTCATGGTTATTAAGAGGGTACTTACTGGATTCAAATAAATTGGGGGGAGATGAGATGGCGGGGAAGTAGGAGGAGGTGCCTTTTCAACCTGTACCCTAAAGTGAGCTGATTACCTACCAAATAACTCCAACCACCCATGAAATCAGCCTGAGATCAGAATTATATAAACACGTCTGGATCTCTACAGGGGCAGAAGACACCAGTGGGCAGGTAAAGCAGAGTGGGAATGTCAGACTGATATCGGAAGATACACAAAAATGGGAGGGAGCCACCGGAGGTGACCAATTGGAAAGTAATACCCCTAATACGAGAGTGCCCTGCATCTGGGGACCAGCAATAACTTGGAGACTGGTTGAAAGCACTCCAAAAGAGCAAAGGATTGGGGAGGTTAAATTGTGGGAATCAGGGCGGATAGGGACAGGGGCTTAAGTCCCCGGACCCAGGACAGCCTCTTCTGGCACTGAGCCAGAGAGAGCACAATGGAGAAACCAGGTCTTGGTCCCTGAGACGCCAGCATGCCCAAGAACGCCTGGGGTCTGGCTCCTGTGAGGGGCTGGGAGCCTCGCCAGATGGCAGAATGCTGCTCTGTTATCCCTGCTAACAGAGCCTGAGATGAGCGCGCCCCTCACCGTACCCTTAGGTGCACGAAGGCCCAGCCTGGTGCTCTTGGACCCACGCCCTGAGACAAACGCAGGACCCACAGCCTCCCCTGAGAGAAGTGCGCTCAAGCCTGGCACTCTTAGACCCAGAAAGACCAGGCACTCCCAGCCTGGGCCAGCGGGGAAATCTCAGTGTGCCAATGCTTGGAACCTCTCTGGTGGTCTGGAGCTGCCCAGACAGCCACCGCTGCCATGGTTTTGGGTACAAGCAGAAGATCCTGTATCCCCAGGGACCACGACTTGGAATCTGCTCTTCCAGTGGCCAAGGGGGAATTTATATGGGCTCTGTAGCACCCACAGGAGAGCAGACTGAGGCTTCTTTCTGAGAGGAGGTCAGGGTGCAGTTTGATTTCCTCTAAACCTACAAAAACCATCAAATACGGTCAAGGCGAGAGAAAAAAAAAAAAGGGAACAAACATAAAAACCTCCAGAGGAAACCAGTTTCCTCAGAGGCCACCCCCTTGAGGGGGGCGGGAGGACTTAATTCATAGAACATCATTGACTGAAAACCCACTTGGCAGGCCCCTCCCACAGAAAACCAACCAGGAAAGAAAAACAAAAAGACTACAAGAGAACAACCACCACTACTTCATAGGACAACTTTTATGTTTAATTCGTTCCCACTATTCTGGCTCATTTTTTTTTTATATAGATAATTTTTCAACCTATTTACCATCACAGTGAGATGTCCACTACATCAAATTCTATAATAACCTACTAACCTGAATTTTTGATACGTACACCTCTGTTTTTCTTTTGTATTTCTATTTTTTAAATTCTTTTTTTTTTAATTTTCTGTATGTCTTTTTTTTTAATTTTATTTTTTAAAAACATATAATATATTTTTATCCCCAGGGGTACAGGTCTGTGAATCGCCAGGTTTACACACTTCACAACACTCACCATAGCACATACCCTCCCCAATGTCCATAACACCACCCCCTTCTCCCAAACCCTCTACCCCCATCAACCCTCAGTTTGTTTTGTGAGATTAAGAGTCACATATGGTTTGCCTCCCTCCCAATCCCATCTTGTTTCATTTACTCTTCTCCTACCCCCTTAACCCCCCATGTTGCATCTCCTCTCCCTCATATCAGGGAGATCATATGATAGTTGTCTTTCTCCAATTGACTTGTTTTGCTAAGCATGATATCCTCTAGTTCCATCCATGTCATCACAAATGGCAAGATTTCATTACTTTTGATGGCTGCATAGTATTTCATTGTGTATATATACCACCTCTTCTTTATCCATTCATCTGTTGATGGACATCTAGGTTCTTTCCATAGTTTGGCTATTGTAGACATTGCTGCTATAAACATTCAGGTGCATGTGCCCCTTTGGATCACTACGTTTGTATCTTTAGGGTAAATACCCAGTAGTGCAATTGCTGGGTCATAGGGTAGTTCTATTTTCAACATTTTGAGGAACCTCCATGCTGTTTTCCAGAGTGGTTGCACCAGCTTGCATTCCCACCAACAGTGTAGGAGGGTTCCCCTTTCTCCGCATCCTCGCCAGCATCTGTCATTTCCTGATTTGTTCATTTTAGCCATTCTGACTGGTGTGAGGTGATATCTCATTGTGGTTTTGATTTGTATTTCCCTGATGCCGAGGGATGTGGAGCACTTTTTCATGTGTCTGTTGGCCATCTAGATGTCTTCTTTGCAGAAATGTCTGTTCATGTCTTCTGCCCATTTCTTGATTGGATTATTTGTTCTTTGGGTGTTGATTTTGCTAAGTTCTTTATAGATTTTGGACACTAGCCCTTTATCTGATATGTCATTTGCAAATATCTTCTCCCATTCTGTCAGTTGTCTTTTGGTTTTGTTAACTGTTTCCTTTGCTGTGCAAAAACTTTTGATCTTGATAAAATCCCATAGTTCATTTCTGCCCTTGCTTCCCTTGCCTTTGGCGATGTTCCTAAGAAGATGTTGCTGCGGCTGAGGTCGAAGAGGTTGCTGCCTGTGTTCTCCTCAAGGATTTAGATGGATTCCTTTCTCACATTGAGGTCCTTCATCCATTTTGAGTCTATTTTCGTGTGTGGTGTAAGTAAATGGTCCAATTTCATTTTTCTGCATGTGGTGTCCAATTTTCCCAACACCATTTATTGAAGAGGCTGTCTTTTTTCCATTGGACATTCTTTCCTGCTTTGTCGAAGATTAGTTGACCATAGAGTTGAGGGTCTGTTTCTGGGCTCTCTATTCTGTTCCATTGATCTATGTGTCTGTTTTTGTGCCAGTACCATGCTGTCTTGATGATGACAGCTTTGTAGTAGAGCCTGAAGTCTGGAATGGTGATGCCACCAACTTTGGCTTTCTTTTTCAATATTCCTTTGGCTATTCGCGGTCTTTTCTGGTTCCATATAAATTTTAGGATTATTTGTTCCATTTCTTTGAAAAAAATGGATGGTACGTTGATAGGAATTGCATTAAATGTGTAGATTGCTTTAGGTAGCATAGACATTTTCACGATATTTATTCTTCCAATCCAGGAGCATGGAACATTTTTCCATTTCTTTGTGTCTTCCTCAATTTTTTTCATGAGTACTTTATAGTTTTCTGGGTATAGATTCTTAGTCTCTTTGGTTAGGTTTATTCCTAGGTATCTTATAGTTTTCGGTGCAATTGTAAATGGGATTGACTCCTTAATTTCTCTTTCTTCTGTCTTGTTGTTGGTGTAGAGAAATGCAACTGATTTTTGTGCATTGATATTATATCCTGACAGTTTACTGAATTCCTGTACAAGTTCTAGCAGTTTTGGGGTGGAGTCTTTTGGGTTTTCCACATATAGTATCATAACATTGGCAACGAGTGATAGTTTGACTTCTTCTTTGCCAATTTGGATGCCTTTAATTTCCTTTTGTTGTCTGATTGCTGAGGCTAGGACTTCTAGTACTATGTTGAATAGCAGTGGGGATAATGGACATCCCTGCCGTGTTTCTGAACTTCGCAGAAAAGCTCTCAGTTTTTCTCCATTGAGAATGATATTTGCAGTGGGTTTTTCATAGATGGCTTTGATAATATTGAGGTATGTGCACTCTATCCCTACACTCTAAAGAGTTTTGATCAGGAAGGGATGCTGTACTATGTCCAATGCATTTTCAGCATCTATAGAGAGTATCATATGGTTCTTGTTCTTTGTTTTCTTAATGTGTTGTATCACATTGATTGATTTGCGGATGTTGAACCAGCCTTGCAGCCCTGGAATAAATCCCACTTGGTCATGGTGAATAATCCTTTTAATGTACTGTTGAATCCTATTGGCTAGTATTTTGGTGAGAATTTTCGCATCTGTGTTCATCAAGGATATTGGTCTGTAGTTCTCTTTTTTGATGGGATCCTTGTCTGCTTTTGGGATCAAGGTGATGCTGGCCTCATAAAATGAGTTTGGAAGTTTTCCTTCCATTTCTATTTTTTGGAACTGTTTGAGGAGAATAGGAATTAGTTCTTCCTTAAATGTTTGGTAGAATTCCCCCGGGAAGCCGTCTGGCCCTGGGCTTTTGTTTGTTTGGAGATTTTTGATGACTGTTTCAATCTCCTTACTAGTTATGTGTCTGTTCAGGCTTTCTATTTCTTCCTGGTTCAGTTGTGGTAGTTTATATGTCTCTAGGAATGCATCCATTTCTTCCAGATTGTCAAATTTGTTGGCGTAGAGTTGCTCATAGTATGTTCTTATAATTGTCTGTATTTCTTTGGTGTTAGTTGTGATCTCTCCTCTTTCATTCATGATTTTATTTATTTGGGTCCTTTCTTCTTTCTTTTTGATAAGTCTGGCCAGGGGTTTATCAATCTTATTAATTCTTTCAAAGAACCAGCTCCTGGGTTTGTTGATTTGTTCTATTGTTTTTTTGGTTTCTATTTCATTGATTTCTGCTCTGATCTTTATGATTTCTCTTCTCCTGCTGGGTTTAGGGTTTCTTTCTTGTTCTTTCTCCAGCTCCTTTAGGTGTAGGGTTAGGTTGTGTACCTGAGACCTTTCTTGTTTCTTAAGAAAGGCTTGTACCGCTATATAATTTCCTCTCAGGACTGCCTTTGTTATGTCCCACAGATTTTGAACCGTTGTGTTTTCATTATCATTTGTTTCCATGAACTTTTTCAATTCTTTAATTTCCTGATTGACCCATTCATTCTTTAGAACGATGCTGTTTAGTCTCCATGTATTTGGGTTCTTTCCAAATTTTCTCTTGTGATTGAGTTCTAGCTTCAGAGCATTGTGGTCTGAAAATATGCAGGGAATGATCCCAATCTTTTGATACCAGTTGAGACCTGATTTAGGACTGAGGATGTGATCTATTCTGGAAAATGTTCCACGTGCACTAGAGAAGAATGTGTATTCTGTTGCTTTGGGATGAAATGTTCTGAATATATCTGTGATGTCCACCTGGTCCAGTTTGTCTTTTAAGACCTTTATTTCTTTGTTGATCTTTTGCTTGGATGATCTGTCCATTTTAGTGAGGGGAGTGTTAAAGTCCCCTACTATTATTGCATTATTGTTGATGTGTTTCTTTGATTTTGTTATTAATTGGGTTATATAGTTGGCTGCTCCCACGTTAGGGGCATAGATATTTAAAATTGTTAGATCTTCTTGTTGGACAGATCCTTTGAGTATGATATAGTGTCCTTCCTCATCTCTTATTATAGTCTTTGGCTTAAAATCTAATTGATCTGATATAAGGATTGCCACTCCTGCTTTCTTCTGATGTCCATTAGCATGGTAAATTCTTTTCCACCCCCTCACTTTAAATCTGGAGGTGTCTTCGGGTTTAAAATGAATTTCTTGTAGTCAACATAAAGATGGGTTTTGTGTTTTTATCCATTCTGATACCCTGTGTCTTTTGATTGGGGAATATAGCCCATTAACATTCAGGGTAACTATTGAGAGATATGAATTTAGTGCCATTGTATTGCCTGGAAGGTGACTGTTACTGTATATTGTCTCTGTTCCTTTCTGATCTACTACTTTTAGTGTCTCTCTTTTCTTAGAGGACCCCTTTCAATATTTCTTGTAGAGCTGGTTTGGTGTTTACAAATTCTTTCAGTTTTTGTTTGTCCTGGAAGATTTTAATCTCTCCTTCTATTTTCAATGATAGCCTAGCTGGATATAGTATTCTTGGCTGCATGTTTTTCTTGTTTAGTGCTCTGAATATATCATGCCAGCTCTTTCTGGCCTGCCAGGTCTCTGTGGATAAGTCGGCTGCCGATCTAATATTTTTACCACTGTATGTTACAGACTTCTTTTCCCGGGCTGCTTTCAGGATTTTCTCTTTGTCACTAAGACTTGTAAATTTTACTATTAGGTGACGGGGTGTGGACATATTCTTATTGATTTTGAGGGGGGTTCTCTGAACCTCCTGGATTTTGATGCTTGTTCCCTTTGCCATATTGGGGAAATTCTCTCCAATAATTCTCTCCAATATACCTTCTGCTCCCCTCTCTCTTTCTTCTTCTTCTGGAATCCCAATTATTCTAATGTTGTTTCATCTTATGGTGTCACTTGTCTCTCGAATTCTCCCCTCATGGTTCAGTAGCTGTTTGTCCCTCTTTTGCTCAGCTTCTTCATTCTCTGTCATTTGGTCTTCTGTGTTGCTAATTCTTTCTTCTGCCTCCTTTATCCTAGCAGTGAGAACCTCCATTTTTTATTGCACCTCATTAATAGCTTTTTTGATTTCTACTTGGTTAGATTTTAGTTCTTTTATTTCTCCAGAAAGCGCTTTTATATCTCCCAAGAGGGTTTCTCTAATATCTCCCATGCCTTTTTCGAGCCTGGCTAGAACCTTGAGAATCGTCATTCTGAACTCTAGATCTGACATATTACCAATGTCTGTATTGATTTGTTCCCTAGCCTTCAGTACTGCCTCTTGTTCTTTTTTATTTGTGGTGAATTTTTCCGCCTTGTCATTTTGTCCAGATAAGAGTATATGAAGGAGCAAGTAAAATACTAAAAGGGTGGCAAAAACCCCAGGAAAATATGCTTTATCCAAATCAGAAGAGGTCTCAAATTGTGAGGGGGGGAGAAAGGGGATAAAAAGAGGTTCAGAAACAAACAAACAAAAAAAGAAACAATTAAAAAAAGAAAACGAGTAAAGAAAAAATATAAAAAAGAAAAAAACATGTATAAGATAAACTAGTTAAAACATGTTAAAAAAGAAAAGGGTAAAAGTTAAAAAAAATTGGCAGAAGAATAGAAAAAAAATTGAAAAAGAAAAAAAATTAAATTAACTGCAATGCTAAAGAATCATGGAGAGAAATCCATGAATTCCGCGCTTTGCTTTCTCCTCCTCTGGAATTCCGCTACTCTCCTTGGTATTGAAACTGCATTCCTCAGTAAGTGAACTTGGTCCTGGCTGGATTTCTTATTGATCTTCTGGGGGAGGGGCCTGTTGTAGATATTCTCAAGTGTCTTTGCCCCAGGCGGAGTTGCCCCGCCCTTACCAGGGGCCGGGCTGAGTAATCCGCTTGGGTTTGCTTTCGGGAGCTTTTGTTCCCTGAGCGCTTTCCGTAGAGTTCTGGAGTACGGGAATGAAGATGGCGGCCTCCCAGTCTATGGCTTGAAGGAGCTGAGATCCCCGGAGCCACTCCTCAGAAGTGCGCCCTCACAGAACAGTGCCCAATTACTCCTGTCACCCTGGCCTCCGGCCCCCCTCGAGCTGACCGAGCCTGCGACCGGTTCAAGGTAACCCCGAGCTTAGAGCTCACTCCTCTGCTCTGTCTCTGTAGCCGGCTTCCCCGTTCTAATACCTGTAAGCTCTGCGACACTGAGACACCCCCGATCCTTCTGTGACCCTGCGGGACCTGAGGCCACGCTGACCCCACGTGGGATTCACCCTGGTTAAGCCTATGGAGCAATGTCCCTCAGTGGAACAGACTTTTAAAAGTCCTGATTTTGTGCTCCGTTGCTCCGCCGCTTGCCAGGAACCAGCCCTTCCCCCCGTGGTCTATCTTCCCGTTGCTTTGGATTCACTTCTCCGCCAGTCCTACCTTTCAGAAAGTGGTTGATTTTCTGTTTCTAGAATTGCTGTTCTTCTTCTCTTTGATCTCCCATTGGATTTGTAGGTGTTTGCAATCTTTAGATAAGCTATCTAGCTGATCTCCCGCTACCTGAAGTAGTCTCAGCCTGCTACTTCTCCGCCATCTTGACTCCCATCCTAAATTCCTTTTTTAAAAAATTTAGTTTAGTTTAGTCTAGTTTATTCCTTTTTTATTTTTATTTTCTAATATTCATATAGAGTTAAACTTCAAGGTAATCCCCTTTGCCCAATCAATGCTACCCCATGGGTAAACCAATTTTAATCCCCATTATCTTAGGAAAGTTGAGTCCTTTAATAAAGATATCAAGATACATCCATGAAGAATCAAAACAAGCTTCCTTGCCCACACTGAGAATTTATAAAGACTCTCTCATCTTTTTCTTCCACCAGTGTTTCTTTGTTTTTGTGTTTGTCCTGATAGTATATAAATCTTAATTTTGGGTTCCTTTTGACGAGGTTCTTCCTTTATTTGCATATATATACATATATTAAAATATATAAATATAATTAAAATATAAATAATAAAAATATATATAAATATATATTTTTATTATATATATTTTCTCTTTTCATATACTTTTTTAAAATCATTTTTTTGAATTTATTTTCAGCATAACAGTATTCATTGTTTTTGTACCACACCCAGTGCTCCATGCAATCCGTGCCCTCTCTAATACCCACCATCTGGTTCCCCAACTCCCATCCCCCCACCTCTTCAAACCCTTCAGATTGTTTTTCAGAGCCCATAGTCTCTCATTATTCACCTCCCTTTCCAATGGGTTCATTTTGATGAGATTCTTCCTTTATTTGCTTATATATATTTTTTTTTTTCTCTTGTCATATACTTTTATCAGTCTTTTTGATTGTTTTTGTTTGTATACTTCATAAATCTTACCTTGGGGCCCATTTGGACTAAATCTTCTCTTTAATCTTCCCTTTCTTTCCTGTCTCTCTCTCTCTCTTTTTCTTATTCTTTTCTTTTTTCTCTTGTGTGGGTGGGGAATTCTGATTGCTCAGAAGCATTCCAGGGTGCACCGTGACTGCACCGCAGTCAATACATCCAGGTACATCCATTCAGCCATCTCTCACCAAAATGAGTAGTAGGTGGAATGCCAAACAGAAGAAAAATACAGAGGATGGACCTTTGCAACAGAGCTAATGGCTATCAACATAGACAATATGTCGGAAAGAGAATTCAGGCTAACAATTATCCAGGCAATAGCTAGGTTGGAGAAAGCCATGGATGACCAAACGGAATTGATTAGGGCCGAACTGAAAGCGACCAGATATGATGTTCACAATATTAGGGCAGAGCTGAAAGCTACCAAGGATGAGGTTCACAATGCTCTCAATGAGTTCCAATCTATTCTAAATTCTCTCAAGCTAGGGTAACTGAGACAGAAGATAGAATAAGTGATCTGGAGGAAAAACAGATAGAGAGAAAGGATCAGGAGGAAGCAAGGAACAAACAGCTTAGAAGCCATAAAAACAGAATCAGGGAAATAAATGATGCCACGAAACGTTCCAACGTCAGAATTATTGGAATCCCTGAAGGGGAGGAGAAAGAAATAAGTCTAGAAGAAAGTGTGGAACAAGTTCTTCATGAAAATTTTCCCAATCTCGTGAATGGAACCAGCGTTCATGTACTTGAGGCCGAACGGTTTCCACCCAAGATTATAGATTCCAAAAAAACAGCAAGGCACCTGACAGTCAAATCGAGGAATCATAATTGTAGATATAATCTCTTGAAAGTGGCTAGGACAAAGAGGAGACTTACTTACAGAGGAAAGCCCATCAGAATAACGTCAGACCTGTCCACAGAGACCTGGCAAGCCAGAAAGGGCTGGCAAGATATATTCAGGGCACTAAATGAGAAGAACATGCAGCCAAGAATACTTTATGAGGCAAGACTGATACTCAAAATGGATGGAGAGATAAAGAGTTTCCAAGACCGGCAAGGCTTAAAAGACTATGCAACCACCAAGCCAACACTGCAGGAAATATTAAGGGGGGGTTCTATAAAAGAGGAAAAATCCAAAGAATAGCATTGAACAGAAATATAGAGACAATCTACAGAAAGAAAGATTCAAAGGTAGCACGATGTCAATAAAAACGTATCTATCAATAGTCACTCTCAATGTGAATGGCCTAAATGCACCCATAAAAAGACACAGGGTAGCAGATTGGATAATAGTACAGGACCTATCCATATGCTGTCTACAAGAGACCCGTTTGGATAAAGATACACCCAGACTGAAAGTGAAGGGATGGAGAAGCATCTTTCATGCCAATTGGCCTCAAAAGAAGGCCGGGATATCTATTGTCACATCAGACAAATTAGATTTTAAACTAAACACTGTAGTCAGAGCTACAGAAGGACACTACATCATTCTTAAAGGGACTATCCACCAAAAGGATCTAACAATTATAAATATCTATGCTCTCAATATGGGAGCAGCCAAATATAAGAAAACTGTTAATCAAGATAGAGTAATATTGATAGAAATACATTAATAGTAGGAGATCTTAACACACCTCTCTCAGAAATAGACAGATAATCGAAGCATAAGATCAATAAAGAAACAAGAGCATTGAATGACACACTGGACCAGATGGACCTCGTAGATATATACAGAAAATTCCACCCTCAAACAACAGAATACTCAATCTTCTCAAGGGCACATGGAACCTTCTACAGAATAGACCACATACTGGGTCACAAATCAGGACTCAACTGATACCAAAAACAGATTATTCCCTGCACATTCTCAGATCACAATGCTTTGAACCTGGAGCTCAATCATAAAGAAAAGTTGAGAAGGAACTCAAACACCTGGAAGCTAAAGACCACCTTGCTTAAGAATGATTGGGTCAGCCAGGAGATCAAAGATGAACTGAAACAATTCATGGAAAACAATGAGAATGAAGACACTTCAGTCCAAAGCCTATGGGATACAGCAAAGGCAGTCCTTAAGGGGAAATACATAGCCATCCAAGCCTCCCTCAAAAAAATTGAAAAATCCAGAACACACCAGCTCTCTCTACACCTTAAAGACTGGAGAATCAACAACAAATCAAACCAACTCCACACACAAGAAGGAAAGTATTCAAGATTAGAGCTGATATCAATGAGGTAGAAACCAGAGATACAGTAGAACGTATCAATGAAACTAGAAGCTGGTTTTTTGAAAGAATCAATAAGACTGATAAACCATTGGCCACACTAATCTAAAAGAAAAGAGAAAAAGCCCAAATTCATAAAATTATGAATGAAAAGGGAGAGATCACAACTAACACCAAGGAAGTAGAAACAATCATCAGAAATTATTATCAACAGTTATATGCCAATAAGCTAAGCAACCTAGATGAAATGGATGCATTCCTGGAAAACTATAAACTCCCAAAATTGAACCAGGAAGAAACTGACAACCTGAATAGACCGATATCTAGTCATGAGATTGCAGCAGTGATCAAAAACGTCCCAAAAAACAAGATCCCAGGACCTGATGGATTCCATGGGGAATTCTACCAAACTTTCAAAGAGAAATAACACCTATTTTCCTGAAGCTGTTTCAAAAAACTGAAGCAGAAGTAAAACTTCCAGACTCTTTCTATGAAGCCAGCATTACCCTGATCCCCAAACCAGGCAAAGACCCTACCAAAAAGGAGAATTTCAGACCAATATCACTGATGAATATGGATGCTAAGATTCTCAACAAGATCCTAGCAAACAGGATCCAACAGCATATTAAAAAGATTATGCACTATGACCAGGTGGGATTCATTCCTGGGCTACAAGGATGGTTTAACATTCACGAATCAATCAATGTGATAGAACAAATTAATAAGAGAAGAGAGAAGAACCACATGGTCCTCTCAGTTGATGCAGAAAAAGCATTTGACCCAATCCAGCATCATTTCCTGATTAAAACACTTCAAAGAATAGGGATAGAGGCAACATTCCTGAACTTCATAAAATCAATCTATGAAAGACCCACAACAAATATCATCCTCAATGGGAAAAAGTTTGCAGCCTTCCCGCTGAGATCAGGAACATTACAAGGATGCCCACTCTCACCACTCTTGTTCAACATAGTATTAGAAGTCCTAGCAACAGCAATCAGACAACAAAGAGAAATAAAATGTATCCAAATTGGCAATGAAGAAGTCAAACTCTCTCTTCACAGATGAAATGATTCTTTATATGGAAAACCCAAAAGACTCCACCCCCAAACTACTAGAACTCATACAACATTTCAGCAACGTGGCAGGATACAAAGTCCATGTACAGAAATCAGTGGCTTTCTTATACACTAACAACAAAAACACAGAAAGAACAATTAGAGAATCGATTCCATTTACTATAGCACCAAGAACCATAAGATACCTGGGAATAAACCTAACCAAGAGGTAAAGGATCTGTACTCGAGGAACTACAGAACACTCATGAAAGAAATTGAAGAAGACACAAAAAGATGGAAGACCATTCCATGCTCTTGGATTGGAAGAATAAACATTGTTAAAATGTCTATACTGCCTAGAGCAATCTATAATTTTAATGCCATTCTGATCAAAATTCAACCAGTATTTTTCAAAGAGCTGGAGCAAATAATCCTAAAATTTTATGGAATCAGAAGAGACCCTGAATCACTAAGGAAATGTTGAAAAATAAAAATAAAACTGTGGGCATCACGTTACCAGATTTCAAGCTTTCCTACAAAGCTGTGATCACCAACACAGCATGGTACTGGCATAAAAACAGACACATAGACAAGGAGAACAGAGTAGAGAGTAGAGTAGAGAGTAGAACAGAGTAGAATAGAGTAGAGAGCCCAACCCCCTCAACTCTATGGGCAAATAATCTTTGACAAAAGTGAAAAAAATATACAGTGGAAAAAAGACAGTCTCTTCAATAAATGGTGCTGGGAAAACTGGACAGCTATATGTAGAAGAATGAAACTCGACCATTCTCTTACACCGTACGCAAAGATAAACTCAAAATGGATAATAGACCTCAACGTGAGACAGGAATCCATCAGAATCCTAGAGGAGAACATAGGCTGTAATCTCTTCGATATCAGCCACAGCAACTTCTTTCAAGATATGTCTCTGAAGGCAAAGGAAACAAGGGGAAAATGAACTTTTGGGACTTCATCAAGATGAAAAGCTTCTGCAGAGCAAAGGGAACAGTCAACATAACATAGAGGGAACCCACGGAATGGGAGAAGATATTTGCAAATGACAGTACAGAAAAAAGGTTGATATCCAGGATCTATAAAGAACTCAAACTCAACACACACAAAACAGATAATCATATCAATAAATGGGCAGAAGATATGAACAGACACTTCATCAATGAAGACATACAAATGGCTATCAGACACATGAGAAAATTTTCATCATCACTAGCCATCAGGGAGATTCAAATGAAAACCACATTGAGATACCACCTTACACCAGTTAGAATGGCCAAAATTAGCAATGTAGGAAACAACATGTGTTGGAGGGGATGTGGAGAAAGCGGAACCCTCTTCCACTGTTGGTGGGAATGCAAGTTGGTGCAGCCACTTTAGAAAACAGTGTGGAGATTCCTCAAGAAATTAAAAAGAACTTCCCTATGACCCTGCAATTGCACTCCTGGGTATTTACCCCAAAGATACAGAGGTAGTGAATAGAAGAGCCATCTGTACCCCAATGTTTCTAGCAGCAATGGCCACGGTCACCAAACTGTGGAAAGAACCAAGATGCCCTTCAACGGACGAATGGATAAGGAAGATGTGGTCCATATACACTATGGAGTATTATGCCTCCATCAGAAAGGATGTATACCCAACTTTTTTAGCAACATGGACAGGACTGGAAGAGATTATGCTGAGTGAAATAAGTCAAGCAGAGAACGTCAATTATCATATGGTTTCAATTATTTGTGGAGCATAACAAATAGCATGGAGGACCAGGGGAGTTAGAGAGGAGAAGGGAGTTGAGGGAAATTGAAAGGGGAGGTGTACCATGAGAGACTATGGACTCTGAAAAACAGTTTGAGGGTTTTGATGGGGCGGGGGTTGGGAGGTTGGGGTAACCAGGTGGTGGGTGTTGGAAAGAGCACGTATTGCCTGGAGCACTGGGTGTGGTTGAAACACAATGAATACAGTTATACTGAAAATAAATTAAAAAAATTTAAAAAATTAAAGAGTGTACTTACTGTGATGTGCACTGGGTGTTGCATGTAAGTAATAAAACACTAAATTCTATTCCTGAAACCAATATTACATTATATTTTAGCTAATTAGAACTTAAGTAATAACTTGAGATATACAAAAATATATTGGGAAACATATAAATCCTTAGAAATAGTGAGAATGTTTATGTGGAAGAAAGAGTATGGTGTAGCAAATCTCAGGAAAGAATAAAATCTTCCTCTAGATAATATGTTATTAAAATCCATATCTGGGCTTTCATGACCCTGAACTGGAGAGTCAATAATCTCCTACAATGTGCTACTGAGAAGGGCCAGATAGTCTCCCAAATAATGTGGTGAATCGGAAGGAATCCCCAGACATCTGACAGCATAAAAGAATTACTGATATGCCCAATGAGCTCAAACTTCCAAATTTAATACTAATCATCACCATAATAAAATGTATTGATAATGTTAAATTAAGATAGAATTTAAATTCTGTGTATATTATGCCATTCCATCATGTTCCCTCTTTAATGCCCATCATCCAGTTACTCCGTCCCTCCATCCACCCACCCTCCAACAATCCTCATTTTTTTCCCTATAGTTAAGTCTCTTATGGTTTGCCTCCCTCTGTGTTTTTATCTTATTTGTTATTTTGTTTTTCCTTCCCTTCCCCTATGTTCATCTGTTTGTTTCATAAATTCCACATATGAGAGAAATCATATGGAAATTATCTTTCTCTGACTGACTTATTTTGCTTAGCTTAATAGCCTCTAGTTCTATCCAGGTCATTGCTCTACAGTTATTTTAAACAGTGCTCAGTCTCATTTAATTTTGACCCACTCCCATTCCCACTCTAAGTAATATTTGGCTTCTAGGGTATCATCTTTTTCTGGTGTCTCTTCATCCCCTGATGGCTATGGAGTAGACATGGACTTCACCCAGCTCAGATGCCATAGGCCAGGCTCAGGTTTGTGTTCTGGGTGAGGTCAGTGCAGCCATAAAGGACCCTAGCAGTTTGCAACAACTCTTCAAATGTGGTGGTTAGTTCCGATCACTCAGAGCTGCTATGAGATTCAAGACGACCCATATAAGGGACAGAGTCTCCTAGTACAGGGTTACCTTATCTCCCAACTTGTTCAGACATAGAATTGTTCACTCAGTTCTACCATTCACAACCAATCAAATATTGGTATTGCATTAGACATGTGTGACTTCCATAGTTCCTTCATCCTTTTCTTATTTATTTCAAAATTTATTGGCAAAACTAGTGGTTCTGCTAAAGCGGGATTCTGGTCCCTGAGGGGAAGAATGGGCTGTGTTCTTGTGCACTTTTGTTTGTTTGGTAGCCAAGAACTCCAGTTCAGCATCCCCATCCTATGTCTGGGTGAGGAGGCTGGAAGAGTTGCTTTACTCTCAGTACTTAGGAACTGGGCTATCCTGCACTCCATGTTGTGGGTCCTAGGTAGGGGAGGGTTGCCAGGTACTCTATGGGCCTCTTCCAGTTTCTGGATGACAATTCCTCAATCAGTTTCCCTGGAATCTTGTAGCAGGGAAGAATCTGACCCCTGAGGGTGGGGCTTCACCAGGCTCTTGAGTGTGCAGATTTGGCTGGTATCACTGGCAGGTTGTGCCCAGGTTTCCTGTCCTCCCTCTATCCTGAGAAGTCAGGGAGGAACTTACATTTTCAGTCCAGGGTCTTGTGCCCACCCGTGTTCTTCCTAATGGACCGTCTAAGCTAGGTGGCCCCTGTGACTCTCTGGGCATTTCCCTGACACATGGAGGGTCCTCTATGAGCCCCTTCCCTCTTTCAGAATCGACCCAATTTGGTGCCCACATTTCACCTGTGTGTGTGGTCATCAGGATGTGTTATGAAGCCCGGAAGGTGTTTTAGGTCATGAGGAACAAAAGACATGTTCTCCACTACCAAGTGTACCAAGTTGGGCACACAATCTATCCTGTTGGTGACAGGACTGTGATGCTGAAATCAGGGTCTTCTGATGCAGAAGGTGGTATGGTAGCCTTAAGAATTCAGCAGGGAATGAACCAGCATTCCCTGAAATAACCAAGCTAGTTCTTTTAAAAATTAATTTGTAGGGGTGCCTAGGAGGTTCAGTAGATTAAGCATCGGGCTCAGGTGGGATTGGGCCCCACATCAGGCTCCTTGTTCATCAGGGAGCATGCTTCTCCCTATCCCTCTGTTGTTCCCCTTGCTTATGCTGCTCTCTCTCTCTCTTTATCAAATAAATAAATAAAATCTTAAAATAAAATAAAATTAATGTGTATATTTTTGTGTGTAGGTGTTGGAAATAATGTTAAACTATGGATCTCAAAAGGTGCACGATATTTAACTTTATGGAAAGAGGTGATTCATTTACCTTTACTTAACTTTATATTCATATGTCTGTATATTCATTTTTACATTATAACTTTCCAATAAACATTTTATCACAAAAGAAAGAATGAAAGATAAGGTTATGTAACTACACACACTTTAGTTTCAATGAAAATGGAAACTACAGATAGGGAGATTTTACATTTTATTTGTTTGCTTCTTTGGTTGATAATGCATTAGTATTATTTAGGTTTTTATATTAGTTCCAGTTAATTATTATTCAATGTCATATTAGTTTCAGGTGCACAAAATAGTAGCTTAACACTTCCATATATCACCTTCTGCTCATCATAATGACACTCCTTAATACCCATCACCAGTTTAAGCCATTCCAACAATCTTCACTCTGGTATCCATCAGTTTATTCTTCTAATAATCTGTTTCATGGTTTGCCTTCCTCTCTTTTGCCCCCTTTGCTCCTTTGTTTTGACTACCATATACTTAAATATCATATATGAGTGAACTCATACGATATTTGTATTTCTCTGACTTATTTCATTTAACATAATACTTTCTAGTTTCATCCACATACTTACAAATGGATAGATTTTATTATTTTTGTATGGCTGAGTAATACACCATTGTATAATAATGTCACTTGCTTATCCAATCATCAACTGATGGAAACTTGGCATATGTTCATAGGCTGGTTATTGTAAATAATACTGCTATAATAATCAGGGCACATGTATCCTTTTGAATTAGTACTTTTATATTCTTTTAGTAAACACCTAATTAACAGTGCAGTTGTTGGATTATAGGGTAGTTTTACTTTTAACTTTTTGAGGACCCTCCATACTATTTTCCAGAGTGGCTGCACCAGTTTGCAATCCCACCAACAGTATAGAAGTGCTGCCCTTTTTCCACAACCTCACTAACATCTATTGAATCTGGTGTTGACTTTCACAACTCTGACAGGTTTAAGGTGGTATGTCATTGTAATTTCCATTTATATTTTCATGATGATGAGTGATGAGCCTCTTTTCCTGTCTGTCGGCCATCTAAATTTCTTCTTTGGAAATATGTCCATTTATGTCCCTGCACAATTTGAATTGGATTGTTTGTTTTTTGGGGGGTATTGAATTGTATAAGTTGCTTATATATTTTGCACAATAACCCTTTATCATATATGTCATTTGCAAATAATTTCCCATTCTGTAGGATGGCTTTCAATTTAGTTCATTATTTCCTTCACTATGCAGAAGATTTTTAATTTATGTAAGTCTGAGTAGTTTATTTTTGTTTTTGTTTCTCTTGCCTTATGAGACATACCTCGAAAGAAAGTGCAGCCACTTTGGAAAACAGTTTGGAGATTCCTTAAGAAATTAAAAATAGAGCTACCCTATGACCCTGTAATTGCACTACTGGGTATTTACCCCAAAGATAGAGATGTAGTGGAAAGGAGGAGCATCTGTACGCCAATGTTCATAGCAGCAATGGCCACAATTGCCAAACTGTGGAAAGGGCCAAGATGCCCTTCAACAGATGAATGGATAAAGAAGATATGGTCCATATATACAATGTAATATTATACCTCCATCAGAAAAGATGAATACTCAACTTTTTTATCAACATGGACGGGCCTGGAGGAGATTATGCTGAGTGAAATAAGTCAAGCAGAGAGAGTCAATTATCATATGGTTTCACTTACTTGTGGAGCATAGGAATAACACAGAGGCATTAGGAGAAGGAAAGGAAAAGTGAATTGGGAGAAATTGGAGGGGGCGATGAAGCATGAGAGACTATGGACTCTCAGAAAAAAACTGAGGGTTTTGGAGGGGAGGGGATGGGGGGATGGGTGTGCCTGGTGGTGGGTTATAAGGAGGGCATGTATTGTATGGAACACTGGGTGTGGTGAATAAACAATGAATCTTGAAAACACCGAAAAAAAAAAAAAAAGAAATTTCTATGGCTGATGTCAAAGAGGTTACAGTCTGTTCTTCTCTAGGGTTTAAGTGATTTCCTGTCTCACTTTTACATCTTTAATCCTTTTTAAAATTATTTTTGTATTTGGTGTAAGATGTTGGTCAAGTTTCATTACCTTGCATGTTACTGTCCAGTTTTCCCAACACCTTTTGTTGAAGAGACTATATTATTACTATTCAGTATTATTTCCTGCTTTGTCAAAGATTAATTGACCATATAGTTGTGGGCTCATTTCCTAGTTTTCTATTCTGTTCTGTCACCTATGTGTCTATTTTTGTGCCAGTACCATACTGTTTTGGTCACTACTGCTTTGTAATATAAATTGAAGCCCAGAATTGTGATGGTTACAACTTTGCATTGTTTTTTCAAAATTGCTTTGGCTCCTCAGGGTCTTCTGTGGTTCTGTGCAAATTTTAGGATTATTTGTTATGACTCTGTGGAAGATGCTATTGGTATTTTGATAGGGATTGAATGAAATGCACAGATTGCTTTGGGAAGTAAAGACATTTTAACAGTCTTTTTTTTTTTCCTTCTCATCCATGAGCATGGAATGTCTTTCCATTTCTTGTGTCATCTTCAATTTCTTTCATCAGTGTGTTATAGTTTTAAGAGTACAGATCTTTCATCTCTTTGGCTTCATTTAGTCATAGGTATTTTATAGTTTTGGTCCAATTGTAAATGGGATTAATTCCTTGAATTATGTTTTCTGCTACTTCATTTTTGGCATATAGAAATGCAACATATTTCTGTACATTGATTTTTTATTCCCTGACTTTACTAATTCCGTATATCAGTCCAAGCAGTTTTTTGGTGGAGTTTTTCAGCTTTTCCACATAGAGTATTATGTCATCTGTAATTAATGAAATTTTTAAGTTTTCTTGCTGATTTGGATTATTTTTATTTCTTTTTATTATCTGATTGATGTGGCTAAGAATTGAGTACTTTGTTAAATAATAGTGGTGAGAGGGGACATGCTGTCTTATTCCTGACTTTTAAGAAAAACCTCTTAGTTAATCCCAATTGAGGATATATTAGCTGTAGGTTTTTTCATACATGGCCTTCATTATGTTGAGGTATGGTCCCTCTAAAACTACTTTCTTAAGGGTTTTTGTCACGAGTGGTAGTTGTACTTGGTCAAATGTTTTTTGTTTGTTTACTTTGGTTTGTTTTTTTTTTCCTTCTGAGTGTATTGAAATTATTATATGCTTCTTATCCTTTGTAAAATTAATGTGATATGCAACGTTGATTGATTTGTAAATATTGAACCACCATTGCAACCAAGGAAGAAATCCCACTGATCTCACTGAATCATGATTACTGTTGGATTCATTTTGGTAGTATTTTATTAATTTTTCATACATGTTCATCAGGGATATTGGAGTGTAGTTCTCTCTTTTAGTGGAGTTTTAATCTGATTTTGGTATCAGGATAATACTGGCCTCATAGAGTGAGTTTGCAAGTTTTCCTTCCTTTTCTATTTTTTTGAATACTTTGAGAAAAAAAATAGGTAAAAATTCTTCAATAAATTTTTGGTAAAATTCTGTGAAACCATCTGGCCCTGGACTTGTGTTTGTTGAGAGGTTTTTAGATTACTGATTCAATTTCCTTGCTGGTTTTCAGGCTGTTCATGTTTTCTATTACTTCCTGTTTCAGTTTTGGTATTTATATATTTCAGGAATTTATCCACTTTTCCAGGTTGTATGATACATTAGCATATACTTGTTCATAATGTTCTCTTATAGTTGTTCATATTTCTGTGTTTTTTTTCCTCCTCTCTCATTTGTGATTGTATTTATTCAAGTCCACTTTGTATTGACAAGTCTGACTAGAAATTTATCAATTTTATTAATATTTTAAAATAACCAACTCCCTGCTTTCATCGATCTGTTCTGTTTTTCATTTGTTTTTAGTTTCTTTATCATTTATTTATGATCTGATCTTTAATATTTCCTTCCTTTTTTCTGGCTTTAGGTTTCATGTATTGTAATTTTTCTAGCTCCATTAGTGTAAGGACAGGTTGTTTACTGGAAATTTTTCTTGTTCTTGGGGGTAGGCCTATTTTGTTATATGCTTCACTCTTAGGCCCACTTTGGCTACATCCCAAAGGTTTTGGACTGTTTTCTTTCACTTTTTTTCATGTATTTTTAAAAAGTTTTCTTTCATGAGTGTTCTGTAGTTCTTTGAGTACAGATCCTTTACCTCTTTGGTTAGGTTTATTCCCAAGTATCTTAAGGTTCTTGGTGCTATAGGAAAGGGAATCAATTCTCTAATTTCCCTTTCTGTATTTTCATTGTTAGTATATAAGAAAGCCACTGATTTCTGTACATTGACTTTGTATTCTGCCACATTACTGAATTGCTGTATGAGTTCTAGTAGTTTGGGGGTGGAGTCTTTTGGGTTTTCCATATAAAGAATCATGTCATCTGCAAAGAGAGAGACTTTGACTTCTTCATTGCCAATTTGGATAACTTTTATTTCTCTTTGTTGACTGATTGCTGTTGCTAGGACTTCTAATACTATGTGGAACAAGAGTGGTGAGAGTGGGCATTCTTGTCATGTTCCTGATCTCATTGGGAAGGCTGCAAGTTTTTTCCCATTGAGGATGAGATACCTGGGAATAAGCCTAACCAAAGAGGTAAAGGATCTGTACTCGAGGAACTACAGAACACTCATGAAAGTAATTGAAGAGGACACAAAAAGATGGAAGACTATTCCATGCTCTTGGATCGGAAGAATAAATATTGTTAAAATGTCTATACTGCCTAGAGCAATCTATACTTTTAATGCCATTCCTATCAAAATTCCACTGGCATTTTTCAAAGAGCTGGAGCAAATAATCCAGAAATTTGTATGGAACCAGAAGAGACCCTGAATTGCTAAGGAAATGTTGAAAAACAAAAATAAAACTGGGGGCATCACGTTACCTGATTTCAAGCTTTACTACAAAGCTGTGATCACCAAGACAGCATGGTACTGGCATAAAAACAGACACATAGACCAGTGGAACAGAGTAGAGAGCCCAGATATGGACCTTCAACTCTACGGTCAAATAATCGTCAACAAAACAGGAAAAAATATACAGTGGAAAAAAGACAGTCTCTTCAATAAATGGTGCTGGGAAAACTGGACAGCTGTATGTAGAAGAATGAAACTCAACCATTCTCTTACACCATACACAAAGATAAACTCAAAATGGATAAAAGACCTCAATGTGAGACAGGAATCCATCAGAATCCTGGAGGAGAACACAGGCAGTAACTTCTTCGATATCAGCCACAGCAACTTCTTTCAAGATATGTCTCCAATGCTCTTGTTTCTTTATTGATTTTCTGCTTCGACGATCTATTTTTGAGAGAGGCATGTTAAGATCTCCTACTATTAATGTATTCATATCAATATGACTCTTTATCTTGATTAACAATTTTCTTATGTAATTGGCTGCTCCCATATTGGGGGCTTAGATATTTACAATTGTCAGATCATCTTGGTGGATAGTCCCTTTAAGAATTACGTAGTGTCCTTCTGTAGCTCTGACTACAGTCCTTAGTTTAACATCTAATTTATCTGATATGAGAATTGCTACCCCAGCCTTCTTTTGAGGCCCATTGGCATGAAAGATGCTTCTCCATCCCTTCACTTTCAGTCTGGGTGTATCTTTAGGTTCAAAATGGGTCTCCTGTAGACAACTTATGGATGGGTCCTGTCCTATTATCCAATCTGCAACCCTGTGCCGTTTTATGGGCACATTTAGGCCATTCACATTGAGAGTGATTATTGATAGATACGTTTTATTGACATCGTGTTACCTTTGAAGTCTTTCTTAATGTAGATTATCTCTATATTTCTGTTCAATGCTATTCTTAAGATTTTTCCTCTTTTATAGAAGCCCCCTTAATATTTCCTGCAGTGTTGGCTTGGTGGTTGCATAGTCTTTTAAGCCTTGCCAGTCTTGGAAACTCTTTATTTCTCCATCCATTTTGAGTGTCAGTCTTGCTGGATAAAATATTCTTGGCTGCATGTTCTTCTCATTTAGTGCCCTGAATATATCTTGCCAGCCCTTTCTGGCTTGCCAGGTCTCTGTGGACAGGTCTGACGTTATTCTGATGGGCTCTCCTCTGTAAGTAAGGAGCCTCTTTTTCCTAGCGGCTTTCAAGAGATTATACCTACAATTATGATTCCTCAATTTGACTATCAGGTGCCTTGATGGTTTTCTGGAATCTATAATCTTGGGTGGAGACCTTTCGGCCTCTAGTACATGAACACTAGTTCCATTCGCGAGATTGGGAAAATTTTCATGAAGAACTTGTTCCACTATATCTTCTAGACTTCTTTCTTTCTCCTCCCCTTCAGGGATTCCAATGATTCTGATGTTGGAACGTTTCATGGAGTCATTTATTTCCCTGATTCTGCGTTCATGGTTTCTAAGCTGTTTGTTCCAGGCTTCCTCTTGATCCTTTCTCTCTATCAGTTTGTCCTCCAGATCACTAATTCTATCTTCTGTCTCAGTTACCCTAGCTTTGAGAGAATTTAGATTAGATTGGAACTCATTGAGAGCATTGTGAACCTCAGCCCTGGTAGCTTTTAGCTCTGCCCTAACATTGTGAACATCTTGTCTGGTCGCTTTCAGTTTGGCCCTAATTAATTCCGTTTGGTCATCCATGGCTTTCTCCAACCTAGCTATTGCCTGGATAATTGTTAGCCTGAATTCTCTTTCCGACATATTGTCTATGTTGATAGCTATTAGCTCTGTTGCAGAAGGTCCATCATCTGTATTTTTCTTCTGTTGGGCATTCCTCCTCCTAGTCACTTTGGTGAGAGATGACTGAACAGATGTAGCTGGTTGTATCGACTGTGGTGCAGTCTGGGTGCACCCTGGAACACTTCTGAGAAATCAGGATTCCCCACCCAAATGAGAGAAAAAAGAAAAGAAAAAGAAAAAAAAAGAGGGAGAGAAAGAGAGACAGGAAAGAAAGGGAAGATGAAAGAAAAAGTTTAGCCCAAATGGGCCCCAAGGTAAGATTTATGTATTATACAAAGAAAAACAGACAAACAAAAAGACTGATAAAAGTATATAACAAGAAAAAAAAAATATGCAGATAAAGGAAGAACCTTGTCGAAAAGAACCCCACGTGTAAGATTTATATACTATCAAGACAAACACAAAAACACAGAAACACTGGTGGAAGAAAAAGATGGGAGAGTGGTTATAAATTCTCAGTGTGGGCGAGGAAGGTTGTTTTGATTTGTCCTGGATGTATCTTGATATCTTTGTTAAAGTACTCAACTTTCCTAGGCTAAAGGGAGATTAAAAATTGGTTTACCTATAGTATAGTAGTATTCATTGGGGAAAGGGGATTACTTTGAACTTTAATCTATGTGAATATTAGAAAATAAAAATTAAAAAGGAATAAACTAGACTGAACTAAACTAAAATTTTAAAAAAAATCAAAAAATAGAAATGCAAAAGAAAAACACAGGTGTATGTATCAAAAAGTTCAGGTTAGAAAGTTATTATGGAATTTGATGTACTGGACAGCTCGCTGTGATGGTAAATAGGTTAAAAAATTATCTATATTTAAAAAGTGAGCCAGAATAGTGGGAACAAATTAAAAATAAAAGTTGTCCTATGAAGTGGTGGTGGTGGTTCTCTTGTAGTATTTTTTTTTTTTCTTTCCTGGTTGGTTTTCTGTGGGAGGGGCCTGCCACGTGGGTTTTCAGTCAATGATGTTCCCTGAGTTAAGTCCTCCAGTCCCCCTCAAGGGGGTGGGTTCTGAGGAAACTGTTTTTTTCAGGCTTTTGTTTTCTGGAGGTTTTTATGTTTGTTCACCTTTTTTTTTTTCCTCTCGCCTTGACTGCTTTTGATGGTTTTTGTAGGTCTAGAGGAAAGCAAACTGCACCTGACCTCCCTCTCAGAGAGAAGCCTCAGTCTGTTCTTCTGTGGGTATTGCAGAGACCATATAATTCCCCCCTTGGCTGCTGGCATAGCAGGTTCTGAGTCGCGGTCCCTGGGGACACAGGATCTTCTGCTTGTACCCAACACCAAAGCAGTGGCAGCTGTTTGGTCAGCTCCAGACCACCAGAGAGGTTCCAAGCAGCGATCACACACTGAGATTTTCCCACTGGCCCAGGGTGGGAGTGCTTGGTCTTTCTGGGTCTAATAGGCCCAGCTTGCGCGCACCTTTTTCAGGGGAGGATGTTGGTCACCCGAGGGTCTCAGGCTCTGAGAACAGGGCACAGGTCCGAAAACACCAGGCTGGGCCTTCGCGCACCTCTCTCAGTGGAGAGTTTGGGGCGGGAGTCATAGGCTCTGAAACAATGGCACGTGTCAAAGAATGCGGGCTGGGCCTTTGTACCTCTCTCAGGGGAGGATGAGGGCATGTGCATCTCAGGCTCTGTAGCAGGGCTTGCGCGTTCTGCTGTCTGGCATGGCTCCCATCCCCTCACAGGGGCCAGAACCCAGGCAATCTCAGGCGCACTGGTGGCTCAGGGACCAAGACCTGGTTTCTCTACCGCACTCTCTCTGGCTCAGTGCCAGGGGAGGCTGTCCTGGGCCCGGGGTCTTAAGCCCCTGTCCCTAGCCGCCCTGATTCCCACAATTTCCCCCCCGCGATCTTTTGCTCTTTTGGAGTGCTTTCAAACAGTCTCCAAGTTAATGCTCCTCCCCAGAGGCAGGGCACTTTCACTCGTATTAGGGGTATTACTTTCCAACTGGTCACCTCTGGTGGCTCCCTCCCCCTTTTGTTTATCTTCTGATATCAGTCCGCCTTTCCCACTCCACTTTACCTTCCCACTGGTGTCTTCTGCCCCTGTAGAGATCCAGATGTGTATAATTCTGATCTCAGGCTGATTTCATGGGTTATCGGAATTCTTTGGTAGGTAATTAGCTCACTTTAGGGTACAGGTTGAAAAGGCACCTCCTCCTACTTCCCCGCCATCTTGTCCCCCAGGTTTGTTATCTTTTTCAACATTTCCTTACCAATTTGGGGTCTCTTCTTCTTCAATACAAATTTTAGGATTGTTTTTTACAGTACTTCGAAAAACGCTGATGAATTTTGATCAGATAGGCATTGAAAGTGTAGATTGCTCTAAGCAGCATAGACATTTTCACAATGATTATTCTTCCGACTCATCTTTTTGTGTCTTTTTCAGTTTCTTTTATGAGTGTTCTGTAGTTCCTTGAGTACAGATCCTTTACCTCTTTGGTTGGGTTTATTCCTAAATATCTTATGGTTCTTGGTGCTATAGTTAATGGAATCAATTCTCTAGTTTCCCTTTCTGTATTTTCATTGTTAGTGTATAAGAAAGCAACAGATTTCTGTGCACTGATTTTACATCCTGCCACATTACTGAATTGCTGTATGAGTTCTAGTAGTTTGGGGGTGGAAACTTTTGAGTTTTCTATATAAAGTATCATATCATGTGCAAAGAGAGACAGAGTTTGATTACTTCTTTGCCAATTTGAATACATTTTATTTCTCTTTGTTGTCTGATTGCTGTTGCTAGGACTTCTAATACTATGTTGAACAAGAGTGGTGAGAGTGGGCATCCTTGTCCCACGAAAGGGAAGACTTTCAACTTTTACCCATTGAGAATGATATTCATTGTGGATTTTTCATAGACAGATTTTATGAAGTTGAGGAATGTTCTTTCTAACCCTGTAGTTTGAAATGTTTTAATAAAGAATTAATGCTTTTTCTTGTCAAATGCTTTTTCTGCGTCAACTGAGAGTACTATGTGATTTTTCTCTCTTCTTTTATTGATTTTTTTCTATCGCATTGATTGATTTATGATTGTTGAACCACCCCTGTATCTCATGGATAAATCCCACCTCGTCATGGTAGATAATCCTTTTAATGTGCTGTTGGATCCTTTAAGCTAGGATCTTGTTAAGAATCTCAGCATCCATATTCATAAGGGATATGGGTCTGAAATTCTTCTTGTTGGGGTCTTTCTCTGGTTTGGGGATCATGGTAACGTTCACTTCATAAAAAGATTCTGGAAGTTTTCTTTCTGATTCAATTTTTGAAACAGCCTCAGGAATAGGTATTATTTCTTCTTTGAGTGTTTGGTAGAATTCCGCAAGGAATTCATCAGGTTCTGGGCCCTAGTTTTTTCAGAGGTTTTTGGTCATTGCTTGAATCTTATTACTTGATATTGATCTATTCAAGTTGTCAATTTCTTCGTGATTCAATTTTGGAAGTTTATAGGTTTCCAGAAATGCATCCATTTCATCTAGGTAGCTTAACTAAGTGGTATATAACTGTTGATAATAATTTCTAATGATTGTTTCCTTGGTGTTAGTCGTGATCTCTCCCTTTTCATTCATAATTTTATTAATTTGGGGCTTCTCTCTTTTCTTTTGGATTAGTATTACTAGCGATCTTATTGATTCTTTCAAAAAACCAGCTTCTAATTTCATTGATGTGTTCTACTGTATGTCTAGTTTCTATCTCATTGATCTCTGCTCTAATGTTGATTATTTCCCTTGTGCATGGGGTTGACTTACTTTGTTGTTGATTCTCCAGTTCTTAAAGGTATAAAGAGAGCTGGTGTAGTCTGGATTTTTCAATTTTTTTGAGGGAGGCTTGGATGGCTATGTATTTCCCCCTTAGGATCGCCTTGCTTTATCCCATGGGTTTTGGACTGAAATGTCTTCATTCTCATCAGTTTTCATGAATTGTTAAAGTTCTTCTTTGATTTTCTGATTTATTCAAACATTCTTAAGCAAGGTGATCTTTAGCTTCCAGGTGTTTTAATTCCTTCCAAACTTTTTCTTGCGGTTGAACTCCAGTTTCAAAACATTGTGTTCTGAGAATATGATGGGGAAAATCTCAATCTTTTGGTATCGGTTGAGCCCTGATTTTTGACCCAGGATGTGGTCTACTTTGGAGAACGTTCCAGGTGACCTCGAGAAGAATGAGTATTCTGTTGTTCTAGGGTAGAATCTTCTGTATATATCTATGAGGTACATCTGGTCTAATATGTCATTCAATGTTCTTGTTTCTTTATTTACTTTCTGCCTGGTTGATCTGTCTATTACTGAGAGTGGTATGTTGATATCCCCTACTATTCATGTATTCATATCAATATGATACTTTATCTTGATTAACTGTTGTCTTATGTAGTTGGCTGCTCCCATATTAGGGGCATAAATATTTACAATTTTTAGATCTTCTTGGTGGA
Organism: Lontra canadensis; assembly: GCF_010015895.1. Classification (NCBI taxonomy): domain Eukaryota; kingdom Metazoa; phylum Chordata; class Mammalia; order Carnivora; family Mustelidae; genus Lontra; species Lontra canadensis. The sequence goes on from NW_022631245.1 coordinate 92,837, forward strand.
TAGACACTTAAAAATGATGTATTGTCGGGGCGCCTGGGTGGCTCAGTGGGTTAAAGCCTCTGCCTTCAGCTCAGGTCATGATCCCAGGGTCCTGGGATCAAGCCCCACATTGGGCTGTCTGCTCCGCAGGGAGCCTGCTTCCTCCTCTCTCTCCGCCTGCCTCTCTGCCTACTCGTGTCTGTCAAATAAATAAATAAATAAAATCTTTAAAAAAAAAGAATGATATATTGTCCTTCTATATCTCTGACTACAGTCTTTAATTTAAAACTTAATTGATCTGATATGAGAATCTCTACCCCAGCCTACTTTTGAGGCCCATTGGCATGAAAGGTGCTTTTCCATCCCCTCACTTTCAGTCTGGATGTATCCTTAGGTACAAAATGGGTCTCTTGTAGACAACCTATGGACAGGTCCTGTCGTTTTATCTAATCTGCAATGCTGTGCTGTTTTATGGGAGCATTTAGGCTACTCACGTTGAGAGTGATTATTGAGAGATACATTTTTATTGACATCATGTTGCCTATGAAGTCCTTGTTTCTATAGATTTTTCTCTGTAAATTTCTCTCCTATGACACTCTTGGGTTCTTTCTTTTTTATAGAACCCCTCTTAATATTTTTTGTAGTGCCAGCTTGGTGGTCACATACTCTTAAACCTTGCTGGTCTTGAAAGCTCTATATCTCTTCCTCCATTTTGAATGTCAGCCTTGCTGGATAAAGTATTCTTGGCTGCATATTCTTTTCATTTAGTGCCCTGAATATGTCTTCCCAGCCCTTTCTGGCTTGCCATGTTTCTGTGGACAGGTCTGACGTTATTCTGATTGGCCTTCCTCTGTATCAAAGTAATCTCTTCCACCTAGAAGTTTTCAAGGGCTCCTGTCTAAAATTAGCATTCATCAGATTCACAATCCGGTGCCTCAAGGTCTTTCTATATTCTATGATCTTGGAGTGAGACCTTTCTGCCTCTAGGACATGAACACTGGTTCCATTCCCCACATTGGAAAAAATTTAATAGAGCATTTGTTTAACTCTATCCTCTAGTCTTCTTTCTTTCTCCTCCTGCTCAGGGATTCCAATAATTCTGATGTTGGAATGTTCCATGGCATCATTTATTTCCCTAATTCTGTTTTCATGCCTTCTAAGCTGTTTGTTCTAGGCCTCTTCCTGATCCTTTTCCTCTATCAGTTTCTCATCGAGATCACTAATTCTATCTTTTGCCTCAGTTACCACAGATGTTTGAGAATTTATATTAGAGTGGAACTCATTGATAGCATTTTTAACTTCTTCTCTGGTGGCTTTCACTTCTGCCCTAATCCATTCTGTGTTGCCATTAAAGGCTTTCTACAACCTAGCCATTGCCTGGATAATTGTTAGCCTGAATTCCCTTTCCAACATACTGTTTATGTCCATATCCAATAGCTCTGATGGAGAGGGCACAGTCTCTGAATTTTTCCTCTGTTGGGCATTCCTCCTCCTAGTCATTTTGTTGAGAGATGGCTGAGGGTATTTGTAACTGAATGTATCAACTGGATCTAGGCAAGTTGCACTCTGTAATGCTTCTGTGCAATGAGGCATCCCCACCAAAGAGAAAGAACAAAGAAGAAAAGAGAGAGAAAGAAAGAGACAAGGAAAAAATAAAGAGAGACTACCCAGCTGGAATGGGCCTCAAAGGTAAGATTTATAAAGTATACCAACAGAAACAGACAAACAAAAAGAAAGACCAAAAAAAAAAAAAAAAGACTCCAAACAAAATTAATCCTAAGTATAAGATTTATGTACTACCCGAACAAAATCAAATACACAGAAACACTGACAAAGGAAAAAGATGGGAGGGTGGTTATAAATCCTCAGTGTGGGGGTGGAAGGTTATTTTGATTCTTCCTGGGTGTATTTTGATACCTTTTTCAAATGACTCAACGTGTCCAAGATAAAGGGGTAGTAAAACTGGTTTATATATAGGAGTAGTATTCATTGGGGGAAGAGGATTACCTTGAGCTTATCTCTATATGAACATTAAAAAAATAGAAAAGCAAAAGAAAAACACAGTTATATGTATCAGAAATATTCAAGTTAAGGGTGAGGGAGGCAAGATGGTGGAGAAATAGGAAGTGCTGTTTCAACCCGTCCTCTAAAGTCAGCTAATTACCTACCAAGGAACTCTGATCACCCATGAAATCAGCCTGAGATTATAATTACACCCTTCTGGATCTCTACGGGGGCAGAAGATGCCAGTGGACAGGTAAAGCATAGTGGGAACATGGTACTGATATCAAAAGATAAACAAAAAGGGGAGGGAGCCACCACAAGCACATCATTGGAAAGTAATATCCCAATACAAGAGTGCCTATGATTGGGGACCAGCATTAACTTGGAGTCTGGTTAAAAGCACTAAAAAAAAAAAAAAAAAAAAAAAAAGCCAAAAATCTTAAGGGGAAATTGGTGGAATTGGCCAGTTAGGGATAAGGGCTTAAGCCCACAGACCCAGAATGGTGACCACTGGCACTGAGCCAGAGAGAATGCTGCAAAGAAGTCAGGGGTTGGTCCCTGAGTCCCTGGCACATGTAAGGCATCTGGGTGGTGGTGCACATGACAGGGTCTGGTGTGGACGCCAGATGGGACTCTCTAGAACCACAGCCTTTTCCACTCTGCATTGTCGCTGTGCATCTGAGGTCTGAGTCCCCCTCCACACACTCTCTTGAGACAGGCCATGCCGGGGCTATCCAGTGCTATCTAAGACTGGCAAGAGTCTGAACACTCCCAGCCCAGGCCAGCGTGAAAATCTCAGCATGCCTTCTCCAGTGGGGACCTCTCTGGTGGTCTGGACCTGCCCAGATGGCTGCAGTGGAGGCAGCTGCTGGAAACCACCTCTCTTGACTAGTATTTCTCATGGGTTTGGTAACACTGGGATACAAGCAGAAGCTCCTGAGACCCCTGAGACTGACTGGGGACGTGATCTGCTGGCAGCAGAGGGGGAGTTTATGTGCTCTGGAGCACCCAGAGGGGAATAGACTGAGGCATCTCTCTGAGACAGAGAGCTGGATGCAGTTTGCTTTCCTCTAAACCTCCAAAGAATGACCAAAAGTTTCTAAGGGGAGGAAACAAAGAAACAAACAAAAAACCTCCAGAGAACAAAAGTCTGAAAAAACCTATTTATCATCACGATGAGGTGTTCAGTACAACAAATTCCGTAATAACCTTTTAACTTGAACTTTTTTGATACATATACCTGTGTTTTTCTTTTGCTTTTCGATTTTTTAAATATTCATTTAGAGATAAGCTTCAAGGCAATTCTCTTTCCCCAGTCAGCTCTACCCCTATTAATAAACCAGCTTTAATCCCCCTTTATCTAGGGAAAGTTGAGTCCTTTGACAAAGATATCAAGATACACCCAGGAAGAATCAAAACACCTTCCTCACCCACACAGAGCTTTATAACCTCCCATCTTTTCCTTCTGTCAGTGTTTCCATGCATTTGTTTTTGTTCAGGTAATATCTGAATCTTATACTTGGGGTTCGTTTTGGCTGGGTACTTTTTTTTCTTGTCATTTATTTTGTCAGTCTTTTTGTTTGTTTTTGTTTGTATACTTTATAAATCTTACTTTTGGGGCCCATTTGGGCTGGATCTTCTCTTTTCTTTTTTCTTTCTTTTTCCTCCTGTCTCTCTGTCTCTCTGTCTCTCTTTTTTTTTCTTTTTGGAGGGGATGCCTGATTGCTCTGAAACGTTCCAGAGTGCACCTTGCCTGCACCATGGTTGATACATTCAGCTACACATCCGTTCTACCATCTCTCACCAAAATGACTAAGAAGATGAATGCCCAACAGAGGAAAAAAATCAGAAACTGTGCCCTATCCATCAGAGCTATTGGATGTGGACATAAACAGTATGTCAGAAAGGGAACTCCCTGGGAATTTAACCAAGCTTTCAATGAATAAATAATACCTATTGTCCTGAAGCTGTTTCAAAAAAATTGAAGCAGAAGGAAAATTTCCAGACTCTTTTTATGAAGCCATTATCACCCTGATACCCAAACCAGGCAAAGGCTGCACCAAAAAGGAGAATTTCAGTCCAATATCCCTGATGAATACAGATGGTAAGATTCTCAACAAGATCCTAGCTAATAGGATCTAATAGTACATTTAAAAAATTATCCACCATGACCAGGTGGGATTTATCCATGCGTTGCAAGGGTGGTTGAACATTCGCAAATCAATTGACGTGATAGAAGAAATCAATAAGAAAAGAGAGAAGAATCACATGGTCCTCTCAATTGACATAGAAATAGCATTTGACAAGATACAGCATCCATTCCTGATAAAAATACTTCAAAGAATAGGGATAGAGGGAAAATTCCTCAACTTCATAAAATCTATCTATGAAAAACCCACAGGAAATATCATCTGCAATGGAAAAAAGTTGACAGCCTTCCCTTTGAGATCAGGAATATGACAAGAATGCCCACTCTCACCACTCTTGTTCAACATCGTATTAGAAGTCCTAGCAATAGCAATCAGACAACAAAGAGAAATAAAAGGTATCCAAATTGGCAATGAAGTAGTCAAACTCTCTTTGCAGAGGACATTATACTTTATATGGAAAACCCAAAAGACTCCACCCCCAGTCTACAAGAACTCATTCAGCAATTCAGTAATATGGCAGGATGTAAAATCAATGTACAGAAATCAGTTGCTTTCTTATCCACTAACAATGAAAACACAGAAAGTGAAATTAGATAATTGATTCCATTTACTATAGCACCAAGTACCATAAGATACCTAGGAATAAACCTAACCAAAGTGGTAAAGGATCTGTCCTCAAGGAACTACAGAACACTCATGAAAGAAATTGAGGAAGACACAAAAAAGATGGAAGACCATTCCATGATCATGGATCTGAAGAATAAACATTATTAAAATGTCTATACTGCCTAGAGCAATCTATACTTTCAATGCCATTCCAATAAAAATTCCACTGGTAATTTTCAAGGAGCAGGATCAAATGATCCTAAAATGTGTATGGAATCAGAAGAGACTCTGAATTGCTAAGGAAATGTTGAAAAAGAAAACCAGAACTTGAGGCATCACGTTGTCTGATTTCAAGCTTTACTACAAATTTGTGATCCCAAAGACAGCATGGTCTGGCACAAAACAGACAAAGCAGACACACAGTGCAGTGGAAAAGAGTAGAGAGCCCAGATAAGGACCCTCAACTCTATGGTCAAATAATCTTCAATAAAGCAGGAAAAAATATGCAGTGGAAAAAAGACAGTCTCTTCAATTAAATGGTGCTGGGAAAATTGGACAGGTATGTGTAGAAGAATGACACTCGACCTTTCTCTTACACCATACACAAAGATAAACTAGAAATGGATAAAGAACCTCAACATGAGGTACAAATACATCAGAATCCTAGAGGGGAACAAACAACACATGTTGGACAGGATGTGGAGAAAGGGGAACCCTCTTTCACTGTTGGTGGGAATGCAAGTTGGTTCAGGCACTTTGGAAAACAGTGTGGAGATTCCTTAAGAAATTAAAAATAGATCTCCCCTATGACCCTGCAATTGCACTAGTGGGTATTTATCCCAAAGATACAGATGTGGTGAAAAGAAGGACCATCTGTACCCCAATGTTCATAGCAGCAAAGGTCACAGTCCCCAAACTGTGGAAAGAACCAACATGCCCTTCAACAGATGAATGCATATAGAAGGAAGGGTCCATATATACCTTTGAGTATTATGCCTCCATCAGAAAGGATGAATACCCAACTTTTGTATTAACATGGACGGGACTGGGAGAGACTATGATATGTGAAATAAATTAATCTGGGAGAGTAAGTATGATATGGTTTTGCTTATTTGTGGAGCATAAGGAATAACACGGAGGACATGGGGAGATGGAGAAGAGAAGGGAGTTGGGGGAAATTTCAGGGGGAGATGAATCATGAGAGATTATGGACTCTGAAAAACAATCTGAAGGTTTTGGAGGGGCGAGGGAGGGATGTTGGCTGAGCCTGGTGTTGGGTATTGTGGAGAGCACGTATTGCATGGAGCACTGGGTGTGGTGCATAAACAGTGAATTCTGAACACTGAGAAGAAATTAAAAAAAGAAGTAAAAATGAAAAAAAAAAAAGAATAACCCTCAAAGCTTAAAAAAAGCTTATTATGGAATTTATTGTATTGAAACTCTCATGATAATAAATAGGTTATATAATAATAAAAAATTAAAAAAACACAGAATAATGGGAACAAATTAAACATAAAAGTTGTATCTATGAAGTATACAGGTGTTAGGGCAATACTGGAGCTTAAAATCTTCTTTTCTCCTGATATTGATGTTTTACAGTTTTATGGGGTCCCTGTGGTGGTTGTCCCCTCATATTTTTGGTTATCTTTCTTGGGGGGGGGGGGCTCTTGGTTTTTTTTTTTTTTTTTTTTTTTTTTTTTTCTGTCAGTCTTGTTTGGGTTCAGTCCTCCTGCTCCCTATCAAGGGGCTGGGCTCTGAGGAAACTGTTTTTTTTTTTTTCAGGCTTTTGTTCTCTGGAAGGGTTTTATGTTTGTTTGTTTGTTTTTGTTTGGTTTTACCTTGATGGCTTTTGGTGGTTCTTCGGAGGTTTAGAGGAAAGCAAATTGCACCCAGACCTCTGTCTCAGAGAGAAGCCTCATTCTGTTCCCTCTGGGTGGTCCAAAGCACATAGACTCCCCCTCTGCCACCTTCCACCAGCAGAGCATGTCCACAGCCACCATCCCAGGGGTTCCAGGAGCTCTGGCTTATCTCCATACCCTGGTGCTACTAAAACCATGAGTAGTATTGGTCCAGGGATCCCGCTTCCAGTGGTTGCCTTTGCCATTGCTATCTGGGCAGGTCCAGACAGCCAAAGAGATCCCAACCAGAGATAGTGTGCTGAGGTTTCCACACCTGCCTATGCTGGGAGTGTTCAGACTCTCTGACAGTCCTAAGAGCACCAGCAAGTGTCCACATGGACCTTTCTCAGGAGAGGATGTAGAGTGCACCTCAGGCCTCAGTTGCACAGCATGCGTGTAGACTGCAAAAGGCTGTAGTTCTAGAGAGCTCTGGCTGGTGTCCACCAAGACTCTCACACCAGCAGCCAGGGGTCACAGCCTGGATGGTTTTCTGCACTCTCTCTGGCATATTGCTGGCAGTGGCCTTCCTGGGTCTGTGGACTTAAGCCTGTGCCCATAACTGCCTGATTCCACCAGTTTCCCCTTAAGAACTTTTGCTCTTTTTGTGTGCTTTTAACCATATTCCAAGTTAATGCTGGTCCCCAATCACAAAGCACTCACATATTGGGGTGTTACTTTCCAATGGATTGCTTCTGGTGGCTCTCTCCTCTTTCTGTTTATCCTGATATCAGTCTGATCATTCAAAACTCCACTTTAACTCACCACTGGGGTCTTCTGCCCCCATAGAGATCCAGAATTGTATAATCCTACATCTCAGGCTGATTTCACGGGTGTTCAGAGTGTTCTGGTAGATAATCAGCTCACTTTAAGGGACCAGTTAAAACAGTGTCTCCTACTTCTCCACCATCTTGCCCCTGTTCCAATTATTGCCATTTTCTTTCTTTTTAAATTTTTTAAAAGATTTTATTTATTTATTTGACAGAGAGAGAGATCACAAGTAGGCAGAGAGAGGGGCTAGCAGGCTCCCTGCTGAGCAGGGAGCCTGATGTGGGCCTTGATCCCAGGACCCCGAAATCATGACCTGAGCCAAAGGCAGAGGCTTAACACACTGAGCCACCCAGGCACTCTGCCATTTTATTTCTTGTTTTGTCATTGTTTCTGAAGATTTTCACTGATCTTTTTTGTCTTTGTGCACTCTCCTTTTGCACTGAATGAGTCCACTTCAGTATTTCTTGCAGGGCTGGTTTAGTGGACATGAACACCTTTAATTTCTGTTTCCCTGGGAAACTCCATTCCTCCTCCTACTCTGAATGATAGCCTTACTGGATAGAGTATTCTTGAATACTGATTGTTCCCATTCAGCACTTTGCATATATCATGCCACTTTCTTCTGGCTTCCACAAGTTGCTATTGAGAAATCTCCAGCTAGCCTGGAGATTTCTTCCATTGTAAGTTAAGAATTTCTTTAGTCTGGCTGTTTTTAAGGGTTTTTAAAATCACTATATTTTCAAATTTAATAACCATATGTCTGTTTTTGCCTGCTGTTTTTTGTTTGATATTTTTGTTTTGTTTTGATTTGTTTTGTTTTTGTTTTGTACTGTTTTGTTGTTTTTAGATGTATACAGCAGACTTTTTAAATTTAAATTCAACTAGCCACGGTATAGTACATACATTGTTCAGTGATTCATTGGGTGATATACTGAACTAATGTTTTGTTCTTTTGAAGGGAGTTTTCTCCATTTCCTGGATCTGGATATCAATTTCTTTCCCCATGTTACGCATTTTTCAAGTATTTCATTAAATAAATGTTATGTCCACTTTTATCTCTCTTCTTTTGGGATTCCTTTAATAAAACATATATTATTACATGTGTTGGAGTTACTGAGTTCCCTAAGTCTTTTTTTTTAAGATTTTATTTATTTATTTGACAGTGAGAGAGAGAGAGAGACAGCGGGCACAAGCAGGCAGAGTGACAGGCAGAGGGAGAGAGAGAAGCAGGTTCCCCGCTGAGCAGGGAGCCTGATGTGGGACTCAATCCCAGGTTTCTGGGATCATGACCTGAGTCAAAGGCAGCTGCTTAACCAACTGAGTCACCCAGGCATTCCAAGTTCTCTAAGTCTATTCTCTTCTTTCATAATTCTTTTTCTCTTTTGTTCAGCTACATTATTTTCCATTATTTTGTCTTCTTGTCACTAATTCATTCCTCAGCCTCTCAAAGCCTGTTCTTAATTGCATCAAGCCTATTTCCAATCTTGTTTATTGCATTCTTCAACTCAGATGAATTCTTAATTTTTACTCATATGTCTCTGTGGGAATGGTATCACTGGTGTCTTCTATTCTTTTCTCAAGCCCAGTGAGTATCCTTAAAAGTGTTGCTTTAAATTCTTCATCAGGTATATTAATTTTATTTGTTTTACTTAGATATCTGGCCTGGCCTTATCTTGCCCTTTCACTGGGGGTAAACTCCTTCATCTTGGCATTTTGTCTACATCTCTGCTTTCTTCTGTGTTAGAAAATCAGTTAAGTTTCCTGCTCCTGAAAGTAATGGATCTATGAACAAGTGGTCATGTATTATCTAGGGCCTCCTTCTTCAGGGACTTTTTCTGCTGTGTACTGTGTGCACTCCACTGTTGTGTTCTTGCTGCTCTGTCCTTCAGTCCAGTTGTCTTTTCACCCTTTTCTTGCCTCTTGTGGGCAGTTTATGGTCTTTTGTATGTATATGATGATTTTTTACTAGGTGTGTTCTTCTCTGTTGTGAAATGAGACCTTATACTACTTCTACAAGAACTAAGACACTGAAGAACTCTCCAGTCTGGAGACATGTGGGCAGGGGTTTGTCCTGGTCTTCTTAGAAAGGGACCCATCACTCTGGGACTAAGGCAAGCTTCACTAAGGACAGTCCTGTCAGATTGCAGGGGTGTGCATTTGCAGTTGGCACTTAGCTGCTTCTGACAGGTATCTCTGTGTTTATGCTGGGAGTGGGAGGGGAATGGTGCCAACTAGCTTCCTTATTCATGAAGAGGTGTCTTCCTGAATGTTTCCTTTAAGGGAAGTCCTCTGAGGAGAGTGAATAATATTTCACTGTGTATCTCAGACTTTCTTCAGATTTATGTTTTCACATTGTCTGCCCTGGGAATTTTTTACTGTCTTCTCTCCAGGAGCAGGGTAGTGCCCTCTAGGCTTTATCCCAGACAAGCATTCTGACCCCTAAAACTTCAGAGTTTAAGCTCAGCTGATTGTAAGAACTCATGGAACTCAGCCCTTCCAGCTTCCCAAGCCAGTGGCTTGGGTAAATGTTCTCCTTGTGCATTCTCCTATGTGTTCCTCTCTCTCCCACTTTTCTCAATGACCATGGCTTCCTCCTCACTGAAGCACCCATGATATGTTTCCTTCCCTAAACTGCATTCGAATTACTAATGAAGAAGTAATGATTTAACTATTTGCAAATGACAAGATACTATATTAAAAAAAAAAGACACCACCAAAAAACAAAAAACAGAAAAACAAAAAACAAAACAACAACAACAGCAAAAAAACCTACTGGAACTGATAAATGACATCAGCAAATTTTCAGGATAAAAATGAAAATCTGGAAATATTTTGAATCTCTATGTGGTAATAATAAAGCAACATAAAGATAAATTAAGAGAACAAACCCATTTGAACTGCACCAGTAATAATAAAATACCTAGGAATAAACTTATCAAAAGAGGTGAAAGATATGTACTCTGAAAACTATAAAACCCTGGTGAAAGTGTTAAATGACAATTAAAGGACACAAAGAAATGGAAATGGCACTACCTTCTCAAAGAATGGAAGAACAAATATTCTTAAAATGTCTGTACTACCAAAAGCAATCTACATATTTAATGCAATCCCTATCAAAATACCCACAACACTTTTTTTTTTTCACAGAACTAGAAAAAATAATCCTAAAATTAGTATGGAACTACAAAAGAACCCAAGTATCTAAAGTCATCCCACAAAAGAAAAACAAAACTGGAGGTATCACAATTCTAGTCTTCAAGTTATATTACAAAGCTGTAGTAAGCAAAAGACAAACAACAGACACATGACCAATAGAACAGGATGAAAAACTTGGAAATAAACAACTATATGGACAATTAAACTCTATCAAATAGGAAAAAAATATCCAGTGGGAAAAAGACAGTCTTTTCAACAAATGATGTTGGGAAAACTGGACAGCTACATTCAAAATAATGAAACTGGACCACTTATACCATATCCAAAAATAAACTAAAAAAAAAAAAAGATTAAATACCTAAATGTGAGACCTGAAAATATAAAAATCCTAGTTGAGAACATGGAAAGTCATCTCTTTGACATCAGCCATAGCAACATTTTTCTATATATGTTTCATGAGGCAAGGGAAATAAAAGGAAAACAAGCTACTGGGAAAAGAAAAAAAAAAAAAAAACACTTATGAACAGTGAAGGAAACACTAAACAAAACCAAAAGGAAATCTATGGAAGGGGAGAAGATATTTACAAATTACATATCCAAAAAGAGTTAGTATGCAAAATACATAAAGAGCTTAAAAAGCTCAACACCCAGAAAATAGATAATCCTTTTTAAAAATGGGCAGAAGGGGCGCCTGGGTGGCTCAGTGGGTTAAAGCCTCTGCCTTCGGCTCAGGTCATGATCCCAGGGTCCTGGGATCGAGCTCCACATCAGGCTCTCTGCTCAGCAGGGAGCCTGCTTCCCTTCCTCTCTCTCTGCCTGCCTCTCTGCCTACTTGTGGTCTCTTGTCTGTCAAATAAATAAATAAAATCTTTAAAAAAATAAAAAATAAAAAATAATAATAATGGACAGAAGACATGAACAGGCATTTGTCTAAAGAAGAAATCCAGATGGTCAACAAACGCATAAGAAGATGTTGAAAATCACTCATTGTCAGAGACTTGCAAATCAACATTACACTGATATGTCACCTTCCTCCCATTGGAATGGCTACAATCAAAAACACAAGAAAAGTGTTGGTCAGGATGTGGATAAAAAGAAACCTTTGTACACTGTTTGTGGGAATATAAACTGGTGCGGCCACTGTAGAAAACAGTATGGAGAGTCCTCAAAAAGTAGAAAATAAAACTACGCTATGATCCAGTAATCACATTGCTGGATATATACCCAAAGAATACAAAAACATGAATTCAAAGGGATAGAAGAACCAAATGTTTATTGCAGCATTATTTACAATAGCTAAAATATGGAAGCAGCCCATGTGTCCACTGACAGAAGAATAGATAAAAAGAAGTGTTATATAAATACAATGGAATATTGTTCAGCCATAAAAAAGAATGATTTTTTTTCATTTGCAATTATATGAATGGAGTTAAGGAGTATAATGTTAAGGGAAATAAGCAAATCAGGGAAAGACAAATACCATATGATTTCACTCATATGGGGATTTTAAGATCAAAGCAAATTATGAAAGGAAGAAAAAAGAGAGAAGAAGATAGACAAACTGAGAAACAGACTTTCAAATACAGAAAACAAACTGTTACCAGAGGAGAGATGGGTGGAGGGATGGGTGAAATATGTGTTGGAGATTAAGAATATACTAATCCTGATGAGCACCGCATAATATACAGTTTTTGAATAGGTATACTGTCTGCATGGAACTAATATAACACTGTATGTTAACAATACTGGAATAAAAATTTTAAAAAGATAAAAATGCGTGGAAAAAGTGCTACAAAAGTATAGAAAGGAGATTTAAGTAATGATATTGTAATACATTGAATGAAATCATTTCATATCTGGGACACCAAAAAGCAATATTTTATTATTATACAAAGTTAAATCAAATGTTTTAATTTTTCACAAAAGAAAGAAATTTTAATTTATTTTATAACTTAAATAAAGTGATCAGGGTGCCTGGGTGGCTCAGTGGTTAAAGCCTCTGCCTTAGGCTCAGGTCATGATCCCAGGGTCCTGGGATCGAGCCTCACATCGGGCTCTCTGCTTGGCAGGGAGCCTGCCTCCTCCTCCTCTCTCTCTCTGCCTGCCTCTCTGCCTACTTGTGATCTGTCTGTCAAATAAATAAAAAAATCTATAAAAAAAATAAATAAAGTGATCATATGATGTTGCTGCTGGTGGTAATTATATACACCCATTCCAACACAGTTGTACTCATCATAAGTTATACTTAAAGGTACTACATCAAAAACCAATAATAAAAAAGTTTAATTGTATATATATATTTTAATTGTATACCTTATTTAAGTTATAGGGTGAACTGTGTGATATGTGAATTGTATCTCAATAAAGCTATTTAAAAAGAAAAAAACTAATAATGTACTCTATGGTGACTAATGTAACATAATAAAAATAATTAAAAAAAATTTACCCTGTAGGGCATGACACTGTAAGAAAGATAAAATAGATATGTCCTATAAATAACAGGTGTATTTCTATTGAAAAACTCTTCAAATATGTATTTGAAATTTATATTATGTGAAATATGTATATATATATATGTATGTGTATAAATTTGTATAAATAATTGCCTATATTTAATATTCATTATCCTTAACTAAACAAATGTATAGGGTGTCTAGGACATTTTTATACTTAGATTTGGACCTTATTGGTGATAGTATAAAGGAATATGGGTATATTTTTAAATTTTGTCTTCAATAATTGTTTGCTACATTATAACTAAAGATCCTATTATTTTGTGTGAATCATAGTTGACACACTATTTCAAATTGCTTTTTTGCCAGTGGTTTTGAAGTGATCCAACTAAGTCATTTTTCAATAACTTTCCTATACAGCTTCCAATTACTTAATTGCACAATGAAATTGGTTAAACTTTATTTAATGTTGTTTAGTCCTGCCTCATTTCTCAAAGCAAGTTTCAGTTGATATGTAACAAAATTACAGATAATTGTGTTGATACTTGTAACATACTTCATTATCTCATGTTTTACCTAAATCATACTAAACTGGCATTCTTCTTTTTCCCTTGGGAAACATGATAGTGTTTAGGGATTTGGTAAAATTTCACAATTGTTCCAATTAGGCATTCCTTCCAAATGACTTATTTCTCTATGATGAAAACTCCCCTGGAAATGATTCAGAAGAACCAGTGATCACAAGGGAATAAAATTCCCATGCTTACACATCCTCAAGTTTAAATTACTTTATTTAATGCTTATTTCTGGTGCTAACTGAAAATAAACACACAGAACATATTTAGTTGAAGGTCTTTCCATTTATTTAGGTTAAATATTCAACCTGTGACCAAGTAACAGGTAAAAGATTGAATTGACTTAGTTTTCTAGCCTTTGTGACCAGACCATTAATCACCAGGAAGGTAAGTAGCTATAAAAATGGATGCACACATGATTTAAAATTCATAACTGTGGAGAGCTTAAGGCTTAAATTTTAGGCATGTATCACTAACTAAAATATAAGAGGATCTTATGCTACTTTACAAATCTTTGTTACATGGACAAACTATCTTCCTAACTTGGCTCCATATATATAAGCCTTTGCCCACAAGGAGTTTCACCTGTATTAAAAGATAAGCTGGAGGAGCCCCTGGGTGGCTCAGTGAGTTAAGCCTCTGCCTTAGGCTCAGGTCATGGTCTCAGGGTCCTGGGATCGAGCCCCAAATCGGGCTCTCTGCTCAGAAGGGAGCCTGTTTCCCCCTTTCTCTCTGCCTCTCTGCCTACTTGTGATCTCTTTCTTTCTCTGTCAAATAAATAAATAAAATCTTTTAAAAAAAGAAAAAAATAAGCTGGAAATAATAACTCAGTCAGTTAGAAAGTACAGACCAAATTAAACATGAAGGTAGTTAAAGATCTCTTTCATTAATATCTTTTCCTTTATATTTACAGTGGCCAACTGTTTATGTTTATAGTGAAAACATTCATGAACAATACAGGATATATACTATATTCCTATGATGAAAATGATGGGGTGCTTAAAATAGTGATAAACACAACAAAGACTCTGATCTTTAGAGTGGACAATATGAGATTAACAGGCATTGGTACCAAGAGTAAGAAGTATTAGAAAGAAAAAGAAATATTAAAATCTATTAGTCAGCTAACTGTTTGCAAAGTGAAACCATTCACTATTAATAATCTAGTAAATTGGCATATAAGTAGCTTTTCAGAAGGAGGAAGTACAACTACAGGGGACCCAGGGTGGCTAGTGAGTTAAGAGGCTGCCTTCAGCTCAGGTCATGATCCTCCAGTCCTGGACTCAAGCCCTGCATTGGGTTCCCTGTTTCACAAGGAATCTGCTTCTACCTCTGCCTGCTGCTCTCTTTCTCTCTCTCTCTCTCTCTGTGTGTGTGTGTGTGGGGGGGGAATGAAATAATTTTTTTTCATTACTAATAGGGATATTTTATTTTATTTTATTAGTTTTTTAATTTAATTTTACTTTTTCAGTGTTCCAAGATTCATATCCAGTGTTCCATGCAATACCCTCCTGGCAGTGCCCTCCTTAATACCCACCACGAGGCTCACCCAAACCTCACCTCCCTCCCATCCAAAACTCTCAGATTGTTTCTCAGATCCACAGTCTCCCATGGTTTGTCTCCCTCTCCATTTTCCACCAATTCATTCTCCTTTCCTTCACCCAATGCTCTCCATATTATTCCTTATGCTCCACAAATAATGATACCATAGGGTAATTGACTCTCTCTGTTTGACTTATTTCACTCAGCATAATCTCCTCCAGGACAGTCCATGTTGATACAAAAGTTGGTTATTCATCCTTTCTGATGTACTCCATTGTATATATGCAGCACATCTTCTTTATCCATTTGTCTGTTGAAGGGCATCTTGGCTCTTTCCACATTTTGCTGACTGTGGCCATTGCTGCTACGAACATTGGGGTATGTCTGGCCCTTCTTTTCACTACATCTGTATTTTTAGGGTAAATATCCAGTAGTGCAATTGCAGGGTCATAGGGAAGTTCTATTTTTAATTACTTAAAGAATCTCCACACTGTTTTCCAAAGTGGTTGTACCAACTTGCATTCCCACCAACAGTGGAACAGGGTTCCTCTTTTTCCACATCCTCTCCAACACTTGTTGTTTCCTGCCATTCTGACTGGTGTAAGGTGGTATCTCAATGTGGTTTTGATTTGAATCTCTCTGATGGTTAATGGTGATGAATATTTTTTCATGTGTCTGTTAGCCATTTGTATGTCTTCTTTGGAGAAGTGTCTGTGTCTTCTGCCCATTTTTTGACATGATTATCTGTTTTGTGGGTGTAGAGTTTGAGGAGTTCTTTATAGACCTTGGGTATCAGCCCTTTGTCTGTAGTGTCATTTGTGAATATCTTCTCCAATTCTGTGGGTTTCCTCTTTGTTTTGTTGACTGTTTCTTTTGCTGTGCAGAAGCTTTGGATCTTGCTGAAGTCCCAAAAGTTCATTTTCGCTTTTGTTTTCTTTGCCTTTGGAGACAAGTCTTGAAAGAAGTTGCTGTGGCTGATGTCAAAGAGGTCACTGCCTATGTTCTCCTCTAGGATTTTGGAAGATTCCTGTGGCGTGCTGAGGTCTTTTATCCATCTTAAGTTTATCTTTGTATATGGTGTAAGAGAATGGTCAAGTTTTATTCCTGTATACATATCTGTCCAATATTCTCAGCAACATTTATTGAATACACTGTCTTTTTTCCACTGTATATATTTTCCTGCTTTGACGAAGATTATTTGACCATAGACTTGAGGGTCCATATCTGGGCTCTCTACTCTGTTCCACTGGTCTATGTGTCTGTTTTTATGCCAGTACCATGTCGTCTTGGTGATCACAGCATTGTAGGAAATCTTGAAATCAGGCAACGTGATGACCCCAGCTTTTTCTTTTTCAGCATTTCCTTAGCAATTCGGGGTCTTTTCTGGTTTCATATGAATTTTAGGATTGTTTGTTCCAGCTCTTTGAAAAATGCTGGTGAAATGTTGATTGGGATGGCATTGAAAGTATAGATTGTTCTAGGCAGTATAGACATTGTAACAATTTTTATTCTTCCAAACCATGAGCATGGAATGGTGTTCCATCTTTTTGTGTCTTCTTCAATTTCTTTCATGAGTGTTCTGTAGTTCCTTGAGTACAGATTCTTTACCTCTTTCATTAGGTTTATTTCAATATATCTTATGATTCATGATGCCATAGTAAATGGAATTGATTCTCTCATTTCCCTTTCTATACTTTCATTGTTAGTGTATAAGGAAGCAACATATTTCTGTGCATTGATTTTGCATGTTGCCACATTTCTAAATTCATGTATGAGTTCTAGTAGTTTGGGGGTGGAATCTTTTGGGTTTTCCATAGAAAGTTATCATGTTATCTGTGAAGAAAGTTTGACTTATCCATTGCCAATCTGAACACCTTTTATTTTTATTTTTATTTTTTA
The DNA here is from genome assembly GCF_010015895.1 of Lontra canadensis. Classification (NCBI taxonomy): domain Eukaryota; kingdom Metazoa; phylum Chordata; class Mammalia; order Carnivora; family Mustelidae; genus Lontra; species Lontra canadensis. The sequence continues at coordinate 109,867 of NW_022631245.1, forward strand.
GATTTTATTTATCCATTTGACAGACAGAGATCACAAGCAGGCAGAGAGGCAGGCAGAGAGAGAGAGAAGGAAGCAGGTTTCATGCCAAGCAGAGAGCCCGATGTGGGGCTCGATTCCAGGACCCTGAGATCACGACCTGAGCCGAAGGCAGAGGCTTAAACCACTGAGCCACCCAGGCACCCCAGAACACCTTTTATTTGTTGTTGTTGTTGTTGTTGTTGTTGTTGTTGTTGTTGTCTGCTCTGGCTAGGACTTCTAGTACTATGTTGAACAACAGTGACAAGAGTGGGCATCCTAGTCGTGTTCCTGATCTCAGTGGGAAGGCTGTCAGCTTTTCCTGATTGAGAATGATATTTGCGGTGGGTTTTTCATCATTAGATTTTATCGAGTAGAGGAATGTTCCCTCTATCCCTATACTTTGAAACATTTAATCAGGAACAGGTGCTTTATCTGGTCAAATGCTTTTTTTCTGCATCAATTGCAGAAAATTCCTCTCTCTTCTCTTATTGATTTGTTCTATAACATGGATTGATTTGCAAATGTTGAGCCACCCTTGCAACCCATGGATAAATCCCACGTGGTCATGGTGGATAATCTTTTCAATGTACTGTCAGGTCCTATTACCTAGGATTTTGTTGAGAATCCTGGTGTCAATATTCATCAGTGATATTGGTTGGAAATTTTCCTTTTTGAAGCAGTCTTTGCCTCGTTTGGGTACAGGGTAATACTGGCTTCATAGAAAGAGTCTGGAAGTTTACCTTCTGTTTCTATTTTTTTGAAACAGGTTCAGGAGAATAGGTATTTTTTCTTCTTTGAATGTTTGGTAGAATTCCTCAGGGAATTGGTCATGTGCTAAGCTGTAGTTTTCTGACTTTTTTGATCACTGCTTCAATCTTCTTACTAGATAATGGTCTATTCAGGTTCTCTATTTCTTCCTATTTCAGGTTTGGAAGTTTAGAGGTTTCCAGGACTGCATCCATTTCTCCTAGGTTGCTTAACTTATGGTTATAACTTATCAACTTATAACTGTTGATAATAATTTCTGATAATTATTTCTCTTTTCTTGCCTTACTCGAGATCTCGCCCCTTTCATTCATAATTTTATTAATTTGGTTCGTCTCTCTTTTGTTCTGGATTAGTTTGAGCAGTGCTTTATTGATCTTATTGATTGTTTCAAGGAACCAGTTTCTAGTTTCGTTGATGACTTATACTGTATTGCTTGTTTCAATCTCCTTGATATCTGCTCTAATTTTGATTATTTCCCTTCTTGTGCATGGGCTTGGCTTAATTTCTTTTTGATTTTCCAGTTCTTTAATGTGGAAAGAGAGCTGGTGTATTCGGTTCTTTAGTTTTATTGAGTGAGGCCTAGAGGGCTATGTATTTTCCCCCTAGGACTGCCTTTGCCTTATCCCATAGGTTTTGGACTGATGTGGCTCCATTCTCATGGGTTTCCATGAATTCTTTAAGTCCCCTATGATTTCCTTGTTGATGCAAACATTCTTGAGCAGGTCAGTTTTTAATTTCTAAGTGTTTGAATTCGTTCCAAACTTTTTCTTGTGGTTGAGTTCCAGTTTCAAAGCATTGTAGTCTGAGAATATGCAGGAAATAATCTAAATCTTTTGGTGTCAATTGAGCCCTTATTTGTGACCCGGTGTGTGGTCTATTCTGGAGGAAGTTCTATGTGTGCTCGAGAATGAGTATTCCATTGTTTAGGGTGAAATATTCTATATATATATATATATATATATATATATATATATATCTATGAGGTCCATCGGGTCCAATGTTTTCTTGAAAGCTCTTGTTTCTTTATTGATTTTCTGCTTGGATGATCTGCCTATTACTGAGAGTGGCGTGTTAAGATCCTCTCCTATTAATATGTTCATATCAATATGACTCTTTATTTTGATTAGCAGTTGGTTTATGTACTTGGTTGCTCCCAGGTTGGGGGCATAAATATTTACAGTTCTTAGATCTTCTTGGTGGATAGACCCTTTAAGAATGATGCAGTGTCCTTCTTCATCTCTGACTACAGTCTTTAGTTTAAAATCTAATTTATCTGATATGAGAATAGCTATCCCAGGTTTCTTTTGAGGCCCATTGGCATGAAAGATGTTTCTCCATTCCTTCACTTTCAGTCTGGATGTGTCTTTAGGTTCCAAATGTGTCTCTTGTAGACAGCATACAGACAGGTCCTGTCATTTTATAGAGTCTGCAACCTTGTGTTTTCTCATGGGAGCATTTAGTCCATTCATGTTGACAGTGATTATTGAAAGACATGCTTTTACTGACATCATGTTGTCTCTGAAGTCTTTGTTTCTATAGATTGTCTCTGTGAATTTCTGTTCTATGTCACTCTGGGGTTCTTTCTTCTTTTATAGAACACCCCCCCCTTAATATTTCTTGTAGTGCCAGCTTGGTAGTCACATACTCTTTTAAACCTTGTTGGTCTTGGAAGCTCTTTATCTCTCCATCCATTTTGAATGTCAGCCTTGCTGGATAAAGCATTCTGGCTGCATGTTCTTCTCATTTAGTGCCCCAAATATGTCTTGCCAGCCCTTTCTGGCTTGCCAGGTTTCTGTGGACAGGTCTGACATTATTCTGATGGACCTTCCTCTGTACATAAGGAATCTCTTCCCCCTAGCTGCCCCTAAAAACTCTTGTCAACAATTATGATTCGTGAACTTCACAATCAAGTGGCTTGAGGGCTTTCTAGGTTCACTGGTCTTGGTGGGTGACCTTTCTGCCTCTAGGACACAAAGACTTGTCTCATTCCCCAGATTGGGAAATTTTCACCCAGAATTTGCTCAACTGTATCTTCTAGTCTTCTCTCTTTCCCCACTCCCTGAGGGATCTCAACAATTCTGACGTTGGAACGTTTCATGATGTCATTTATTTCCTTAATTCTGTTTTCATGGCTTCTAAGCTGTTTGTTCCAGGCCCCCTCCTGACCCTTTTTCTCTATCAGTTTGTCCTCTAGATTACTAATTCTATCTTCTCTCTTGGTTCCCCTAGCTGTTAGAGTATTTAGGTTAGATTGGATCTCATTGGTAGCATTTTTTGCTTCTGCCAGCTTGACTCTCACTTCCGCCCTTAGAGATTCTATGTTGTCACTAGTGGTTTTCTGCCTGGATAATTGCTAACCTGAATTCCCTTTCTGGCATACTGTTTATGTCCATATCCAATAGTTTTGTGGCAGAGGGCACAGTCTCTGAATTTTTCCTCCATTGGGTGTTTCTCCTCCTAGTCATTTTGGTGAGAGGTAATTGAGGGGGATGTATATATATACATATATATATATATATGTATATATACATATATACATATATATATATATATGTGTGTATATATATATATGAATATATCAACCATGATCCAGGCAAGGCATGCCCTGGAACGTTTTGGAGCAATTGGTATTCAACACCAAAAAGAAAGAAAAAGGAAATAAAGAGAGAGATAAAGAGAAAAAGAGAAACCTCAGCCAGAATGGGGCCCAAAAGTCAGATTTATGAGGTATATAAACAAAAAAACAGAAAAACAGAAAGACCAACAAAAGTATATGACAAGGGAAAAAAAAAGAACCTAGCCAAAATGAGCCCCACGAATAAGATTTATATAATACCAGAACAAAAACAAATACAGAGAAACACTGATGGAAGAAAAAGGTGGGAGCGTGGTTATAAATCCTCAATGTGGGCGAGGAAGTTTATTTTGGTTCTTCCTTGGATGTATCTTGATATCTTTGTTAAAAGACTCAACTTTCCAGAGATAAAGGGAGATTAAAACTGGTTTATATACAGGGATAGTTATGAATAGGGAAAAAGGGTTACCTTGAAGCTTATATCTATATGTATATTAGAAAAAGAAATAAACACACATGTGTATGTATGAAAAAAGTTCAAGTTGAAAAGTTGTTATGGAATATGTTGTATTGAACATCTAGTTGTAATGGTAAGTAGGTTAAAAAATTAAAAGAGCAAGAATCGTGAGAATGAATTTTTAAAAAAGTTGCATCTATGAAACAGACAGATTTTAGGGCAACACCAAGAGCTTAATATATTGTTTTCCTCTGATGTTGGGGTTTTACAGTTTTATGGGGGCCCTGTGGTGGTTGTCTTCTCATTCTTATGGCTTCCCTTCTGGGGGAAGTGCCTGCTGTGCTGTTTTTCAGTCAGTCTTGCTTGAGTTCTGTCATTCTGCCCCCTATCAAGTGGCTGGGCCCTGTGGAAACCAATTTTTCAGGCTTCTATTCTCTGGGGATTTTTGTTCCCTGGAGGCACTTTGCACCTTTTCAGAGATTTAGTGGAAAGCAAACTGCACCCAGAACTCCACCTCAGAGAGGACCCTCTGTCTGCTCCCCTGTGGGTGGTCCAGAACTCATAGACTCTCCCTCTTCAAACTCTGCTGAACTGCACAACTTCCCATAGGATGTGTGCACCCCTAGTCACTGTCTCAATGGTCACCCATAGTGCCCACTCGTCTTTGCAATCCGATGCCACTACAGCCACGATCAATATTTGCCCAGGGAGTCTGCTTCCTGTGGCTGACTTGCTGGGACTGCTATCTGAAGTCAAGGCCTTGGCTGGGTGTGCTCAGTCCCTGTGGTTGCACAATTTGTGGAAGACTGCTGCTGAGGGATCCCGACCATAGGTAATACTGGGTTCTCTCATGCGTGGGCTGGGAAAGTTCAGAACATACACACCTGTTGCAGAAGGCCGTGGTACTAGAAACCACAGGCTGGTGCCCACACCAGACACTCACCAATGCAGAGAGGATTGTGCTCAGACCCCACATTACCCAGCGTGCACAGGGCGTGGAAGGCTGTGGACCTAGAGACCATTGGCTGGTGCCCATATCAGGCTCTCTCAGAGGCCCATATCAGGTGCCCATATCAGTCTCTCTCAGAGGCCAGTGGGAGTGCACCCAGCTGAGTGGTGGTGCAAGCAGATGAAAGTTGGGGGCTCAGGGACCACGGTCTGGAGGCTCCCTCGCATTGTCTGGCATGGGTGGTCACCAGTGGTGGTCATCCTGGGAATATGGGCTTAGGCCCGTGCCCATGACCACCTCATTCCACCAGGTGCCCCGTAGGATATTTTGCTCTTTTTGAGTCCTTTTAATCAGATTCCAAGTTAATGCTACTCCCCAACCACAGGGAATTCTTATATTTGGGTATTACTTTCCATTGTCTCTTCTGGTGGCTCCCTCCTCCTTATGCTTATCCTCCAATATCAATTTGAACATTTCCACTCTGCTTTACCTCTCCAATGATCTCTTCTTCCATCACAGAGATCCAGAAGTGTATAATCTTACATCTCAGGCTGATTTTATGGATGTTCAGAGTGTTCTGGTAGATATTTAGCTCACTTTAGGGAATTGGTTGAAACACCAGTAGATAATGGAAAAGTCTCCTACTTTTCTGCCATCTTGCCCCTTCCTCTCTATGTTTATTTTTCAAATAACTTGATTCAATCTACTGTTTCACATTCTTCTAAAATATACACAGGATGATGCACTTATAATTTTTACAATTAAAAAAAAAAGCCCGTTGTTAACAGCACCATGTATTTTCCTTATGTTTATCACAAGTCTTGACATTATGCTGAGTCATTCCTAACACAAGTTAGCAAAATATTAGGAGAAATCCCGACAGTATGTTATTCTCTATTAAGGCATTCAATGTTAGCTATTATAAGCAACTTCAGTGTTTTAAGATAGTAAAGTTTTCTTGTCACAATGAGATATTGTTGCTTTATTTCTTTTGAAGCTGCGTACTGGATCATGTGATTGCCAATGTCTCCCTGGAGAAGACAGAGATGGGTTGCTGGAAATGACATATTTTACTCATGCCCAACCTCTTTTGCACAGATGTAATCATATGGCTATGACTTAAATTTCACAGAAACTGGGAAATATGGAAGATCATCTCGATATTTGTTAAACACTGTCTTTGGCACATTGCTGCATTTAATTTAAAATAAATGAATTAAGTGAATGAGGTTATTACTAATGAATAATTATCTTATATATCATTAAATGTGGGAAGTGATAAATCAAGGTATTTCTTTTACTCAATTTTCTCCCTTTATACAGATGGAATATATATATAGAATATATATATATATATATATATATATATATATATATATATATAAAATAATTTGTCTCCAAGTAAGATTTTAAAATATATCTATAAGTGTGATAGAACAGGGCGCCTGGGTGGCTCAGTGGATTAAGCCGCTGCCTTCAGTTCAGGTCATGATCTCAGAGTCCTGGGATCGAGCCCCACATCGGGCTATCTGCTCAGCAGGGAGTCTGCTTCCTCCTCTCTCTCTCTGCCTGCCTCTCTGCCTACTTGTGATCTCTCTGTCAAATAAATAAATAAAATCTTTTAAAAAAGTGTGATAGAACAGAGGTATATGTGTACATAAAAAAGTTAAGAGATAAAGTCACGAATGACCACTTTTAATGGAAGCTGTTTTTAAAATACTCATAATATAACTGTGAGAATAGCATTGCTTTGTAAAAAAAACTACAAATAGGGATGATACCATACTAAGTGTAAACAACTTGTCCAATCTAATTGGATTAGATGGTGGTAAAATAACAAATTAATCCCTGGCATACTTTATCACTATGCTAATCTAGATAGATCATAGATAGACAGTTTCATTGATTACCAACTCGATAATACCACTATGACCCACTCAGAAAGGTTTCACACTACTAACCTATAACTCTTTGAACTTGATACTTCACAGCCTATTTATTTTAATAGAACCTCTAGCATGTGTTATAATCAATGACTGCAGAGATTTAAAAATATTTACATTAGAATTCCAGCCCATGTTTAAATTTGCTATGGTAAAGTCTCAGATAAGGAATGCAGGATTAAAGGCACAGCTATCAAGTCTTTCTATATAAACTAGTTGGCTGCTCTATGGTCAAAAAATCCTTAAGACTAGTTAATACATATTTGAGGTGTTGCATTCCCAGCTTTTAGCTTAAAGAAGTAATGTCATATTCCATATCAGTTTCTTGGTTCCCTTAAATACCACAAATCTTCAGAATTTATTTATTCACTTCTACATACTAAAATGGCATGAAACTAACACAGAAAGCTGATGAGTGCTGGGGTTTTTTTTTATGTTTTCTTTTAATTTTTTTATTTCTTTTTAGCATAACAGTATTCATTATTTTTGCACCACACCCAGTGCTCCATGCATTACATGCCCTCCTTAATGCCCACAACCTGGCTCCCCCAACCTCCCACCCCCCAGCCTTCAAAACCCTCAGGTTGTTTTTCAGAGTCCATAGTCTCTCATGGTTCACCTCCCCTTCCAATTTACCCCAACTCTCTTCTCCTCTCTAACTCCCCATGTCCTCCATGCTATTTGTTATGTTCCACAAATAAGTGAAACCATATGATAGTTGACCCTCTCTGCTTGACTTATTTATTTCAGCTTAATCTCTTCCACTCCCATCCATGTTGCTACAAAAGTTGGGTATTCATCCTTTCTGATAGAGGCATAATACTCCATAGTGTATATGGACCACACCTTCCTTATCCATTTGTCCCTTGAAGGGCATCTTCAATCTTTCCAGAGTTTGGCCACCATGGCCATTGCTGCTATAAACATTGGGGTACAGATGGCCCTTCTTTTCACTACATCTGTATCTTTGGGGTAAATACCCAGTAGTGCAATTGCAGGGTCATAGGGAAGCTCTATTTTTAATTTCTTGAGGAATCTCCACACTGTTCTCCGAAGAGGCTGCACCAACTTGCATTCCCACCAACAGTGGAAGAGGGTTCCCCTTTCTCCACATCCTCTCCAACACACGTGGTTTCCTGTCTTGGTAATTTTGGCCATTCTAATTGGTGTTAGGTGGTATCTCTTGTGGTTTTGATTTGAATCTCCCTGATGGCTAGTGATGATGAACATTTTTTCTTGTGTCGGATAGCCACTTCTATGTCTTCATTGGAGAAGTGTCTGTTCATATCTTCTGCCCGTTTTTTGATATGATTATCTGTTTTGTGTGTGTTGAGTTTATAAGTTCTTCATAGATTCTGGATATCAACCTTTTGTCTGTACTGTCATTTGCAAATATCTTATTCCATTCCGTGGGTTGCCTCTTTGTTTTGTTGACTATTTCCTTTGCTGTGCAGACAATTTTGATCTTGATGAAGTCCCAAAAGTTCATTTTCGCTTTTGTTTCCTTTGCCTTTGGAGACATATCTTGAAAGAAGTTGCTGTGGGTGATATCGAAGAGGTTACTGCCTATGTTCTCCTCTAGGATTCTGATGGATTCCTGTCTCACGTTGAGGTCTTTTATCCATTTTGAGTTTATCTTTGTGTACGGTGTAAGAGAATGGTCGAGTTTCATTCTTCTACACATAGCTGTCCAGTTTTCCCAGCACCATTTATTGAAGAGACTGTCTTTTTCCAACTGTATATTTTTTCCTGTTTTGTTGAGGATTAATTGCCATAGAGTTGAGGGTCTATATCTGGGCTCTCTACTCTGTTCCACTGGTCTATGTGTCTGTTTTTATGCCACTACCATGCTGTGTTGGTGATCAAGGCTTTGTAGTAAAGCTTGAAATCAGGTAACATGATGCCGCCAGTTTTATTTTTGTTTTTCAACATTTCCTTAGCAATTTGGGGTCTCTTCTGATTCCATACACATTTTAGGATTATTTGCTCCAGGTCTTTGAAAAATACAGGTGGAATTTTGAACAGAATGGCATTAAAAGTATAGATTACTCTAGGCAGTATAGATATTTTAACAATGTTTATTCGTCTGATCCAAGAGCATGGAATGGTCTTCCTTTTTTGTGTCTTTTTCAATTTCTTTCATGAGTGTTCTGTAGTTCCTCAAGTACAGATCTTTACCTCTTTGCTTCAGTTTATTCCCAGGCATCTTATGGTTCTTGGTGCTATATTAGAGGGAATCAATTGTCTAATTTCCCTTTCTATATTTTCATTGTTAGTGTATAAGAAAGCCCCTGATTTCTGTACATTGACTTTGTATCCTGCCACATGACTGAATTGCTGTATGACTTCTAGAAGTTTGGGGGTGGAGTCTTTTGGGTTTTCCATATAAAGAATCATGTCATCTGAGAAGAGACAGAGTTTGACTTCTTCATTGCCAATTTGGATACCTTGTATTTCTCTTTGTTGTCTGATTGCTGTTGTTAGGACTTCTAATACTATGTTGAACAAGAGTGGTGAGAGTGGGCATCCTTGTCGTGTTCCTGATCTCAAGGGAAGGCTGTGAGCTTTTTTCCATTGAGGATGATATTTGCTGTGGGTCTTTCATAGATAGATATTATGAAGTTCAGGAATGTTCCCTCTATCCCTATACTTTGAAGCGTTTTAATCAGGAATAGATGCTGTATTTTGTCAAATGCTTTTTCTGCATCAATTGAGAGGACCATGTGGTTCTTCTCTCTTCTCTTATTAATTTGTTCTATCACATTGATTGATTTGAGAATGTTGAACCATCCCTGTAGCCCCGGGATGAATCCCACCTGGTCATGGTGGATAATCTTTTTAATGTTCTGTTGGATCCTGTTTGCTAGGATCTTGTTGAGAATCTTAGCATCCATATTCATCAGTGATAATGGTCTGAAATTCTCCTTTTTGGTAGGGTCTTTGCCTGGTTTGGGGATCAGGGTAATGCTGGCTTCATAGAAAGAGTCTGGAAACTTTCCTTCTGCTTCAATTTTTTGAAACAGCTTCAGGAGAATGGGTGTTATTTCTTCTTTGAAAGTTTGCTAGAATTCCCCAGGGAATCCATCAGGTCCTGGGCTCTTGTTTTTTGGGAGGTGTTTGATCACTGCTTCAATCTCGTTACTAGATATCGGTCTATTTAGGTTGTCGATTTCTTCCTGGTTCAATTTTGGGAGTTTATAGTTTTCCAGGAATGCATCCATTTCATCTAGGTTGCTTAGCTTATTGGCATATAACTGTTGATAATAACTTCTGATGATTGTTTCTACTTCCTTGGTGTTATTTGTTATCTCTCCCTTTTCATTCAAAATTTTATGAATTTGAGCGTTCTCTCTTTTCTTTTGGATTAGTGTGGCCAATGGTTTATCGATCTTATTGATTCTTTCAAAAAACCAGCTTCTAGTTTCATTGATACGTTCTACTGTACCTCTAGTTTCTACCTAATTGATTTCAGATCTAATCTTGATTATTTTCCTTCTCTGTGTGGAGTTGGTTTGATTTGTTGTTGATTCTCCAGTTCTTTGAGGTGTAGAGAGAGCTGGTGTGTTCTGGATTTTTCAATTTTTTTGAGGGAGGCTTGGATGGCTATGTATTTCCCCTTTAGGACCGCCTTTGCTGTATCGCATAGGTTTTTGACCGAAACATCTTCATTCTCATTGGTTTCCATGAATTGTTTCAGTTCTTCTTTGATCTCCTGGTTGATCCAAGCATTCGTAAGTGAGGTGGTCTTTAGCTTCCAGGTGTTTGAGTTCCTTTGGAACTTTTCCTTGTGATTGAGTTCCAGTTTCAAAGCATTGTGATCTGAGAGTATGCAGGGAATAATCTCCGTCTTTTGGTATTGGTTGAGTCCTGATTTGTGACCCAGCATGTGGTCTATTCTGTAGAAGGTTCCATGTGCACTTGAGAAGAATGAGTATTCTGTTGTTTTAGGGTGGAATGTTCTGTATATATTTATGAGATCCATCTGGTCCAATGTGTCATCCAATGCTCTTATTTCTTTATTGATTTTCTGCTTGGATGATCTGTCTATTACTGAGAGAGACATGTTAAGATCTCCTACTATTAATGTATTCATATCAATATGACTCTTTATCTTGATTAATAGTTTTCTTATTTAATTGGCTGCTCCCATATTGGGGCCATTGATATTTACATTGTTAGATCATCTTGGTGGATATTCCCTTTAAAAATTATGTAGTGTCCTTCTGTATCTCTGACTACAGTCTTTACTTTAAAATCTTATTTATCTGATATGAGAATCACTACCCCAGCATTCTTTTGAGGCCCATTGGCATGAAAGATGCTTCTCCATTCCTTCACTTTCAGTCTGGGTGTATCTTTAGGTTCAAAATGGGTCTCTTGTAGAGAAAATATGGATGGGCCCTGTCGTTTTATCCAATCTGCAACGCTGTGTTGTTTTATGGGCACATTTAAGCCAGTCACATTGAGAGTGATTATAAATAGATACATTTTTATTGATACCGTGTTACCTTTGAAGTGTTTCTTTCTGTAGATTGTCTCTATATTTCTGTTCAAAGATAGTCTTAGGATTTTTCCTCTTTTATAGAACCCCCTTCAATATTTCCTGCAGCGTCGGGTTGGTGGTAGCATAGTCTTTTAAGTCTTGCCGGTCTTGGAAACTCTTTATCTCTCCATGCAATTTGAATGTCAGTCTTGCTGGATAAAGTATTCTTGGCTGCATGTTTTTCTCATTTGCTGCCCTGAATATATCTTGCCAGCCCTTTCTGATTTGCCAGGTCTCTGTGGACAGGTCTGACGTTATTCTGATGGGTTTTCCTCTGTAAGTAAGGAGTTTCTTTGTCCTAGCTGCCTTCAAGAGGGCCTGCCTACAAATATAATTCTTCATTCTTACTATTAGGTGTCTCACGGACTTTCAAGAATCTATAATCTTGGGGGAACGCTGGTGTCATTCGTGAGTTTGGGAAATTTTTCATGGCCAACTTGTTCCACTTTATCTTCTAGACTTCTCTCTTTCTCCTCCCCTTCAGGGATTCCAATAATTCTGCCATTGGACCTTTACATGGCATCATTTATTTTCCTGATTCTGTTTCCGTGCCTTCTAATCTATTTGTTCCAGGCTTCCTCCTGATCCTTTCTCTCTATCTGTTTGTCCTCCAGATCACTAATTCTATCTTCTGTCTCAGTTACCTTAGCTTTTACGGAATTTAGATTAGATTGGAACTCATTGAGAGCATTGTGAACCTCATCCCTGGTGACTTTCAGTTCTGCCCTAACATTGTGAACATCATCCCTGGTGGCTTTCCGTTCTTCCCTAATCAATTCCATTTGGTCATCCATGGCTTTCTCCAACCTAGCTATTGCCTGGATAATTGTTAGCCTGAATTCCCCTTCCAACATATTGTCTATGTTGATAGCCATTAGCTCTGTTGCAGAAGGACCATCCTTCATATTTTTCTTCTGTTGGGCATTCCTCCTCCTAGTTATTTTGGTGAGAGATTACTGAACAGATGTAGCTGGATGTATCGATTTTGGTACAGTCAAGGTGCACCCTGGAATGCTTCTGAGCAATTAGGCGTCCCCACCCAAACGAGAGAAAAAAGAAAAGAAAAAGAAAGAAAAAAGAGAGAGAGAGACAGGAAAAATTGGGAGATAGAGGAGAAGGCTCAGCCCAAATGGGCCCCAAGGTAAGATTTATGAAATATAATAAAAAACAGACAAACAAAAAGAATATTCAAAGTATATGACAAGAGGAAAAAAAAATATATATATATAAAAGCAAAAAAAAAAAAAAAGAACCTCGTCCAAAACAACCCCATGTATAAGATGTATATACTATCAGGACAAACACAGATACACAGAAACACTGGCGGAAGAAAAAGATGGTAGAGTGGTTATAAATTCTCAATGTGGGCGAGGAAGTTTATTGTGATTCTTCCTATATGTATCTTGATATCTTTGTTAAAGGACTCAAGTTTCCTAAGATAAAGAGGGATTAAAAATTGGTTTACTTATAGGGGTAGCATTGATTGGGGAAAGGGGATTACCTTGAAGTTTAACTCTACATGAATATTAAATAATAAAAATTTAAAAAAGAATAAACTAAACTAAACTAAAATTTAAAAAAAAATTAAAAATAGGAAAGCAAAAGAAAAACATGGGTATATGTATCAAAAGTTCAGGTTAAAAGTTTATTTTGGAATTTGATATACTGGACATCTCACTGTGATGTAAAAAGGTTAACAATTATCTATATAAAAAAATGAACCAGAATAGTGGGAACGAATTAAAAATAAAAGTTGTATCTATGAAGTAGTCGTGGTTGTTCTCTTGTCATCTTTTTTTTTCTTTTTTTTTTTCCTTGTTGGTTGTCTGGGGGAGGGTCCTGCCACGTGGGTTTTTAGGCAATGTTCCCTGTGTTAAGTCCTCCCGCTCCCCTCAAGGGGGTGGGCTCTGAGGATACCGGTTTTTCAGGCTTTTGTTTTCTGGAGGTTTTTATGTTTTTTCGTTTGTTTTCTCTCGCCTTGACAGCTTTTAATGGTTTTTGGAGGTTTAGAGGAAAGCAAAGTGTACCCTGACCTCCTTCTCAGATAAAAGCCTCAGTCTGTTCCCCTCTGGGCCTCCCGAGCACATTAAGTTCTCCCTTGGCCATTGGCAGAGCAGGTTCTGAGTCACGGTCCCTGGGGACAAAGGAACTCCTGCTTGTACCGAAAACCACGACATGGGCAGCTGTCTGGGAAGCTCCGGACCTCCAGAGAGGTTCCAAGCAGTGATCACACACTTAGATTTTCCTGCTGGCACAGCTGGGAGTGCCTGGTCTTTCTGGGTCCGAGAGCGCTGGGCTTGTGTGCACCTCTCTCAGGGGAGGGTGTGGGGTGCGTGCGTCTCAGGCTCTGATAGCATGGCAGGGCACTTGTGTGAAGAGTGCAAAAAGGCTGTGCTTCTGTGGGCTGGTGAGGCTCCCAGCCCCTCACAGGAACCGGACCCCAGGCATTCTCAGGCATGCTGGCGGCTCAGGGTCCAAGACCTTGTTTCTCCGCCACTGCACTCTCTCTGGCTCAGTGCCAGGGGTGGCTGTCCTCGGTCTGGGGACTTAAGCCCCTGTCCCTAGCCACCCCAATTCCCACAATTTCCCCCCCACCATCCCTTGCTTTTTTTGAGTGCTTTCAACCAGACTCCAACTTAATGCTAGTCCCCAGAGGCAGGGCACTCTCGGATTGGGGTATTACTTTCCAATGGGTCACCTCTGGTGGCTCCCTCCCCCTTTTGTTTATCTTCCAATATCATTCTGATGTTCCCACTCAGCCTTACGTGCCCACTGGCATCTTCTGCCCCCATAGAGATCCAGACGTGTATAATTCTGATCTCAGGCTGATTTCATGGGTGATCAGAGTTCTTTGGTAGGTAATCAGCTCACTTTAGGGTACAGGTTGAAACGGTGCTTCCTCCTACTTCCTCGCCATCTTGTCTCTCCCCGAGTGATGGGTTTTCCCAAAATTTTCAATCAAGCAATTATTAGGTCAACTGGTGGCCATTTTTCAGGTCATACTATTAATTCATTCCCTTGCTAACAGGGAAGAAAACAACAACAATCAATGATACCAATAATGGGAAAGTTACACAGGGCTCTGATTCACTTAAGGAAGAAACACCAAGTCTCATGGATTGTATTCCTGTTCGTAGAGTCTCAAAAGTTTTTGATGAAAAGTTTTCATCAATGAAAACATCAATGAAAAGTCTCAAAAGTTTTGATTTTCCAAAAGTTTATTTTGGCTTTTGTTTCCTTTGCCTTTGGAGACATATCTTGAAAGAAGTTGCTGTGGCTGATATCGAAGAGATTACTGCCTATGTTCTCCTCTAGGATTCTGATGGATTCCTGTCTCACGTTGAGGTCTTTTATCCATTTTGAGTTTATCTTTGTGTACGGTGTAAGAGAATGGTCGAGTTTCATTCTTCTACATATAGCTGTCCAGTTTTCCCAGCACCATTTATTGAAGAGACTGTCTTTTTCCCACTGTATATTTTTTCCTGTTTTGTCAAAGATTATTTGACCATAGAGTTGAGGGTTCATATCTGGGCTCTCTATTCTGTTCCACTGGTCTATGTGTGTTTTTATGCAAGTACCATGCTGTCTTGGTGATCACAGCTTTGTAGTAAAGCTTGAAATCAGGTGACGTGATGCCCCCAGTTTTATTTTTGTTTTTCAACATTTCCTTAGTAATTCGGGGTCTCTTGTGGTTCCATACAAATTTTTGGATTATTTGCTCCAGGTCTTTGAAGAATACCGGTGGAATTTTGATTGGAATGGCGTTAAAAGTATAGATTGCTCTAGGCAGCATAGACACTTTAACAATGTTTATTGTTCCTATCCAAGAGCATGGAATGGTTTTCCATCTTTTAGTGTCTTTTTCAATTTCTTTCATGAGTGTTCTGGAGTTCCTCGAGTACAGATCCTTTACCTCTTTGGTTAGGTTTATTCCCAGGTATCTCATGGTTCTTGGTGCTATAGTAAATGGAATCGAAGATTTCTAACCCACCAAAAGAAAATTCCTGAGAAGCACCTCATTTCTAACATAGAATCCTCAAAGTGTTAATTTTTAATGGCATGATATGATTCTAGATTATACCAAGCTGGAGCTTTGGGCAGTGGGATTAGCCTTCTATCCTATCTATCTTGTTTTCTGTTCCTTCATGCAAGAGTCCAGGATTCATGCTTCTGGCCATTTTCTGGTGAGTTAATATGGCTTCCAGATTGCATCCTTAATTGTTGCTCTAATTTTACAATTTATTATTTTGAATTATATTCTCAGTGCATTTAGCAAGACATAGCTATTTTATATCTCTGTGTTTAGATATTTTTTGATAATAATTTTGGTCGATGTAAAAAAATTGCATGAAAGACTTCATCTCCTCGACTAATACATTATTGCTATCAGATAGTCTAAAATGCATCATATAACGTAAACATTTACACTGTATAAAATTATGTCCACTGAAATTTTATATTCACATTTTAAAATATAGTGAACATTTGCATAAAATTTTTTCCAGGGCTCCCATCACATCTTTATTCTGAAAACTATGAATCATGGGGTTGAGCATTGGTGTCAGAATAGTGTAGAGGACAGATGCAACTTTATCTTGGCCTGAAGTATGGGAAGAGATTGGCCACATGTACATGAAAATGATAGCACCATAATATAAAGTGACCGCTGTCAGGTGAGATAAGCAGGTTGAGAATGTTTTTTTTCAGCCCTCGGCAGAAGATATTTGAATGACAGTGACCAGAATGAGTGTGTAGAAGGCAAGGATGACTGAAAATGTAATCAGAAGCAGAATGGTGGTGCTGATCAAAATCCCAGTCTCATAGGTCAAGGTATCCTCACAGGAGAAGTGCAAGACACCAGGAAGTTCACAGTAGAAATGATTGATTTCTCTAGAGCCACAAAAGGGTTATCTCATGGGGTAAGCAGTGTGTATCAAGGCATTAAAAATGCCACTAGTCTGAGGGTTTTGAGGGGGCAGGGGTTGGGCGGTTGGGGAAACCAGGTGGTGGGTATTAGAGAGGGCACGGATTGCATGGAGCATTGGGTGTGGTGCAAACACAATGAATACTGTTATGCTGAAAAGAAATAAAAAAACAAAAAAATGCCACTAGTCCATGAGCTAACAACCATCTGCCTACAGAGGGGCCAGTTCATGAGAAGTGGAGAGTGTAAGGGTTTGCAGATGGCAACATATCTGTCATAAGACATGAGTCCCAAGAGGATACACTCAGTCCCACCCATGGGCAACCCCAGGAAGATCTGGGCACCACAGTCAGATGTGGAGATGACCTCCTTATGTAGAAGATAGTTTGTCATCATCTTGGGGACAATGGCAAGCGTGAAGAGGTTGTCAATGAGAGAGAGCTGCCAAATAAAGAAATACATAGGTGTATGGAGATGACAGTCTACCAGGATCAGCAGGATTAGGAGACTATTTCCAGTTAGTGTGAAAAGGAACATCATGGTGATAAGAATGAAGATGCAGAAGTAAGTTGGGGTGTATTGCAGCAGACACAGAAGAATAAATTCAATGATAGTGTCATTCTCCAAATGGTTCATTCTTGCAATCTCTGCGGAGATAAAAGGAAAAGCTTATAGTAGGAAAAATATTTCAGTTATTACTAGTGTACTACATAGGAGTTAACCAATGAGAAAATGTTTGTATTACCTAATGAATTCTGGAAAAAAATAGTGAATCCAGTATATGCAAATTGATCGAATGATATTTGTGTGGTTTGATTTGTCCTACTGTCTCCAGCTAGACCCCAAGATCAGATCTTTAGTGACTCACCCACTTGTACCCACCAATCTTTGTTCCATATTTTTCCTTAAGCTATTTTTTTTTCTAGTTTTTCTCTTAGCTCAGGCAACAGGAAATCAAAAGTATCCCTCAAGCTCTAGCAACTGCTCTGAAAAGACCTCTAGCCAGAAGACCACCCAGACTGCTTTGAGTGTAACCTTCACCTTGCACATACACAGATGGTCCATGGAATGATATGTAGAATGACCAACAACTACCTTAAATTCATTATAATACTAAAATCTCCATGCAAGGAGGAGGCTTCATTTGCATAACATACAATGTATGTATAGACATGTGTGCGTGTGTGGCTTTATGCACACATATACACACAAAGACACCTTCCCTGTTTAAATATTCATCCTAACCCTAAATAAAAGGAACCCATTCAACCTTGCTTCAGTATTCACAGTTTTGGGAGTTATTCCTAATAATGTCCTCATTTGCTACATTTACTTTGTGTGACAACTCACCTGGTGTATTTTCTATCTGTGACTCACCAAAAAGTGAACTCAGTCACATGATGTGAAAATATTATCTATATGGGAGTTTCCCCTTTTTAATGTATTTTGGATACAGATTCTTTCAGCCCAAAGTGGGGTGAATAAAAAGTTTGGTTTATGAGTGGTTTACAAGCAATTTTTTTGATGCTTTCTGGAAGAATACAACTAATCAGATTGATTTTGCTCCACTTCTGAGAGTTCCTCTTGGTTTCAAAACTGATCCCTAGAACAAATCAAAGTTCTGAGACCTAGTCTGTTAAACATAAACATTGTATCAAATAACATCAAATGTTATAGAACTAAGTACATACAGGTTCTGAGTAGGTTAGTAAAATATAATTCTCAAATATATTTGGTATCTTTTAATTTTTTTTATTTTGATTTTTAATTTTTTGTAAAAAATTCCTTATTTAAATGGAAGGGGAGATGAACCATGAGAGACTGGACTCTGAGGAACTAACTGAGGGTTTTGGAGGGGAGTTGGCTGGGAGGTTGGTTGAGCCTTGTGGTAGGTATTGTGGAGGGCATGTATTGCATGGAGCACTGGGTGTGGTGCATAAACAATGAATTCTGGAACACTGAAAAGAAATTAAAAAATAAATAAAAATTTAAAAATGAAACAAAATTATTTAAATTCAATTTAGTTAACCTATAGTTAACTAAACATATAGTTAACATATACTTTATAATTAGTTTCAGGGCTAGAGGTTAATGATTCATCAGTTGCATGTAACACCCAGTGTTCATTACATCAAGTGCCCTCCTTAATGTCCACTACCCTATTAATCCATTGCCTGACCCACCTCCACTCCAGCAACCCTCAGTTTGTTTCCAAGAGTTAAACATCTTATGGTTTGCCTCCCTCTATAATTTCATCTTATTTTATTTTTCCTTCTCTGACCCTATGTTCATCTGTTTTGCTCCTTAAATTCCACATATGGGTGAAATCACATGGTATTTGTCTTTCTCTGTCTGACTTATATATATTTTGCTTAGCACAATATACTAGAGTTCCATCCATGTACTTGCAAATGGCAAGATTTCATCATTTTTGATGGCAAAGTAATAGTCTATGGTGTATATATCTATATACCTAAGGGTGTGTGTGTATATATATACACACATATGTGTGGGTGTATATATATATATATGTGTATGTGTGTGTATATATATATGATATGTACGTGATATATATATCACAAATTCTCTATTCATTCATCTGTTGATGGACATCTGGGCTTTTTACATATTTTGGCTATTGTGGACATTGTTATTATAAACATTGGGTTGCATGTTCCCCTACAAATTATTTTGTATCCTTTGTATAAATCCTAGTAGTGCAACTCCTGAGTCATAGGGTAGTTCTATTATTAACATTTTAAAAAACTTTCATACTGTTTTCCAGAGTGGCTGAATCAGTTTGAATTCCCAAAAACAGTGTAAGAGAGTTCCCCTTTCTCCACATCCTTACCAACATCTGTTGTTTCCTGAGTTGCTAATTTTAGCCATTCTGACTCATGTGTAATTTTTTTTAAGATTTTATTTATTTGACACATAGAAACCACAAGTAGACAGAGAAGCAGGCAGAGAGAGGAGGAAACAGGCTCCCCACTGAGCAGAGAGTGTGATGTGGGGCTTGATCATAGGACCCTGGGATCATGACCTGAGCCGAAGGCAGAGGCTTTAACCCACTGAACCACACAGGTGCCCCCCAAAATCTTATAAAATACATTACTTTTACATAAATTGTCATGATTCAACATATTGGTAGTTGTGCTTTTGTGCAGAGAGAAGAGAATTTGGAGTAAAGATTCAGTACCTAGATTTCCTATCTTATATTTATTAGCTGCATGTCCTGGGATTAAATATTGAATTTGTTCTAAAATTCACTATCATTCTTTTGTAAAATTGGGATTTTAATCGATCTACTACAATATTTTTTTCACACAAAATATGTTAAAGAGCATAAATACTTTTAAAATTGTTAAAGATAAATTAATCAAACCGTATGTTCAAATTTCTAATTTTTCTTAGAATAATTCAGGTAAAGTAACCACTTCCATATATAACTGGGGAGATTAAATTGCCTTGAAAGTAGCTGGGCCTTGGGCTTCTCCACATTTTGCAAATTCTATACTTGTATCTTTTTTTAAAGATTTTTTAAAAAATTTGTTTGACAGAGAGGCAACAGGAGGGGCAAGGTGGAGGAGATGTAGGAGACCCTGTTTTTTTTGTTTTTGTTTTTGTTTTTAGCATAACAGTATTCATTATTTTTGCACCACACCCAGTGCTCCATGCAATCTGTGCCCTCTCTAAATACCCACCACCTGGTTCCCCCAACCTCCCAACCCCCGCCACTTCAAACCCCTTAGATTGTTTTTCAGAGTCCATAGTCTCTCATGGTTCACCTCCCCTTCTAATTTCCCCCAACTCCTTTCTCCTCTCTAACTCCCCATGTCCTCCATGTGATTTGTTATGAGGAGACCTTGTTTCAACTGGTCCCCTAAACTGAGCTAAATATCTACCAGAACACTCTGAACACTGAGGAAATCATCCTGAGATGTAAGATTATACATTTCTGGATCTCTATGAGGGCAGAAGACAGCAGTGGAGAGGTAAAGCAGAGTGGGAACACTCAGACTGCTATAGGAGATAAGCAGGAGGGGGAGGGAGTCACCAAAAGTGACACATTGGAAAGTAATACACCAATATGAAAGTGCCCTGTGGTTGGGGACCAGCATTAAATTGGAGCCTGGTTGAAGGCACGCAAATAGCACAAAAGATCTTAAGGGGCAACTGGTGGAGTTGACCTAAGCCCATGGACCCAGGAAGGCGACCACTAGTTACCACACATGCCAGAGAGAGTGCGACTGAGTCTCCAGCCCATGGTCATTGAGGCCTCAGCATTCAGCTGCTTGCACCACCACTTGGCTGAGTGCAAGATCACTGGGTGTGAGGGAGTCTGGTGTCAGTCAGGGCTCACTAGGTCTACAGCCTTCTGTGCTCTACACACCCTGCTTTGCCCAGGGGGTGTGACCACACTTGTGCCCATGCCTGAAAGAGTTGGTGTGGGCACTAGTTGGTGCCCATTAGGACAAAAGTCTTCCGTCACACGCCAAGGGTCTGACGCTCCCTGCCAGTGCCTGGGAGAACCTGGAGCGATCTCTGATCAAGTTCCCTCGGTGGCAGCCTTCTGCAACCTGCATGACTGTGGGGTTTGAGGGCATGGGACTGGGACTTGCGTCCAGTCCCATACATGGGACTGGACGCAAGACAGCAGTCTGGGCAAAGGCAGCCACCAGAAGCAGAATCCCTGGACAACTTTGCTCATGGTTAGATGGCACAAGGGTGCAGAGATGAGCTGGCACTTCGGGGGACCATTGAGACAGTGACTGGAGGTGCGCACCACCTGTGGGAGTTTGCATTGTTCAGCGGAGTTTGCAGAGGTGGAGTCTGTGGATTCTGGACCACCCACAGGGGAGCAGACAGAGGGTCCTCTCTGAGGTGGAGTTCTGGGTGCAGTTTGCTTTCCACTAAGTCTCTGAAAAGGTGCAAAGTGCCTCCAGAGAACAAAAATCCCCAGAGAATAGAAGCCTGAAAAATTGGTTTCCACAGGGCCCAGCCACTTGATAGGGGGCAGAATGACAGAACTCAAGCAAGACTGACTGAAAAACAGCACAGCAGGCACTTCCCCCAGAAGGGAAGCCATAAGAATGAGAAGACAACCACCACAGGGCCCCCATAAAACTGTAAAACCCCAACATCAGAGGAAAACAATATATTAAGCTCTTGGTGTTGCCCTAAAATCTGTCTGTTTCATAGATGCAACTTTTTTAAAAATTCATTCTCACGATTCTTGCTCTTTTAATTTTTTAACCTACTTACCATTACAACTAGATGTTCAATACAACATATTCCATAACAACTTTTCAACTTGAACTTTTTTCATACATACACATGTGTGTTTATTTCTTTTTCTAATATACATATAGATATAAGCTTCAAGGTAACCCTTTTTCCCTATTCATAACTATCCCTGTATATAAACCAGTTTTAATCTCCCTTTATCTCTGGAAAGTTGAGTCTTTTAACAAAGATATCAAGATACATCCAAGGAAGAACCAAAATAAACTTCCTCGCCCACATTGAGGATTTATAACCACGCTCCCACCTTTTTCTTCCATCAGTGTTTCTCTGTATTTGTTTTTGTTCTGGTATTATATAAATCTTATTCGTGGGGCTCATTTTGGCTAGGTTCTTTTTTTTTCCCTTGTCATATACTTTTGTTGGTCTTTCTGTTTTTCTGTTTTTTTGTTTATATACCTCATAAATCTGACTTTTGGGCCCCATTCTGGCTGAGGTTTCTCTTTTTCTCTTTATCTCTCTCTTTATTTCCTTTTTCTTTCTTTTTGGTGTTGAATACCAATTGCTCCAAAACGTTCCAGGGCATGCCTTGCCTGGATCATGGTTGATATATTCATATATATATATACACACATATATATATATATATGTATATATGTATATATACATATATATATATATATGTATATATATACATCCCCCTCAATTACCTCTCACCAAAATGACTAGGAGGAGAAACACCCAATGGAGGAAAAATTCAGAGACTGTGCCCTCTGCCACAAAACTATTGGATATGGACATAAACAGTATGCCAGAAAGGGAATTCAGGTTAGCAATTATCCAGGCAGAAAACCACTAGTGACAACATAGAATCTCTAAGGGCGGAAGTGAGAGTCAAGCTGGCAGAAGCAAAAAATGCTACCAATGAGATCCAATCTAACCTAAATACTCTAACAGCTAGGGGAACCAAGAGAGAAGATAGAATTAGTAATCTAGAGGACAAACTGATAGAGAAAAAGGGTCAGGAGGGGGCCTGGAACAAACAGCTTAGAAGCCATGAAAACAGAATTAAGGAAATAAATGACATCATGAAACGTTCCAACGTCAGAATTGTTGAGATCCCTCAGGGAGTGGGGAAAGAGAGAAGACTAGAAGATACAGTTGAGCAAATTCTGGGTGAAAATTTCCCAATCTGGGGAATGAGACAAGTCTTTGTGTCCTAGAGGCAGAAAGGTCACCCACCAAGACCAGTGAACCTAGAAAGCCCTCAAGCCACTTGATTGTGAAGTTCACGAATCATAATTGTTGACAAGAGTTTTTAGGGGCAGCTAGGGGGAAGAGATTCCTTATGTACAGAGGAAGGTCCATCAGAATAATGTCAGACCTGTCCACAGAAACCTGGCAAGCCAGAAAGGGCTGGCAAGACATATTTGGGGCACTAAATGAGAAGAACATGCAGCCAGAATGCTTTATCCAGCAAGGCTGACATTCAAAATGGATGGAGAGATAAAGAGCTTCCAAGACCAACAAGGTTTAAAAGAGTATGTGACTACCAAGCTGGCACTACAAGAAATATTAAGGGGGGGGTGTTCTATAAAAGAAGAAAGAACCCCAGAGTGACATAGAACAGAAATTCACAGAGACAATCTATAGAAACAAAGACTTCAGAGACAACATGATGTCAGTAAAAGCATGTCTTTCAATAATCACTGTCAACATGAATGGACTAAATGCTCCCATGAGAAAACACAAGGTTGCAGACTCTATAAAATGACAGGACCTGTCTGTATGCTGTCTACAAGAGACACATTTGGAACCTAAAGACACATCCAGACTGAAAGTGAAGGAATGGAGAAACATCTTTCATGCCAATGGGCCTCAAAAGAAACCTGGGATAGCTATTCTCATATCAGATAAATTAGATTTTAAACTAAAGACTGTAGTCAGAGATGAAGAAGGACACTGCATCATTCTTAAAGGGTCTATCCACCAAGAAGATCTAAGAACTGTAAATATTTATGCCCCCAACCTGGGAGCAACCAAGTACATAAACCAACTGCTAATCAAAATAAAGAGTCATATTGATATGAACATATTAATAGGAGAGGATCTTAACACGCCACTCTCAGTAATAGGCAGATCATCCAAGCAGAAAATCAATAAAGAAACAAGAGCTTTCAAGAAAACATTGGACCCGATGGACCTCATAGATATATATATATATATAGAATATTTCACCCTAAACAATGGAATATTCATTCTCGAGCACACATAGAACTTCCTCCAGAATAGACCACACACCTGGTCACAAATAAGGGCTCAACTGATACCGAAATATTTAGATTATTTCCTGGATATTCTCAGACTACATGCTTTGAAAATGGAATTAAACTATGAGAAAAAGTTTGGAACGAATTCAAACACTTGGAAGCTAAAGACCATCCTCCTCAGTAATGCTTGGCTCAACCAGGAAATCAAAGAAGAACTTAAACAATTCATGGAAACCCATGAGAGTGAAAACACATAGATCCAAAATTTATGGGACAGTGCAACATTGGTCCTAAGGAGGAAATGCATAGCCATCCAAGCCTCATTAAAATTTTTTTGAATCCCAAATAGATCAGCTGTCTTGATACCTTAAAGATCTGGAAAGTCAACAACAAATTAAGCCTACCCTATGCACAAGAAGGTAAATAACTAATATTAGAGCAGCGATCAATGAGTTAGAAAGTAGAGATACAATAGAACTCATCAGCAAATCCAGAAGCTGCTTCTTTAAAATAATTTTAAGATCGATAAACCACTGTCCAAATGAATCCAAAAGAAAAGAGAGAGGACCCAAATTAATAAAATTATGAATGAAAAGGAAGAGATCATGCTAACACCAAGGAAATAGAAATAATCATCAGAAATTATTATCACAGTTATATGTCAATAAGTTAATCAACCTAGGAGAAGTGGATGCATTCTTGAAAGGCTATGAACTTATAAGCCTGAAATAGGAAAAATTGGTAACCTGAACAGACCAGTATCCAGTAAGGAGATTGAAGTAGTGATCAAAGGCCTCCCAAAAAATAAGAACACAGTCCCTGTTGGATTCCCTGGGGAATTCTATCAAATATTCAAGGAAGAAATAATACCTATTATCCTGAACCTCTTTCAAAAAAATAGAAAGAGAAGGAAAACTGTCCCCAAACCAGGAAAATACCCCATCAAAAAGGAAAATTTCAGACCAATATCGCTGATGAATAAGGATGCCAAGATTCTCAACAAGATCCTAGCTAATAGGATTCAACTGTATATTAAAATGATTATCCACCATAACGAAGTGGGATTTATCCCTGGGATGCAAGGGTAGTTCAACATTCACAAAGCAAGAATGTGATAGAACAAATCAATAAGAGAAGAAAGAAAACACATATGGTCCTCTCAACTTATGCAGAAAAAGCATTTGACAAAATATATCATCTGTTCCTGATTAAAACTCTTCTAAGTATAGGGATGGAGGGAACATTGCTCTACTTCATAAAATCTAATGATGAAAAACCCACAGCAAATATAATTCTCAATCAGGAACAGCTGATAGTCCTCCCACTGAGATCAGGAACACGATAAGGATGCCCACCCTCACCACTGTTGTTCAACATAGTACTAGAATACTAGCCACAGCAGACAACAAATGAAATGAAAGGTATTCATAGTGCCAAAGTAGAGGTAAAACTCTCTCTCTTTGCAGATGACATGGTACTTTCTATGGAAAACCCAAAAGACTCCACCCACAAACTACTAGAATTCATACAGCAATTCAGTAATGTGGCAGGATAGAAAATAAATGAACAGAAATCTGTTGCTTCCTTATACACTAACAATGAAACTATAGGAAAGGAAATTAGAGAATCTGTTCTATCTAATCTAGTACCAAGAAGCATAAGATACCTGGGAATAAACCTAACCTAGGAGGTAAAGGATCTATCTAGAGCAAATACAGAATGCTTATGAAAGAAATTGAAGAAGACACAAAAATATGGAAAAGCATTCCATGCTCATGGATTGGAAGAATAAACATTTGTAAAATCTGTATACTGGCCAGAGCAATTTGTACTTTTAATGTCATCCCTATCCAATTTCTACCAGCATTTTTCATCGTGCTGGAAGAAACAATCCTAAAATTTGTATGGAATCATAAAAGAGCCTGAATTGCTAAGAAAATGTTGAGAAAAAACAAACAAACAGACAAAGAAAGCTTGGGGTATCACATTGCCTGATCTCAAGCTTTACTACAAAGCTGTAATCACCAAGACAAAATGGTACAGGCACAAAAATAGATATATAGACCAATAGAACAGAGTAGAGAGCCAAGATATGGACCCTCAAATTTATGGTCAAATGTTCTTTGACAAAGCAGGAAAAAATGTCCAGTGGTGAAGGGAACAGTCTCGTCAATAAATGGCGCTGGTAAAACTGAACAGCTATGTATAGAAGAATGAAACTTAACCATTCTCTTACACCATACAGAAAGGTAAACTTGAAATGGATAATGGACATCAACATGAGGCAGGAATCTGTCAAAATCCTAGAGAAGAACATAGGCAGTAACCTTTTCGACATCAACCACGGCAACTTCTTTCAATACATGTCTCCAAAGGCAAAGGAAAGAAAAGCAAAAATGAACTTTTTGGACTTCATCAAGATCCAAAGCAAAGAGTCAACAAAACAAAGAGGCAACCCATGTAGTGGGAGAAGATATTTACAAATGACACTGAAGACAATATCCAAGTTAATACCCAAGATCTATAAGATACAGCTAATATCGAAGATCTATAAAGAACTCCTCAATTCAACACTCCCAAAACTGACAATCATGTCAAAAAATGGGCAGAAGATATGTGCAGACAATTCTCCAAAGAAGACACACAAATGGCTAACAGACCCATGAAAAAATGTTATCATCATTAGCCATCTGGGAGATTCAAATCAAAACCACATTGAGATAGCCCCTTACACCAGTTAGAATGTCCATAATTAATGAGACAAGAAAGAACAAGTTTTAGAGAGGATGTGGAGTAAGGGGAACCCTCTTATGCTGTTTGTGGGGATGCAAGTTGGTGCAGCCACTTTGGAAAACAATGTGGAGGTTCCTTAAGAAATTAAAAATAGAGCTACCCTATGACCCTGCAATTGCCCTACTGGGTATTTTCCCCAAAGATACAGATGTAGAGAAGAGAAGGACCCTCTGTACCACAATGTTCATAGCAGCAATGGCCACAGTTGTCAACCTGTGGAAAGACCCAAGATGCCCTTCAATAGATGAATGGATAAAAAGTGTATGGTCCATATATACAATGGAATATTACACCCTTCAGAAAGATGAATATCCAACCTTTGTATCAACATGGACTGGACTGTAGATTATGCTGAGTGAAAGAAGTCAACCAGAGAAAGTCATTTATCATATGGTTTCACTTAGTTGTGGAGCATAATGAATATTATGGAGTATATTAGGAGAATGAAATGAAAAGTGAGTTGGGGGAAATTGGAGGGGAGATGAAGTATGAGAGAATGTGGACTCTGAGAAACTAACTGAGGCTTTTGGAAATGAAGGAGGTGGGGGAATGGGTGAGCCTGTTGTTGGGTATTAAGGAGGGCATGCATTGCATGGAGCACTGGGTGTGGTGCATAAAAATGAATCTTGGAACACTGAAAAAAATATAATCAAATCTAAAAAAAGTTAAAAAAATAGGCAAATGTTACTGATGAACACAGATACAAAAATCACCAAGAAAATATTGAGAATTCTTATTTAATAATATGTAGAAATGAGCACTCACCAAGATCAAGTGGAATTTAAACCAGGGATAGAATTGTCTCATATTTGCAATTCAACCAACATTAGATACCACATCAACAAAACAAAAGGTAAATCTTATGATCATTTCAGTAGGTGTAGAAAAAATATTTAACAAAATTCATTCATAATAAAAGCATCCATTCATGAGAGAAATTAAAGTGTGCTTAGAGGGAACATGCCACAACATAACAAAGACATACTCAGAAACAAATGATTAAATAATGACAAACAGCAATGAAACTGGTAACATCATACTCACTTGTGAAAACCTGAGCTCTTTCTCAAAGATCTAGAACAAGGCAAAGGTATCCTCTATGCTACTTCCTTGAAAACACAGTACTCAAAGCCCTAGACATAGCAATCAGACAAGAAAAAGAAACAAAAGTTACTCAGATTGGTAGGGTAGGAGTTAAACTGCCCCCAATAGCAGAAAACAGAATACACAGAATAAAAAACACTTGAGAGTTGAACAAAACATCATTAGAAGTAGTAAATGAATTCATCCAGTTTCCAGGATGCAAAATTAACACAGTGCAATTGTTTGTACTTATGTACACTAACAGTGAAATTGCAGAGAAATTAAGAAAACCATTCTATTTACCATTGTCTCCAAATGAATAAAACACAGAGGGATAAGTTTAACCAAGGAGGTGAAAGAATTAGGCTCTAAAAAATTTAACACAATGGTGAAAGAATTTGAAGACACAAAAAAATGAAAAGGTATTGCCTCCTTATGCATTATTGTTAAAATAGTTATACTATCCAACACAATCTACAGACTTAAGGAAATCCCCATTAAAATACCAATGGCATTTTTCACAGAACAATAACAAGTAATTTGGAAAATTGGGTTCCAATCACCAAAAAACCTTGAATAGCCAAAGCAATCTTGAGAAAGAAGAACAAATATGGATATATCACAATCTTAGATTTCAAGATATGCTACAAAGATGTAATAAAAAGAGTATTGTACACAAATAGACACATAAATCAACAAGCCCGAATAGAAAGCTCAAAAAGAATCCCATGCTTATATAGTCACTTCATCTATGACATAGGAGGCAAGGATATGTAATAGTGAAAAGACAGTCCCTTCAGTAAATGGTGCTTGGGAAACTGAATAGTTACATTGAAAATAGTGAAACTGGAAAAATTTCTAACACAATATATGAAAATGAAATCAAAATAGATTAAGGGCTTAAACGTGAGTTATACAACAAGAAAACTCCTAGAAGAGAACACAGGTAGTAATTTCTTTGAAATAAGTTTAGGATAATAATCATTTTGGGAAAGTGAAGAAAAACAGCAACCAAACTAAATGAAAAAAAAAAAAAGCAGCCTATGAAAGGGAGAACTCTTTTCTAAATGATATGTGCTTAATGGGTTAATATTAAGAAAATATTAAAAAATCATATCCATACAACTCAACATGAAAACAACAAATAATCTGATTTAAAATGGGCAGAGAACCTGAATAGAGATTTTTTTCAAGGAAGGTATATAGATTATACACATAATCAGCAGATAAAGAAAATATGTTCAACATTATTAAATAGGGCATGTAGAAATTAAAACCACAGTGGTTCTCACCTTCCACCCATCAGAATGGCTAGAATAAAAAAGACAAGTAATAATAAGTGTTAGCAAGGAAGTGGGGAAAAAGGAAATCTTCTACTCTGTTAATGGCAATGCAGCCATGCAGACACCGAGGAAAACACTATGGAGGTCACCAAAAAATTAAAAATAGAAATACTGGGGCACCTGGGTGGCTCAGTGGGTTAAGCCTCTGCCTTTGGCTCAGGTCATGATCTCGGGGTCCTGGGATTGAGTCCTATGTCAGTCTCTCTGTTCAGCAGGAAGCCTGCTTCGTCCTCTCTCTCTGCCTGCCTCTCTGTCTACCTGCAATCTCTCTCTGTCAAATAAGTAAATAAAATCTTTTAAAAAATAAAAAAAATAATAAAAATAGAAATGCCACATTATTCAATAATGCCACTACTGGACACTTATCCAAAGAAATGAAAATGCTAATTTGAAAAGGTATACAGACTGTAATGTTTACTGCAGTAGTATTTGCCATATATATATACTATATGGTATTTACAATAGCCAAGGTATAGACACAACCTATGAGTCCATCAATAGATAGATGGCTAAAGAGGATGTAGTACACACAATACACACACACAGAAATGCACACATATAAGCACAATTACTCAGACATAACAAAAGGATGAGTTCATGACATTTGACACAATGTGGATGGATGTGGAGGGTATTATGCTAAATGAAACAAATCAGACTGGGAAAGACAAATACCCTATCATTCCACTCACAAGTAATCTAGAATAAGTGAATAAAAATAAATCCAGAATAAGACCTATAAATGCAGAGAAAACACGAATAGTTGTCAGGGGGAAAGTGTATTGGGGTTGGGCAAAATAAGTGAAGAGTGGGAGATACAGGCTTCCAGTTATGGAATGAAGATGTCACAGAATAGAAGGCAGAGCACATGTAATGGTCAGTGATACTTTAATAGGTGTGTAATGGGGCCTATTAACATAGCATAATGTATAAACCAGTCAAATCACTACGTTGTTCACCTGAGACTACTGCAACACGGTATGTCAATTATACTCAATTTTAAAAAGATAAACATACAAAAAATAAGTATGAATGAATTAAGTAATGAATAAATAAATACTAACTTTATGACTTCTGTAAAGGCCTAATCTCTAAATACCATCACATTTGCTTTTAGATACTGATCATAGCAATTTGGGGGTACACAGATGAATGATAGTATAGAACAGTGATGCACTAGGGAAATCAAAATCCTGAGATTTTTGAGAACTGTTGTTGCAGAGTCTGAGCTGACATTAGGGAGCACCTTTATAATGGAGTACCTTTCTCTTTACACTTGATCGACGTTGGAAATATGTGCTATCCATCAAATTTACCTTCGCTTTTTGGGCAGAATTCCAGGATCCCACTTCAGGATTGATGTTTTCATCAGAGACATACTAACAGTTTCTCTAAACCAAAAACCAGAATTGCCAGCAGATGTTTATGCTCCTTGTGGGGAAATGTTAAACTTCTCTGTATCTTTACACCAGAAGGAAAGTATATATTTATTGAACTGGTCATTCTTCCTAGATGTTTTCTGTACATTCTATCACATATTCCACATGCACTGTGCTATACGAAGCCAAGCTGTGTGAATGGCATCCAATAGTCCCCTTCACTCTGACTTCTGAAGGAGTTAGCTCATGTAGTGTACCTTACATGATTGTGTGCTCTTATATTCCCCTTTTCCTGACAGGCTGCTGTACTTCTTCCTGCTCTTAAGAGTGCAAGCATTAAAGAGGGAACTTGATGTAATGTGGGCTGGGTGTTATGGCAAATGATAAATCACTAAACTCTACTTCTGAAGTTAATAATACACTAACAGTGTATATTAATTAACTGAATTTAAATTTTAAAAAAGTTGCAAGCATTGATCTTAGTTGAGGAAAACTCCCTGGCCTATGGTCATGACCCCTTCCTGGCAGCAGGCAACATTCAAAGGGTTCTTCTGTGGGGATCCTATTTCAGAAACACATGGAAGGGCCATCTCAGAAATCCACCCAGGGTAGCTGAGAACTTGGTTGGGTCTGCCTCCCAGTTCAACATCTCTCTGTGCCCATGTCTGCTTCTTTTCTTGCATGGGGGTTGATACTTAGAATACTCCCCAAAGAACTTCCTGCCTGTCATTATCTTTCTTGCAAATGTGCTTCTTGGGGTTGGTTTAAAAAAAAAAAAAAGGAGTGTTATTTATTTTGCTTCCATCCTGCTAGTTTGTGGTTTCCTGTATCTGCTGTTTGGCTGTTTCAAAGCACCTATTATAAGGTGTTTTCTGCATAGCCTGTCTTTATGTCCTTTGGAAACTTCTCCATCCCTGTAGGCTTGCAAGAAAGAATGGTGGCAAAATTTTCACTGTCTAAAATGGAGGTCTGTTATAACCTCTTTATGATTTCTCACAATTATGTTCACACACTTATAAATAGTTCTAAATTAGTCTCAATTTAGATGCCCAGATTCATTGTAACTTCATTATAATCTTTTAGTAGAGTTCTCTGTGGTATGTGGTTTCCCTCCTCTGACGTGAAGCTTATCTATTCCTCATTCTCCTGTGCCCTGGGCATTTGCAGAGTATTTGGTCTACATAGCACACAGTCTGTTTGCCCCATCAGAGAGTGGCACCCTGTTTTTACTAAAGCATTGTTTGACAGCCCTTTGGACTGAGACACAGCAGAGTTCAAAACAGAAAAATATTAACACTTACTGAAAACCATATTTCCACTCTTGGTGAAAGTCTTACTTGAAACTACCTGTCTAAAATGTAATTCTCAGTATTAGCTAGGAGCCTGTATTTTTCACCAGAAAATAATATAGCTTGACTTAATGAAGTTTTCACTCAGGTGGTCAATTATGTTCTAAATTAGAGTAGGATTTGCCAATTCAGAGTAGGATATGCCAACATCAAAAGGCAGAAGTTTAACTGAAATCTATAATGAGCTTCCCTCCTAAACAAATAAATGACACTTCTTACAGCTCACATGGATTAAGCAATTATACTATCTCACATTTGTACAGAGGCAGTATTTCCCATTAATTACTCTATGATTTTTTTAAATTTTATAATTATGGAATGTGATCCTCATTTATCTTCTTTATTAAAGTTGTCACATAAATTCCAGTTAGTTAACATACAGTATTATAGTAGTTTATAATATAGTGATTCAACATTTCCATACAACACCTGGTGCACATCACAGTATGTGTACTGCTTAATGCCTATAGGCAAGCCAAGGCAAATAGCATAGTAATATGTAGCCACAAACCCAGGTTTGCTTGGAAACTGAAAATATACAGTACAAACAATAACAAAATCCTTGAAAACAACCCATACCGAATCAAACTGCAAAGTGCTAAACACAATAAATGCCTTTTGCCCTGTTGTTGTTGTTATCATAGATTTTATAACTTACCTACAAATATAAAATAAAATCATAAAGATCCAAGCTAATAAACTTACAACACTGCAATCAAATTAAGTCTAATTGGAAACAAAATACCTAAACCTTACCTTGGGCTTGATCATTTTAATTACTATAGTTGAGACAAAAGTTCACTTCCCAATAATGTACTCTATAGTCTTCTGAATCAAAGGTTTTTTTAAGATTTTATTTATTCATTTGATACAGAGAGAGAGAGATCACAAGTAGGTAGAGAGAGAGGGGGAAGCAGGCTCCCCAATGAGCAGAGAGCCCAATGTGGGGCTCAATCCCAGGACCCTGAGATCATGACCTGAGCTGAAGGCAGAGGCTTACTTAACTCATTGAGCCACCAGGTGCTCCATCCCCATCAAAGTTTTAACAAGTAGCACCAGTATCATATTAATTCCATCCTTGATGTATTTTTTAAATTGATCCTTTTTATGGACATTTATTTACTTTTTACTTTTGCTTGTAGATTATTCTCTCTTACTTGAGTTTAATGAATCACAGATTTCTGAGAGAATGTAGGAATCTGGGAATCTTTAAAATATTTGAAAATTAAACATTTTTGATCATCCAAAGATTCAGATTTATGCAGTTCTGCTATCTTAATAAGGAGGTTTTTTTTTTTAGCAAAATATGTCCATAGGCCACACCCCTTCATACGACACTCTAGACACTGATATGAGTGAGTTCGATGCTACCAGACCATAAGATCCTTCCACCTCCCAAAGAGATGCATTATGATGATTCTGCTCGGAGAGGATAGAGATCCAGCTTGTTGACGTCATTATTATTATCTATGTGAGTAAGCCACAAAAATCTCTAATATTAGGTAATTAGTTTATCAATTCTGAACTCCAGAAAATCCAAATTTTGATTACTTTCTCTATGTAGATTTACAATTTTTTTTTGTTATTTATACCACAATGTAAAAAACTAAGGCGTGCTAATTGACAGAATCATCAGGTTAAATCTCTTGCAGTAACTTGTCAATTCAGTCAAGTAAATGATTTCACTGTTACTATTTTATTTTTAACAGAATAAATTGATTATCCCACTATTTTGAAGAAAAATTACAGTTTTTAGGTTAAATTAGGGTAATGGAGATCAGAAAAATATGGAAGGAAAATTATGAGCATGCTCCAAATTTTCTGTGATTACACTGTGAGAGAGGGATAAAAAGGAGTTTATTTATATCTATCTATCTATCTATCATCTATCTATATTTTACATTTCTTTTTTTTCCTTTTTTTTAATTTATTTTCAGTGTTCCAGAATTCATTGTTTATGCACCACACCCAGTGCTCCATAAAATACATGCCCTCCATAATACCCACCACCAGGCTTACCCAATCCCCCACTCCCCTCCCCTCCAAAACCCTCAGTTTGTTCTCAGTGTCCACAGTCTCTCATGGTTGTCTCCCCCTCCAATTTCCCCCAACTCCCTTCTCTCCATCTCCCCATGTCCTCCATGTTATTATGCTCCACAAGTAAGTGAAACTATATGATAATTGAAACCATATGATAATTGACTCTCTCTGTTTTACTTATTTCACTCAGCATAATCTCTTCTAGTCCTGTCCATGCTGATACAAAAGTTAGGTATTTATCCTTTCTGATGGAGGCATAATACTCCATGGTAAATATGGGCCATATCTTCTTCATCCATTCATCCTTTGAAGGGCAAAATGAAGTTTATACACTTGCCTTCAATTCATTGAAAAATGTATTATTTAATAATTTAAAGTAATGTTATCACAATTTCAGCACGATTCTAAGTAAAAAAAATAAAAACTGAAAACATAAGAAATGATAGCAGTTTTATAGCAGAGAGAAAAAAAAATCAGTCTACCAAACTTCCCACTTCCTTATAGTAGTCAGTATTGAACCTTCATTCTTCCACTTGATGACATTTTAGATATTTTATTTGCAGGATAAGTTAAATTCTCATTTTGATTTTCAACAGCTTTGTTCACATAGTTTGTTAGGAGTTATGTTATAGAATCATCTTTGTGTAGGCTTAACAACATTTTAATTATTAAAAATTGTTTTATATAATATTGAAAATTAGTTCAGAATTTTAATAAAAATAATTTAACATTATTACTTCTTGAAAAAAATACAATTTCCTACCTCTGATTTTACGTAGCTGACACCTTTAATTGACTTTACTAACTAGTACTATAAACTAGCATGTTGAATAGACAATTAGATTTATGGATCTGATGGAATTTTTAAACATATATTTCACCTTAAAATAATGCCTCCATACATAACCTGTCTCCACCCAAAAGCTAAGCACTAATAATTCCAAATTAAAAAGAAAACAAAAATTGTAAACTTTAACATAAAAAGTATTACAACAAAAATTATTTGCTAAATATAGTAATTTTAGGTTTTGTAATGATTCTCTAAATGCATCTCTCTTCCATGTGTGTAAAGGAAAAAGTAAAGGAGATCAAATTGCTATATTATTAAGCTATATCTATTCGCATTATAGAAAATTTAAAAATATTATCGGATTCCATTAAATTTATCTTTAAATGTAGAAATGTAGTGAATGGTAGCAGCCTAAATGTCCATAGATGGAGTGATTATTACATAAAATATATTAATGTACTAATACATTAATATATACAAAAGGATACTATTCAACTTATAAAACAAAGAAAATTCTGACACATGTTACAACATGAAAGTATGTTGATGACACGACGTTAAGTGAGATAAGCAAATCACAAAAAGACAAATTCTGTGTAATCCTACTAATCTAAATTCTTATAATAGTGAATTTTATACAGCCAGAATTGCAGAATGGTCGTTGCCAGTTCCCTGGGACAGGAAGAACCAGAAAACCATTTTTTAGTAGGTACAGGGTTTCCATTTTAGATTATGAATAGTACTGGGGATATATAACTGGTGATGGTTGCAGAAAAATGTGAATATACATATTGCTATTCTAGAGACAGTACATTTAAAAATGAGCAATAAGATAGTACAATTTATTTTAATGAATTTACCCAGCACTCTGCAGCTATTATTAGCCTACAGATTGACTTTTTTTTTTTTTGGATCTAACATCTTTTTTTTTTTTTTATTTTCAGCATAACAGTATTCATTGTTTTTGTACCACACCCAGTGCTCCATGCAGTCCATGCCCTCTCTAATACCCACCACCTGGTTTCCCCAACCTCCTACCCCCCACCTCTTCAAACCCTTCAGATTGTTTATCAGAGTCCATAGTCTCTCATTGTTCACTTCCCCTTCCAATTGACTTTTAAGCAAGTTTTAAGTTTTATCATTTTTCAAAAATGAGAGTTTAGAATAATGGAAATAAGAATTCTTCAAGTCAAAGAAATGAGTTACAAGGGTTTTGATGTCCTTCATGAAGGCAACAGAAAGATCCATAATTAGGGAATTCATACAGTTAATAAGTATACAGAATGCAAGTGTTACAGATATGAATGTGTGTGGATGCCAAAGTTTTAGGAAATGCAGTGAGAAAGAAGTGTGTTTCTACAATGTTTAACCTTGAAATAACCAAATAAAATGCTGAAGTAGAAAGCTGTCAGTACAATGATGATGCTCAAGAATGGAGCTAGAAACTGAGTGAACATTTTGCACTGTCTTCTCTGTCTTGATTGGCTTTCCAGTATTAGAGGTATATGTGGGTAAATAGAATGACCATAGAAGAGGTGGAGTCCTGTCAGGCAATTTCATTCAGTTAGAACACATCTTTGATATTGAATTAGCCTCTTCATCACTTCAAGTATGATCCTTTTCATTCAACAAGAGACAAAAGTTTCAGCATTAGCACATCAGAGATTTAAATAACTTTAGAGATTTAGATTCTCTTGGGACTGAAGAAAAAATAAATTTATCTTTATATTGGATACTAATAAGCTTTATCTTCTCATTTCCCCAAAAAGATTGTGTCTCTGTGACTTTCACAAGAAACCATATCATTACAATAAATCCCTTTATACAGCTAATGAAAGGTTGCATTTGGTATCATAATCTTGCATTTGGGAACATATTCTAAGATGATAATTACTGTATTCAGTGTATACCTTCATAAAGTCATACTAAATATTAGTCATATGTTAGTTATACTAACTATATACTAACTATACTAAATATTAGTCATATGTTAGTCATACTAACAATTCCAAATTAAGTTATGCTTCTGTCTACAGATTAATTCCTTCTAATCCCTACACCTGAGAATATAAATTCTCTTCTTTGGAAAGTAAAAATTCCTTCTCAGATTGACCAATGTCAGGAAAATTATCTGATTTTGGTTGGTTTTAGTACATTATGATATATTAGAAGTGCATAGCTCTCGTTAATAAGTACATAGCTTTTATATTGCTGAACACATTGACTTAATTCAGCCGCTAAGAATGCTGATTATGTGTAATAAAAGCAAATACAAATTTAAATGACTGAATGAATATTTCTTTTCCATTAATGTTGATATCAGTTAGTACAAGATGTGTTGATTACTTCAATTTATCAAGAAATTTTATTCATTATACTAATTAAGCAAACTAAATCTGAGAAGTGTTTATAATGAAATTTTTTTTTTTAAAAAAGGTGAAATTAGGGGCGCCTGGGTGGCTCAGTGGGTTAGGGCCTCTGCCTTTGGCTCAGGTCAGGATCTCAGGGTCCTGGGATCAAGTCCCGCATCGGGCTCTCTGCTCAGCGGGGAGCCTGCTTCCTCCTCTCTCTCTCTGCCTGCCTCTCTGCCTACTTGTGATCTGTCTCTCTCTCTCTCTCTGTCAAGTAAATAAATAAAATCTTTAAAAAAAGGTGAAATTAATTTTATTCCTGGGTTAAAAATACATGGGAAAACAAAGATGAAGGATTTGGAATAAGTTTCAACATTTTCACACAAATTATTTTCATGAAGAATGTATTTTTTTAAGATTTTATTTATTTATTTGACAGAGAGATCACAAGTAGGCAGAGAGGCAGGCAGAGAGAGGGGGGAAGCAGGCTGCCCTCTGAGCAGAAAGCCCCATGCAGGGCTTGATCCCAGGTCCCTGAGACCATGACCTGAGCCAAAGGCAGAGGCTTAACCCACTGAGCCACCCAGGCACCCCCTGTGTGAAATTTCTTAGAGAAAGTTTATATATGCATTATATATATAACTGTTATTATTTAATTTTGAAATGCAGACATACCTCTATGTTTCATTTTTTAATTTTCATTTTAATTTCATTTTTAAATGAAATATAGACACACCTATATTTCACTTAAAATTTTAAATATATATTTACATTTTTATATATGATCAATTTATTGTATTTTGAAAATTTTTAAGTTTTTTCAAGTTTTTATTTAAATTCCTGTTAGTAAATATGCAGTGTAATACTAGTTTCCCATTTTGAATTTAGTGATTCAAAACTTACATAGAATCCCCAGTGCTCATCATAACAAGTGCCCTTCTTAATGTACTTCAGCTATTTAACCCATCCCCCCCACCTTATATCCAGTTACTACCAGGTTTTTCTGTATAGCTAGAGTTTGTTTTCTAATTTGCATCTGTGTTTTTTTCTTTTTATTTTGTTTCTTAAATTCCACATGTGAGTGAAATCATATGGTAGTTTTCTTTCTCTGATTGGCCTACTTCCCTAAGCCTAATAATCTCTAGGTCAATCCATGTCTTTCCAAATGGCAAGATTGTATTCTTTTCATGGCTGATTAATATTCCACCTCTTTGGGGGAAGGGGGGCAAGATGGCAGAGAAGTAGGAGACTCTGTTTCAACCAGTCCCCTAAAGTGAGCTGATTATCTACCAGAACACTCTGAACACCCATGAAATCCACCTGAGATGTAGGATTATACACTTCTGGATCTCTACCAGGGCAGAAGACACCAGTGAACAGGTAAAGTGGAGTGGGAATGTCATATTGATATCTGAAGATAAACAAAAGGGGGGGGGAGCCACCAGATGCCACCCTTTGGAAAGTAATACCCCAAAATGAGAGTGCCCTGTGATTGGGAACATGCATTAACTTGGAGTCTGGTTAAAAGCACTCAAAAAGAACAAAAGATCTTAAGGGGAAATTGGTGTAATCATGTGGTTACAGGCACCAGCTTAAGCCCATAGACCCAGGATGGCCACTGCTGGCATCATACCAGAGAGACTGCAGTGAACCATCCAGGCCATGTTCCCTGAGCCGCAGGTGCTCATGAGAACATCAGACATGTGAGAGAGTCTGGTGTGGACACCAACCGGCACTCTCTAGAACTACAGCCTTTTGCACTCTGCACACGCACTGTGCAACAGGAGTCTGAGTCACTCTCCATACCCTCCCTGGGGAGAGGTCCTTGGAGGTGCTAGCTGGTGTTCTCTAGGGTCAGTGAGAGTCTGAACACTCCCACCCTGGGCAGGTGTGAAAAATCTCAGTGCATTATCTCTGGTTGGGATCTCTCCGGCGGTCTGGATATGCCCTGACAGTAGCCCTGCAAAGGCAGACTTTGGAAGTGGGGTCTCTGGACTAATATTGCTCTCGATTTTAGTAGCACTGGGATACAGGGGCAAGTGGGAGCTCCTGAAAACCCTAAGATGGTGGCTAGAGATGTACTCTGCCAGTGGGAAGTGGCAGAGGGGGAGTCTATGTGCTCTGGACCACCCAGAGGGGAACAGACTAAAGCTTCTCTGTCCTCTAAACCTCTGCCCTCTACAGCTCTGGAGAACTGCCAAAAGCCGCCAAGAGAAAACAAAACAAACAAACAAAAAAAGCAAAAAAAAAAAAAAAAAACCCAGAAACTTCCAGAGAACAAAAGCCTGAAAAACCAATTTCCTCAGAACCCAGCCCCTTGATAGGGAGCAGGAGAACTCAACTCTAGCAAGACTGCCTGAAAAACCTGGTGGCCAGTCCCTCTCTCAGAAAGCCAGCCAAAAAATATCCAAGAAGACAACCACCACTGGGTCCCCATGAAACTATAAAACCCCAATATTGGGGGAAAGAAGATATTAATCTCCCCCTATCACCTTAAAACCTGTATACTTCATGGGTACAACATTTATTTTTAATTTGTCCCCACTATTCTCATTCTTTTTAAAATTTTTATAATTTTTAAACCTATTTACTATAACAATGAGAGGTTCAATACGACCAATTCCATAATAAACTTTAACTTGAACTTTTTTGATACATTACCTGTGTTTTTCTTTTGCTTTTCTATTTTTTAATATTCATATAGAGATAAGCTTCTAGGTAATACTCTTTCCACAATAAATAGTACCCTTATATATAAACCAGTATTAATCCTTCTTTGTCTCTGGAAAGTTGAGTCCTTTAACAAACATATCAAGATACACCCAGGAAGAATCAAAATAACATTCCTCACCCACACTGAGGATTTATAACCACCTTCCCATCTTTCTCTTCTGTCAGTGTTTCTGTGTATTTCTTTTTGTTCTGGTAGTAAATAAATCTTATACTTGGGGTTCATTTTGGCTGAGTTCTTTTTTTTTTTCTTGTCATTTACTTTTGTTGGTCTTTTTGTTTGTCCATTTTTGTTTGTATACCTCATAAATCTTACCTTTAGGGCCCATTCAGTCTGGGTCTTCTCTTTTTTTTCCATGGCTCTCTCTTTCTCTCTTTTTTTCTTTTTTCTTCTTTTTTGGTGGGAACTCCCAATAGCTCAGAAGTGTTCCAGGGTGCACCTTGCCTGGATCACGGTTGATACATTCAGCTACACATCTTCTCAGCCATCTCTCACCAAAATGACTAAGAGGAGGAATGCCCTCAGAGGAAAATTTCAGAGGCTGTGCCCTCTCATCAGAGCTATTGGATATGCACATAAACAGGATGTCAGAAAGGGAATTCAGGGAAACAATTATCCAGGCAATGACTAGGTTGGAGAAAACCATTAATGACAACACAGAATCTATGAGGGCAGAAGTGAAAACCACCAGGGAAGAAGTTGAAAATGATATCAAAGAGTTCCAATCTAATCTAAATTCTCTTAAAGCTAGGGTAACTGAGGTAGAAGATATAATTAGTGATATAGAGGACAAATTGATGGAGAAAAAGGATCAGGAAGATACCTGGAACAAACAGCTTAGAAGTCATGAAAACAGAATTAGGGAAGCAAATGATGCCATGAAACATTCCAACATCAGGATTATTGGAATCCATGAGGGGGAGGAGAAAGAAAGAAAACTAGAAAATATAGTTGGATAAATTCTCCATGAAAAATTTTCCAATCTGGGGAATGGAATGAGCGTTTGTGTCCAGAGGTGGAAACGTCTCACCCCAAGATCCCAGAATCTAGAAAGATCATGAGGCACCTGACTGTGAATCTGATGAATCATAATTTTAGACAGGAGCACTTGAGAGCAGCTAGGAGGAAGAGATTCCTTACATACAGAGGAAGGCCAATTAGAATAACATCAGACCTCTCAACAGAAACCTGGCAAGCCAGGAAGGGCTGGCAAGACATAGTCAGGGAACTAAATGAAAGGAACATGCAGCTAAGAATACTTTATTCAGTGAGGCTGACATTCAAAATGGATGGAGAGATAAAGAGCTTCCAAGGCCAGCAAGGTTTAAAAGAGTATGTGAAAACCAAGCTGGCACTACAAGAAATATTAAGGGGCATTCTATAAAAGAAGAAAGAACCCAAGAGTGTCATACAACAGAAATTTACAGAGACAATCTGCAGAAACAAGGACTTCACAGGCAACAGGATTTCAATAAAAATGGATCTCTCAATAATCACTCTCAATGTGGACAGCCCAACCACTCCCATAAAACAGCAGATTGGACAAAATGACAGGATCCGTCCAAATGTTGTCTATAGGAGACCCATTTTGAAACTAAGGATATATCCAGACTGAAAGTGAAGGGATGGAGAAGCAACTTTCATGCCAATGGGTCTCAAAAGAAGGCTGGGGTAACAATTTTGATATCAGATAAATTAGATTTTAAACTAAAGACTATAGACAGAGATAAAGGACATTACATCACTTGTAAAGGGCCTATCTGCCAAAAAGATCTAACAATTGTAAATATTTATGTCCCCAACATGGGAGCAGCCAACTATATTAGACAACTGTTAAGATAAAGAGTCATGCTGGGGCACCTGCGTGGCTCAGCGGGTTAAGCCTTTGCCTTCAGCTCAGGTCATGATCTCAGGGTCCTGGGATCGAGCACCACATTGGGTTCTCTGTTCAGCAGGGAGCATGCTTGCTCCCCACCCCCGCCTGCCTCTCTGCCTACTTGTGATCTCTCTCTCTCTGTCAAATAAATAAATTGTCTTTAAAAAAATTAAAAAGAGTTATATTGACATGAATACATGAATAGTAGATCTTAACATGCCACTCTCAGTAATAGATTATCCAAGCAGAAAATCAATCAAGAAAAAAGAGCACTGAATGACACATTGGACCAGACTGACCTCATAGAACATTCTACCCTAAAACAACAGAATACTCATTCTCGAGGACACATGGAACTTTCTCCAGAATAGACTACATACTGGGTCACAAATAAGGGCTCAACTGATATCTAAAGGCTGAGATGATTTCCTGCATGTTCTCAGATCACAATACTTTGAAACCTGACCTCAACCATAAGAAAATGTTTGAAAGGAATTCAAACACCTGGAAGCTAAAGACCACCTTGCTTAAGAATGCTTGGATCAACCACAAAATCAAAGAAGAACTTAAACAAATCATGGAAACCAATGAGAATGAAGACACATCAGTCCAAAAAAGATGGGATACAGCAAAGGTGGTCCTAAGGGAAAAATCCATAGCCATCAAAGACTCCCTGAAAAGAAAAACTGAAAAATCCAGAATACACCAGCTCTCTTTACACCTTAAAGAATTGGAGAATCAACACCCAATTCAGCCAACCCAACACACAAGAAGGGAAATAATCAAGATTAGAGCAGAGATCAATGAGATAGAAACTAAGGATA
The DNA here is from genome assembly GCF_010015895.1 of Lontra canadensis. Classification (NCBI taxonomy): domain Eukaryota; kingdom Metazoa; phylum Chordata; class Mammalia; order Carnivora; family Mustelidae; genus Lontra; species Lontra canadensis. The sequence continues at coordinate 152,117 of NW_022631245.1, forward strand.
CAGTAGAACACATCAACAAAACTGGAAGCTGGATTATTGAAAGAATCAATAAGATCAATAAACTATTGGCCAAACTAATCCAAAAGAAAAGAGAGAGGACCCAAATTAATAAAATTATGAATGAAAAGGGAGATATCACAACTAACACCAAGGAAATAGAAGCTATCATCAAAATTATTATCAACAGTTATATGCTAATAAGTTAAGCAACTGAGATGAAATGGATGCATTCCTGGAAAACTATAAACTTCCAAAACTGAACCAGGAAGAAATTTACAACCTGAATAGACTGATACCTAGTAATGAGATTGAAGTAGTGATCAAAGGCCTCCCAAAAAACAAGAGCCTGGGACCTCACGGATTCCCTGGGCAATTCTACTAAACTTTCAATGAAGAAATAATACCTATTGTCCTGAATCTGTTTCAAAAAATTGAAGCAGAAGGGAAACTTCCAGACTCTTTCTATGAAGGCAGCATTACCCTGATCCCCAAACCAGGCAAAGACCCTACCAAAAAGGAGAATTTCAGACGAGTATCCCTGATGAATATGGATGGTAATATTCTCAGCAAGATCCTAGCTAATAGGATCCAACAGTACATTAAAAAGATTATCCTCCATGACCAGGTGGGATTTATACTTAGGTTGCAAGGGTGGTTCAACATTCGGAAATCAATCAATGTGATAGAACAAATCAATAAGAGAAGAGAGAAGAACCACACGGTTCTCTCAATTGATGCAGAAAAAGCATTTGACAAGAAAAAGCATCCATTCCCGATTAAAATGCTTCAACATATAGGGATAGAGGGAACATTCCTCAACTTCACAAAATCTATCTGTGAAAAACCCTCACCAAATATCATCCTCAATGGAGAAAAGCTGACAGCCTTCCCTTTGAGATCAAGAACATGACAAGGATGTCCACTCTCGCCACTCTTGTTTAACAAAGTACTAAAAGTCCTAGCAACAGCAATCAGACAATAACGGGCAATAGAAAGTATTCAAATTGGCAATGAAGAAGTCAAACTCTCTCTCTTTGCAGTTGACATGATACTTTGCATAGAAAACCCAAATGACTCCATCCCAAAGCTACTTGAACTCATACAGCAATTCAGTAGTGTGGCAGGATACAAAATCAATGCACAGAAATCAGTTGCTTTCTTAATACTAGCAATGAAAATACAGAAAGGAAATTAGAGAATTGATTCCATTTACTATAGCACCAAGAACCATAAGATACCTGGGAATAAACCTAACCAAAGAGGTAAAGGGTCTGTTCTCAAGGAACTACAGAACTCTCATGAAAGAAATTGAAGAAGACACAAAAATATGGAAGACCATTCCATGCTCATGGATCAGAAGAATAAACATTGTTAAAATGTCTATACTGCCTAGAGCAATCTATACTTCCAATGCCATTCTGATCAGAATTCCACAGGCATTTTTCAATGAGCTAGAGCAAATATTCCTAAAATTTGTATGGAACCAGAAAAGACCATGAATTGCTAAGGAAATGTTGAGAAAGAAAAACAAGCTCAAGGCATCACGTTGCCTGATTTCAAGCTTTACTACAAATTTGTGATCACCAAGACAGCACAGTACTGGCACAAAAACAGACACATAGACCAGTGGAACAGAGTGCAGAGCCCAGATAGGGACCCTCAACTCTATGGTCAAATACTCTTCAACAAAGCAGGAAAAAATTATCCAGTGGGAAAAAGATAGACTCTTCAATAAATGGTGCCAGGAGAATTGGACAGCTATGTGTAGAAGAATGAAACTCGACAATTCTCTCACACCATACACAAAGATAAACTCGAAATGGATAAAAGACCTCAATGTGAGGCACAAATCCATCAGAATCCTAGAGGACAACATACGCAGTAACCTGTTTGACATCTGCTACAGCAACTTCTTTCTAGATATGTCTCCAAAGGCAAAGGGAACAAAGGCGAAAATGAAAGTTTGGGACTTCATCAAGATCAAAAGTTTCTGCGCAGCAAAGGAAACAGTTAACAAAACAAAGAGGCAACCCACAGAATGGGAGAAGAAATTCGCTAATGACACTACAGATGAAGGACTGATATCCAAGATCTATAAAGAACTCCTCAAACTCAACACATGAAGCTAATAATCATATTAAAAACTGGGCAGAACACATGAACAGACACTTCTCCAAAGAAAACATACAAATGGCTAACAGACACATGAAAAAAATGTTCATCATCCTTAGCCATCAGGGAGATTCAAATCAAAACCACATTGAGATACCACCTTACACCAGTTGGAATGGCCAAAATTAACAACACAGGAAAGAATATCTGTTGGAGAAGATATGGAGAAAGAGGTACCCTCTTACACTGTTGGTGGGAATGCAAGTTGGTGTAGACAGTTTGGAAAATAGTGTAGATATTCCTTAAGAAATTAAAAATAGAGCTTCCCTATGACCCTACAATTGCACTAATAGTTTTTTACCCCAAAGAATCATATGTAGTGAAAAGAAGGCCCTTCTGTACTCTGATGTTCATAGCAGCAATGGCCACAGTCGCCAAACTGTGGAAAGAACCAAGATGCCCTTTCAACAGATGAATGAAGAATATACAGTCCATATATACTATGAAGTAATATGCCTGCATCAGAAAGGATGAATACCCAACATTTGTATAAACATGGACGGGACTGGAAGTGATTATGCTGAGTGAAATAAGTCAAGCAGAGAGTCAATTTTCATATAGTTTCACTTATTTGTGGAGCATAAGGAAAAACATGGGGGACATGTGGAGATGGAGAAAAGAATTGAGTTTGGGTAAATTGGAGTGGGAAATGAACCATGAGCGACTGTGGACTTGGGGACACAAACTGAGGGTTTTAGAGGGGAGGGGGGTGGGAAATTGGGTGAGCTTGGTGATGGGCATTATGGAAGGAACGTTTTGCGTGGAGCACCAGGTGTGGTGCATAAACAATGTATTCTGGAACACTGACAAGAAATTGAAAAAAAAAATTCAACTTCTTTTTACCCATGTATCAGTCAAAGACATTTCGGCTGACTCCGTAATTTGAATGTTGTTGAAAATGCTGTTATAAACATTGGGGTGTATATATCTCTTTGAATCAGTATTTTTTATCTTTGTGTAAATAATGAGCAGTGTAATTGCTGTTCTGTAGCATAGTTTTATTTTTATTTTTTTGAGGACCCTCCACACTGTTTTCCAGAGTGGCTGCAACAGCTTGTATTCCCACCAACATTATGAGAGTTTTCCCCTTTCTCCACATCCTTGCCAACAACTGTTTCTTATGTTGTTAATTTTAGCATTTCTGAGTGTTTTGAGGTGATATCTCATTGTAGTTTTGATTCATATTTCTATGATGATGAGTGATGGTGAGCAACTTTTCATGTATTAGCCGAATTACTGTAAGTCCTCTTTGGAAAAATGTCTAATCATGTTTTTTTGCCCATTTTAAACTGGATTGCTTCTTGGCTATTGAATGCGGGTAGTTCTTTATAGGTTTTGGATACTAACCCTTTATCATATATGCCATTTACAAATAACTTCTCCCATTCTGTAAGCTGACCATATAGTTGTGGATACATTTCTGGATTTTCTATTCTGTTCCATTGATCTATGTGTCTGTTTTTGTGCCAGTATCATCCTGTCTTGATTATAGTTGTGTAATATAGCTTAAATAGGAATTGGGATGCCTCCAGCTTTTGTTTTCTTTTTCAGGATAGCTTTGGCTATCTGGAATATTTTCTGGTTCAATAAAAAATATAAAATAATTTGTTCTATCTCTGTGGAAAAATGCTGATGGTATTTTGATAGGGATTACAATAAATGTGTAAATGTTTTGGGTAATACAGACACTGTAACATTTTTTTCCCAATCCATGTGTATGGAAAGTTTTCCATTTCTTTGTATCCTCTTTAACTTCTTTAGTAAGTGTTCTACAGTTTTCTGAGTAAAGGTTTTTTGTCTCTTTATTTAGATTGATTCCCAAGTATTCTGTTTTGTGTGCAATTGCAAATGGACTCAATCTATTTATTTCTTTTTCTGCTGCGTTATTTTTGTGATATAGAAATCCAACATATTCCTTTATATTGACTTATATCCTGTTACTTCACTGAATTCATGTATTAATTCTAGTAAATTATGGATGGCATCTTTCAGATTGTCTACATACAATAAGATGTCATCTGCAAGTAGTGGAAGCTTGACGTCTTCCCTGTAAAATTTGATACCTTTTATTTCTTTTTGTTGTCTGGTTGCTGAGGCTAAGTTCTCCATTACTATGTTCAATATAAATGGTGAAAGTGGACATCCCTTTCTTGATTCTGATCATAGAGGAAAAGGTCTTATTTTTCCCCATTGAGGATGATAGTAGCTGTGGATCTTTCATATATGACCTTTATGATTTTGATGTTTGTCCCCTCTATACCTACTTTTTTAAAAGTTAAGAATGGATGCTATATTTTGTCAAATGCTTTTTCTGATTCTATTGATAGTATTCGAGGGTTCTTTTCTTTTAGTAATGTGCTGTATCATGTGGCTTGATTTTAGAATATTGAGCCACTCCTTAAGTCCAGGAATAAATCCCAGGATCATGGTCAATAAGTCTCTTAATGTACTGTTAGAATAAATTTGCTAGTATTTTACTGAGAATTTTTTTTTTTTATTTTAAAGATTTTACCTATTCATTTGACAGAGAGAGAGAGATCACAAGTAGGCAGAGAGACAGGCAGAGAGAGAGGGGGAAGCAGGCTCCCTGTGAGAGAGCAGAGAGCCCAATGCAGGGCTCGATCCCAGCACCCTGATATCATGACCTGAGCTGAAGGCAGAGGCTTTAACCCACTGAGCCACCCAGGCACCCCACTGAGAATTCTTGCATCCATTTTCATTAGGGATATTGACCTGTAATTGTCCTTCTAGGGTGGTATGTATCTGGTTTTTGAATCACGGTAATTATGGCCTTGTAGAATGAGTTCAGAAGTTTTCTTCCATTTCTAATTTTTGCAACAGTTTATGGATAGCTATTAGCTCTCTTTAAATCTTTCATAGAATTTCCCTGGAAGCCATCTGTCCCTAGAATTTTGTGTGTTGGGATGTTTCTTTTGTGTAAAGAAATCTTGTTGTTGCTGTTGCTGTCATTGTGGGGAGATTTTTGATTAATGATTCAATTTCTCTCCTAGCTATTGGTATGTTCAAATTTTCTACTTTTCCTTTTACAATTTTGGTAGTTTGTGTCTGTCCAGGAATTTATCTATATCTTCCATATTTCCCAGTTTGTTGGCACATATATTTTTCATAATATTTTATAATATTGTGATATTATGATATATTATGATAATATATATATATGTCTTATGATTGTATTTCTGCGGTGTTGGTTGTGGTTTCTCTTCTTATGTTCATTATTTTATTTATTTGGGTCCTTTCTCATTTATGTTTTATGAATCTGGGCAGGTATTTATCAATATTATAAATTTTTTCAAAGAACAAATTTTTAGTTTTTTGCTTCTATTCATTTAGTTATGCTCAATTTGTTTTTATTATTTTCCTCTTTGCTGGTTTTTGGCTTTATTTAATGTTTGGTTTTTTTTTGCTCCTCTGTCTGTAAGGTTAAGGTGTATATTTGATGAGAATTTTCTTACTCTTGAAGCAGGCCTATATTGCAATATACTTCTCTTTTGGGACTGCCTTTGCTGTATCCCAAAGGTTTTGAACAGTCATGTTTTCATTTTCATTTCCTTCCATGAACTTTTTAAAATTTCTTCTTTAATTTCCTGTTTAACACATTCATTAAGTAGCAGGATGTTCTTTAACCACTATGTATTTGTGGTCTTTCTGATTTTGTTCTTGTAGTTGACTTTAAGTTTCATAACATTGTGGTCTGAAAATATGCAAGGTATAATATCTACCTCTTTGCACTTGTTGAGGCCTGATTTGTGACCCAGTATATGATTTATTCTGGAGACTGTTCAAATGTCAAAAAGAATGTGTATTCTGCTGCTTTAGGATGAAATGATCTGAATATATCTGTGAAGTCCATCTGTTTGAGTGTGTCATTCAAATGCCATTGCTACCTTGTTAATTTTCTGTTGGCTGAACTGTCCATTGATGTAAGTGGGTTGTTAAAGTAACCTACTATTGTTTATTATCAGTGAATTTCTTCTTATTTGTTAATTAATTTATATATTTGTGTGATTCTCACATTAGGGGCATAATTATCTACAATTGTCAGGCTTTTCTGATGGATATACCCTTAATTATAATTTAGTACCCATCTTCCTCTCTTTTTACAGTCTTTCATTTAAAATCTCATTTGTACACTTCTCCAAAGAAGACATACAAATGGCTAGCAGACACATGGAAACATGTTCATCATCATTAGCTATCAGGGAAACTCAAATCAAAACCACATTGAGATAGCACTTTACACCAATTAGAATGGCCAAAATTAACAAGACAGTAAACAACAACTGTTGGATAGAATGTAGAGAAAGGGGAACCATCTTATGCTGTTGGTGGGAATGCAAGATGGTGCAACCACTTCAGAAAACAGTATGGGGATTCCACAAAAATTTAAAAATAGAGCTACCCTATAATCATGCAATTGCACTACTGGACATTTTCTCCAAAGATACAGATGTAGTGAAAAGAAGGGCCATCTGTACCCCAATTTTCATAGCCACAATGGATACAGTAGCCAAACAGTAGAAAGAGCCAAGATACTCTTCAACAGATGAATGGATAGAGAAGATATGGTCCATATACAGAACAGAATATTACACCTCTATCAGAAAAGATGAATACTCAACTTCTGTATCAACATGGACAGGACTGGAGGAGATTATGCTGAGTGAAACAAGTCAAGCAGAGAGAGTCAATTATCATATGCTTTCACTTATTTGTGGATCATAAGGAATAACATGGAGGACATTAAGAGAAGGAGAGAAAAAGGGAATTGGGGGAAATTTGAGGGGGAGATGAAGCCTGAGAGACTGTGGACTTTGAGAAACTAATTGAGGCTTTGGAGAGAAGGAGGTTGGGGGCATGAGTGAGTCTGATGGGACTGCCTTTCCTGCATCCCAAAGGTTTTGGGCAGTCATGTTTTCATTTTCATTTCCTTCCATGTACTTTTTAAAATTTCTTCTTTAATTTCCTGTTTAACACATTCATTAAGTAGCAGGATATTCTTTTATGTATTAAGGGGGGCACATTTTGCATGGAGCACTGGGTGTGATTCATTGGTTAATGAATCTTAGAACACTGAAGAAATAAAATAAAATAATTTAAAAAATTAAATCTCATTTGTTTGATGTAAGTATGGCTTATCAGGCTTTATATTGATGTCCAGTCACATGACAGATCATACTCCATCCCCTGGCTGTCAATTTGAAGGGATCATATGCTGTTTACTATATATATATATGTATATATATATATATACATATATATATATGTTTTTTAAATCCATTCTCATATCATTTAGTCCATTTATAGTCAAAGTGATCATTGATAGATATGACTCTAGTGACATTGCATTATCTGTAAAGTTGGTGTTTCTGGAGATGTGTTTGTTCCTTTATAGTCTTTGTTGCTTTTTGTCCTTCTTTCCCACTCAGAGTCCCCTTTAGTATTTCTTGCAGGGCTGGTTTGATGGTCAGAACTTTAGCTTCTGTTTGTGTGGGAAACTCTTTATCTCTGCTTCTATTGTGAATTACAGCTTTGAAGGAAGAAGTATTCTTGGCTGCATATTTTTGCCATTCAGCAAGTTGAATATATCCTGCCACTCTCTTTGGCCTGATAAATTTCTGTGGGCAGATCTGCTGATAGCCTGTTTTCCCTAGTAGGTAAGGACTCTATTTCCTTGTCCATTTAGGATTACTTCCTGGTCTGTGTATTTTGTGAATTTGAAGACAATATGGGTTGGTGTGGGCTGGGTTTTGTTGAATTTGATGGTAATTCTCTGTACCTCTAGGATTTTGATGTCTCCTGCTATCCCCAGATTAGGAATTTTTCAGTTATAATTTGTTCAAACAAACCTTTTATTCCCTTTTCCCTCTCTTCTTCCTCTGGGCCTCCTATGATATGAATGTTATTATGCTTTAAGGAGTTGTTCACTTTCCTAAGTCTACATTCGTGATCTAATTATTTTCATTCCCTCTTTTTGGCTTTATTATTTTCCATAATTTTATCTTCTATATCTCTGATTCATTGCTCTTCTTCACCGTTTCCATTGTCATTGTATCCATCAGTTTTGCATAACAGTTACAGTATTTGTGTGTGTGTGTGTGTGTGTGTGTGCCTGACTAGGTTTTAGTTCTTTTATCTTGTAGTATGGAATTCTCTAGTGTCTTCCATTCTTTTTGTAAGCCCAGCTAGAATCTCTATTACCTTTGTTTTAAATTCTGGTTCAGGCATCTTACTTTTTATCTGTTTTGAATAAATCCTTGACTATGACTGCTTGTTCTTTCTTTTGGGGCAAATTCCTAATTATGTCATTTTGTCTAGGTCATTGTTTTTTGCATAAGTGAGTTTTATGAAAGTATACTATATTCCTGCTCCTTAGAGTAAAAGCTATAGTAAGAAGGTGTCCTATACTGTTTTATGCCTGCTGTTTCAGGAAGTGTTTCCAGGTGCACTCTGCTGTGGTTTTTTTGCTTCTCCATTTCTCAGGTCAGTCCTCTGCAGAGTTCCTCCTTCCTGTAGTGGAGGGTATTTTCATGTTATCCACAGTATGGCAAGTTTTAACTAGGGATGTTTTGGCTTGTGTGTTAATAGAAACCAGATCCTATTTCCATTGGACCTGAAGCTTTGCTTCACTCTCTGATCAGTATAGTTGGTGAATCAGATCATTTTGTACTTCTTTTCTGGTGTAGGACCCTGCTATGTGATTCTCACATCAATGTTCCCTAGGGGAGATGTACTTAACAGGACACAGGAGGGCCACGCTTGATGTAAGTGTCTACTACAACCACTGCAGGAAGACACTTTGTTGCTCACACACCCTAGTCAGTAATGGTTGGGGTAAAAATGGTATCAGCCCTGTCTCTTGTCCCAGAGCAGGGAGTTCATATCCACCATTCCTCAAGAAGCCTGTACAGCAGAGTAGATAATGTCCTGTCTAGTGTCTCATGCTTCCATTAGATTCTTGCATAACCCTTTCTGTTTCTGAGCTGTCTGCCTGTTGGGTGGCAAAGTACTCCTGTGTTTTGTCCCAGGCTTGTGCCTGGGTTTCAAAATTCTCAGTTTTAGGAAACCACTGTAGCACAGTCTCATGCTGATCCTCTAAGGGAGAGTCTTGCCAATTTAGCTACTGATGACTTGTCTCAGAAAGGTAGTCACAGGACTGAACAGTAGTTTAAGAGTTATAGGTAACGTGCAGCAAAATGCTGACACCAAGTTTTGTGCCATTGGCAGGTGTCTCTGTTCCCATGCTAGTGAACATAGCAGTGTGTTGGTACCTACCAACTCTATTCCCAAAAGACGCTGTGCCACTACTGCCAAATGAACTCCAAGAAGAGGAACTGTTTCCCACCATGTGACCCAGGGAATCGTCAGACCACTCTGCCTGCTCCAAGTCATCCACCATCCCTCTCCACAGAAGCACACCTAAGCCTGCCAAAAACAACTCTGGTAATGGTCCAGACTTCTAAAACTACAGACTTTGAGCTGTGCTGCTTATAAAAACTTGTGGTAGTCAGCCCGTCTATTTTTTTCTATCAGTAGTTCGGGGAAAACTCTTTCTTGTGCAATCTTTTATCTACTGCTCTCTCTCTCTCTCTCCTCTCTCTGTGATCAGGGATCCCTCTCTTAGCAGAACCCCCAGTTCTTTTCATCCCCAATAATTTTTCTGAAAATCCTGCCTTGCAGGATGTGGTTGTTTTTCTCCTTCTAGATGTACTGTTTGTTTTCTCAGTCCTCTGATGGATTTTTTGGGTGTTCAGAATGATTTGATATTTATCTAGGTGTATTCAAGATACAAGGCAACCTTAGGGTTCCTTTAAAATTCTGCCATCTTAACTCCTCCCCATTTACTGTCACTCTGATCTTGTTTCCTTCCTTATGTCAAATCTGGAGTGTTTGTTCCTTTTTTAGTTCCTTGACACATAAAATTAGATCATGTATTTGAGGTCTTTCTTCTTTTTTAATGGAGGCATTTTTCACTATAATCTTCTCTAAGAACTACTTTTGCTGCATCTCATTAATTGCAATGTGTTCCTTTCCCCCACATTTTTATTTGATTTAAAATAATTTGGTTCTCATGTTTATTTGATTTCTTCATGGAACCATTAGATGTTCAGGAATGTGTTATTTCCATAGATTTATGAATTTTTCATATTTCCTGTTTTTATTGACTTTTAATTTTATAAAATTATAATAAAGAATATACTGGATATGACTTCACTGTCTTTAAATTTGCGAAGAATTTTTTGTGACCTGTGATATTTCCATCTTAAAGAATGTTCTATGTACACTTGAGAAGTATGTGCATTTTCCTGCTCTTGAACAGAATGTTCTTTATGTGTTTTTAGGTCCATTGTCTTTAAAATATGATTCAAGATCAATGTTTCCTTATTTTCTTTCTGGATGTAGCATCTATTGTTAAAGTGAGATATTAAAGTCCCCACTACTATTGTATTGTTTTCTGTTATTTTTTCCTCTCTCTTAATATTTGGTAATTGTATTTCAATGTTCCACAAAAACAGCATTCTTAAGTGTTCAAAACTATGCAACTTAATTGGAAACTATGTGAGGTGATTTATGTGCTAATAAGCTTGATTTTGGTAATCATTGCACAATATAGATCTATGTCAAATCATATGTTGTACTTCTTAAATGTATATATTATTATTTGTCAGTTATACCCATATATATATATATATATATATATATATATATATATATAGTTACTTGTCAATTATACATAAAGGGATAATTATTCATCCTCCCTTTCAATTTTTCTTTTAATGTTTGAAGTAAAGAAGTCACTGTTTTTGTCACCATCACCTGCACAGACTGACAAATGATAATGGCTTGATAATCCATAATCAACATAATCAAAGTCAATGGATGCAGGTTCTCTTTATTAGTTATCTTAAGTGGGTATTTTCATCTAATGTTTTGCATGGAATATGATAGTATGGTATTGACATATCATAATGAATTATGATTAATAAACTCTTTGTAGGCCAAATAATAAAGCAAAGTGTAAAGAAAGAAGATACTTGGGGCACCTGGGTGGCTCAGTGGATTAAGCCGCTGCCTTTGGCTCAGGTCATGATCTCAGGGTCCTGGGATTGAGTCCCACATTGGGCTTTCTGCTCAGCAAGGAGCCTTCTTCCCTCTCTCTCTCTCTGCCTGCCTCTCTGCCTACTTGTGATCTCTCTCTGTCAAATAAATAAATAAAATCTTTAAAAAAAAAGAAAGAAAGAAGATACTTATGAACAAAATAAGTTGATAAGTCATAACATATGGAATAATTTTAGAAGAAAATATTAAGCAAAACAACATGAATAATTGCAAAACAACATGAAGTAAAAATGAGTGTAATGAAAATTCTGAAATCAAATATTGAGACACAAGGCAAATATCAAGGTAGATTAAATAATAATTTTAATGTGTGAAATATAAAACCTAAAATTTCACTTAATAAATTATATTCAAGCAAAATCATATCAAAATTTTGTCCTTAATTCTATTTTAGGATAATACTTTTTTATTTCTATTTTTTTCCATGAAGGAAATTACAGAAAGGATTTTTTTAGGAAATAATTTTATAAATTTATAAAACCTTTGTATTTACAATACTCATATTTATATCAAGGATAGCTTCTATATGTAAACATATATGAGTGTATCCATACACATATATACATATAAACCTTTAATAGGGAAAATTTTATTTGTTTTTTTCAGTTTTTATTTAAATTCCAGCTAGTTAACACACAGTGTAATGTTAATTAACTTCAGGTGTACAATTTAGTGATTCAACACTTACCATACCTGAGCTCATCACAAGTGCACTACTTAAGGAGTTAATGTTTCTTCTCTTTGTAGGTATGCAGATTTCAAAAAATGAACAAATATGATTATCACAAATGAATAAAAATATGTATTTTATATATTACATGAATAACAAGAACCCATTTATGGTATTTTTTATTTCAAATATATAAGCAATTTAATGTAAGGAAATGACAATTTTAAATTTTATCTTTAGTTATGAGACTATGCACTTTTTTATATCTGGTTTTTATAAGTAAACATTTATTTAACATTTATTAAACATTTATTTAACATCTGGTTTGTATAGGTAAACATATATGAGTACACATATATACATTTATTTCATTTTGATGAAAATTCACATTTCAAAGGATTCACATTCTTCATTTTCTGAGAGCTCTCCTGAAGTCCCTGGCAGCACTTCAGGATACACTTCACAGAGTGTATATGAATGGATTGATCATGGCTGTAAAAATGGAATAGAAGAGAGAGGCCATTTCCCCTGTTCAGAGGAGTGGTAGAACCTTGGTAGAAGGTATTTGTTGATGGCAACCCCATGGAATAAGGGCACAACAGTTATGTGAGAAGAGCAAGTAGTGAAAGTTTCCTGAACACCAGGCTTTATTGCATGCCTAGTACAGTGCACAGCATGCTTCCATAGCAGGCCAGTATGGTTGAGGTTGGAGGGAGGGGAAAAATACTACTAGGAAAGAAAAAAGACCCTTTCCTATTTTGAGGTATCAATATAGACACGTTTTAATAGAGTTCTGTCTTTCTCTCTCTCTCTCTTTCTTTTTATCTCTCTCTCACACACATACCCAGACACATACATGCCTTGGGATTCTCTGGAGACAAAGTGAGGGAGAGTCAGAATATAGAAGACATGAATGAAGGCATTCAGAACTGTCTCCCAGAACACTGGCACTGGAGACATGCTAACCACCACATGCATGAGGTTGGGGTAATATAGTGGGTTGCAGATGGCCACATAGCAATCATAAGTCATGACACCTAGTAGTAAGCGCTCAGCTACCACCAAGGTAATGAAGCGGAAGAGCTGAATATCACAAACAATGAAGGAAATGTGGTGGTCCCCATTCAGATAATTCAGAGCATTGAACACAAATGTAGAGAAACACAGGAGATCCATGAGCAGATAAAATATGGAGCTGTGAAGAGGATGAGCCTGAATGAGGATGATTATCATGGTGTTGCCAAACAGGGCCTGGAGAAGTACCAGCTTGATAAATAGGAAGAAGATCCAGGGATACACAAAATAATTTTATAAAAGTGTAATTTGCATTATTCCATATTATTATAAACACTAACTATATTTAGTTTCCAAAACTACTTTATTAAATAATATCAAAATGTAAATCATTCACTTAATAGAAGAAATAAACAAACAAATTAAGTTACTCCTGTATGTATAGGTATATAGCTTTGTTAGCTTTTATAGTACCTTGTTTTGGAACACTTCATGGAATTCACAATCTGGAACATATAGTGACAGGGATAGCATCTTTTGTGTTAGTGATAGCATCTGCACAGTTCATAGCAGAGAAACTGAAATGAAGATCAGTTGACAACATTGGTTGAATGAGAGATTAAATGTCCTGGAGGATTCATGCATAGATTCCATATAGTTCCTGGACTGAATCAGCCAGATTTCAGTATCATCATACATAAAATACAAAAAAAAGGTTTTTTTTTTTTTTTGGAACCTTAGAAAACTTAAATAACCATTCCAGTATTAAATAAACCAGAATGACAGTGTCTTTTAAAACCACCCGATTTTCTCTGAATAAATAAAATCTTTTTACCAAAAAAAAAAAAAAAAAAAAAAAAAAAGCGGTGGGGCACCTGGGTGGTTCATTTGGTTAATCATCTGTCCTCTGCTCAGATCCTAATCCCAGGGCCCTAGGATTGAGCCCCACATCTGGCTCCCTGCTCAGTGGGGAGTCTGCTTCTCTCCTTGCCTTGTCTCTCCTCCCACTCATGTTCGCTCTTCCTTGCTCTGCTCTCTTTCACTTTCTCTCAAATAAATAAATAAATAAATAAAATCTTTCTCTTTCAAACAAACAAATAAAGAAATAAAATCTTTTAAAAGATTTAAAAAAATAAAGAAAATTCACCTGGTTTTCTCAACCTTTTAAATCAAAGATTTAAAGATAACTTTAGGCATTAGGCAAAGATAACTGCAGATATTGTGTAGTAAAACAAGAATTTCATGATTTCTAGAATTTAAAAAAGTACCAGAAAGATCTCTAAAATGATCCTTTTTTTTTAAGATTTTATTTATTTATTTGAGAGAGAGGTAGTGAGAGAGAGCATGAGTGAGGAGAAGGTCAGAGGGAGAAGCAGACTCCCTGTGGAGCTGGGAGCCCAATTCGGGACTTGATCCCGGGACTCTGGGATCATGACCTGAGCCGAAGGCAGTTGTCCAACCAACTGAGCCACCCAGGTGTCCCTAAAATTATCCTTTTAACAGGACATAACATTTATGTATATCTCACTTTGCACAGTGACCTAACGAATATTTTATTAGATTCATTGACATATTTGATGTATTTATTTAACAAATTTTACAGGTATTTAATATGTTATTTATTTTAAAATATCTATTACATATTCCAAAGATTACTCACTAGATATTTTCTTAGTTTTCTACTAAACATTACAAAATATTCCAATGTAGCTATGACAAAATCTGATCTTGGTATTTTTATATGTAAAGATAAATAATCCATGATTGTTATAAATAGTTTGGAGAACATAAAATTATATATATGCGTGTCAGCCAATATATTAACAACAAAAAAGAAAACACTAACTTGGAGACAATGTTTCAAATACCCCCTTAAAATCTATCCATTTTACAGAAGGGAGATGAAAACCAATAAAATAAAACAACTGAAATTGTTTCATATATGCCTGAGGAAAAAATGAAGTATATAATTACAGTTAAGAGATTGTTCACATATCATTTAAATAGCAGTTTATAGACATCTACTGAACCTTATTACTTTCAGCTCTCAAAATTGTTTTCAGGAAAGACTTTCAACACTGAAGATAGATTCCTGGAAAAATTTTATATTTTACATATCATTTTTATGTTATTCTTATGTTAACATTCTTATGTTAATATTTAACATATCATTCAGTAATGATTGCTGTGCTTCATCTTGGACTTGGGGCATTGCAACTTTTTGAATAAAATAAAAATAGATTATCAATCCAGTCATAAAAATCTCCTTTATTATATGAAATGATTAAATAGACACCAACTACCATCCAACACACTGTTTTTCTAACTCAATAAAATATGTTAATAGTATTTTATAAATATATGTTATATTAAATAGATATGTGCATTTGAGATTTTCTTCTAGATGCAAGTTTAATCATATTTTTGGCTTATCATATTTTTGACAGCACATGAAATAATAACTGATTCATTCAAACTGATTTGTGAGAAAATACTTCTACTTATTCACATAATCAAACTTGCCACTCTTCCATTATCAGAAACTCACAGTTCTCCTAAGCAAACAAGGAAAATACCTTTAAATCATTATGTCAATACTTTAGACGCAATTTACTGTTCTACATATAGACCTCAGAGAAAATGACCCCAGTCTGCACCTCTGAACCCTTAGATTAAAATCCACAAAAATTATCCTGCTGTTCTATATGATTCCAAAAAAAGTATTTACAGATATGTCACATATATATGTGGAATCCATCCTGGATAATATTGGCTTTAAATTAATCTGTGATCAAAAACTTATGTGAATTATAATTTTTAACATTTATATTTTAGCAGATAATTGAAAATATAAACTATTTAAAAATATTTAAAATTAGTAAGAAGTTAATAGTAGTAATATTAATTAATAAGGTGAGTTTTCAGATTACAAATGAAAACAGTTGAAACTGACTACTCTAGTGCTTACTAGAAGGAAAATGCTGAATACAGTGAAAGTTATTGACTTTGATTTAAAGCATCAGAAAATTCAGGTCTCAGTACAAACACTACCCTACATTTTGAAAGACAGTCAGTCTAACACATCACAGTTGTGAATCTCTTACCCAAAGAGAAGTTTGTAGAGCCATAAACTAGGCAGGGTATTTTAAAAAAATGGAAAACTGGTAGCAGCTGAGATGAGACCACCTTGGAAATTGAAAACTCCTGAGGACCTCAATCTTAGAATAGAAGGTTCTTGTTTGGTGGAGGGAAGCACATTTCATATTGACTTCCCATCAGGTTTGCATGATGAAGGCAAAAAAAGATACCCACCTGATTTTGCTAGGGAAGTAATAACAATTATGAAATAAACTTAGAGCATTCTTCACAGAGCTGAAATTCAGGGGAGAGAAAGATTTTCCCCCAACTCCAGCCACTTCTAGTATTTCTCCCTCATCTAGCAGGAATAGAAAAGTTACTAAAACACCTGTGAATGTCATGACTCATGAACACAGACCCAATGAAGAACTGAAAATGAATCATAAAATTATAGGATGCAATTCCACATACGTGCCTTTCCACCAAATCAATTATCATCTAGTAAAAAGCCAGATTATAACTGAAAATTGTGACAGAGATTTTAAGTAGGAGTTCTTAAGGAATGCCAATGAAAAAACAGATGACCAATACATGGCCA
The DNA here is from genome assembly GCF_010015895.1 of Lontra canadensis. NCBI lineage: Eukaryota > Metazoa > Chordata > Mammalia > Carnivora > Mustelidae > Lontra > Lontra canadensis. The sequence goes on from NW_022631245.1 coordinate 168,787, forward strand.
CTGGAGTAATGTGAAATTCCTGGAATATGAAGCTATCCCACACTTTAAAGATTTAACCTGTAACTGGAATACCATAAAACCTCACACAAAATGTATTAAGCTCAGTTTCCCTTAACCAATACAACATGCCTGACTTTCAAATTTTAAAAAGATTTTATTTACTTATTCAAGAGAGAGCGAATGAGCAGTGGAGAGGGGCAGAGAGAGAATGAAAGAGAGAATCAGACTCCCTACTGATCAGGGAACTCCATCTCAGAACCCAGAGATCGTAACCCAAACTGAAGGCAGATCCTTAACCATAGACTTAACATGGAGGGATGAATCAGTAAGCTTAAGGTGATGGTAATTAAAAAAATGTCCAAAATTAATGCTGGAGGAAAAACAAACAAAACCCCTTCTAAAAAGTAACAAAAAGGAAAATGTTTCAGGGAGAAAATAACAAAGAACTCTGGGACAATATCAAAAGGTAAGGCTTTGCAATTGCCCTACTGGGTATTTACCCCAAAGATACAGATGTAGTGAAAAGAAGGGCCATATGTACCCCAATGTACATAGCAGCAATGGCCACAGTTGCCAAACTGTGGAAAGAGCAAAGATGCCCTTCAACAGATGAATGGATAAGGAAGATATGGTCCATATATACAATGGGTTATTATGCCTCCCTCAGAAAGGATGAATACCCAACTTTTGGATGGGACTGGAGATTATGTTGAGTGAAATAAGTCAAGCAGAGACAGAGTCATATGCTTTCACTTACTTGTGGATCATAAGGAAGAACATGGAGGACATTAGGAAAAGTGAATTGGGGGAACTCTGAGGGGGAAATGAAACATGAGAGACTGTGGACTGTGAGAATCAAACTGATCAAAATGAGGGTATGGGGGGGCTAGTGAGGGTTAAGTGGGCCTGGAGTTGGATATTAAGGAGGGCACGTATTGGATGGAGCACTGGGTGTGGTGCATAAACAATGAATCTTGGAATACTGAAAAAATAAAATTAAATTAAAACCTAATAAAAAAAGGCAAGGCATTATCATAATGGCAATACTAGAAGAAAAATGAGACAATGGAGCAGAAGAAATCCTTGAAGTACTTGGCCAGACATCCCTTAAAATCTGAGCTTTCTAGATGTCATTAAACCAGACATCTAGAAAGCTCAGAGAAGAGAATAGAAGATAAATGCCAAAAGGTGTCATGTAGGCAAATTATATAAAAGTGACATAAATCACCACAAGGAAATAATCCTGAAAGGAGTTACGAAAAAAGATCAATCAACCAATCAATCTTGGCACTAAAGAACAAGGATAAAATTTATAGCAGACATGTTGCCAGAAAACAGGCAAGTAAGAAAGGAGAGTGTAGATAATTTTAAGGTGATTAAAATATATGTTAGACTTGTACATCAGGTGAGTTATCCACAAGAAAAGTAAGAAACAAAAGAAAACCTTATCAGGGAAAACACACACCAAATTAAAAAAAAAAAGTGTGTAAAAAGGAAATAGTAATGTGTAGAAAGAAATCTTCTCTACACCTGAAATGATAAAGTGTTATTTGATAATTGGATTTTTGTTCAGAAATATTTAGGCTTTCATTATGTAGTTTTAAATTAATTATAAATTTTAAGGACTACTAATATTTTTAAACATGATTCATATGTTAAGACAGGAAATGAGAAACGAAAGCATATACCCATATCAGAGCACATAAGTACACTATAGTACAATAGTACTAATAGAAATAAAGAGAAAAATATACAAGGACATAAGAATATCAGGGAACTTCACTACCCTACTTTCAACAATAAACACATCATCCAGAAAGATAGCCAATAGCAAACTTTAAACATAAAGTACACCTTCAACCAGGTGAAGGAAATAGACATAGCACATGCAATCCAGCATCAGTAAAATTTACATCCTTCTCAAGTGCACATGCTACATTCTCTAGGCTATTTTACATTTTAAGCAACAAAAAAGTTCTCAGCAATTTTAATTAGATTGAAATCATACCAATCAGTTCTTTCAACCAAAACACTATGAAATTAGTTATCAATTACAAGAGGAAAATCCAAAAATTCACAAATATGTGGAGATTAAAAACCATGTTCCCCACAACAATGGGTCAGAAATAAAATGGAAGAGAAGCAAACAAAAAAGAAATCTCAACAAAAATGGAAATGAAAACAGAACATATCACAACTTAAGAGATTCAGTTGAGAAGTACCAAGAGGAAAGATTATAGGCCTAAATTAAGATAAAGGCCTAAATTAAGAAAAAAAATAAGATCTTACATAACAAATTTAACTTTCAACTCACTGAATCTGAAGAAAAAGAAGAAACTAACCCAAAATTGTTAGAATAACAGAAATCACAATGAACTGAGAGGAAATAAGCTAAATATAGAATGGAATGACAATAGAAAAGATCAGTGAGGGGTGAGCACCTGGGTGGCTCAGTGGGTTAAAGCCTCTGCCTTTGGCTCAGGTCATGATATTAGTGTCCTGGGATTGAGCCCTGCATTGGGCTCTCTGCTCAGCAGGGAGCCTGCTTCCCTTCCTCTCTCTCTGCCTGCCTCTCTGCCTACTTGTGATCTCTCTCTGTCAAGTAAATAAATAAAAATCTTTAAAAAAATGAAAAGATCGGTGAATCTATGATTGGTTTTATTTTTATTTTTGAAGAAATAAACAACATTAACAGACTCTTCACTAGTCCAAATTGCAAAGAAAGTGAGAAGACTCAAATAACTTATCAGAAATAGGAGATATTAAAACTGGTATCATTAAAATATAATGACCATTGAAAGGTACTAGAAACAATTGTAGGAAAAAATGCCAGAAAATTGGATAGCCTAGAAGAAATAAACACATTCTTGGAAACATACAGTCAATAAAAAACAAATCATGAAGAAAAAAAAAATGAGCAGTCTAATAAAATGATGTAAGGAAATTAAATCTGTAATTAAAAATAAACAGCAACAAAACAAACCCTCAAAACAAAAAAGCCCAGGAAAAATTGAGTTCACTTTTGAATTCTCCCATTTAAAAAATTACCACTAATTCTATAAGTCCTCAGAAACTTGAAGATGAGGAGACACTCTCAAAATCATTTTATTAGGTCAGCATTGCACTGTTAACAAATTTAGATAGAAACAAGTGAAAAAGAAAACTGCAAACAAATATCCCTATTGGATAAAGGTGCAAAAATTCTCAATGAAACACTATCAAACCAAATTCAACAGCACATTAAAACTACCATAAACATAATCAAGAATAATGTATCCATTGAAATTGAAATGGTTTGACATAGGAAATCAATATATGTAATAATATGTATTAATTAATAGAAAGGAAAATGAAACCATGTAACTTCAATAAAGAAAAGCATTCCTCAAATTTCAAAATCCTTTCTAAGGAAAAACCTTCAACAAATTGGGTATAGAAGGGAATGAATCAACTAATAAAAGCCATATACAACAAAGCCACACCTAACATTATGTTACCATATATATATATATATATATATATATATATATATATATATATGAATGAAGATATATGTATCTTTTAAGATCAGGAACAAAACAAGTTTGCCCATACTCCCCATTCTTATTCAATAATATAGGTGAAGTCCTGGTTAGAGCATTTAGGCAGACAAAGAAACAAAAGACAACCAAATTTTAAAGTAAGAAGTAAATTACTTCTTGATGAAATGATGGTGTACAGAGTAAATCCTAAAGACTCAAAAACAAACTGAGGGTTTTAGAGGGGAGGGCTTGGGGGGATGGGTGAGCCTGGTGGTGGGTATTAAGGAGGGCAGGCATTGCATGGAGCACTGGGTGTGGTACATAAACAATGAATCTTGGAACACCAGAAAAATAAAATAAAATTAAAATGAAACATGCTGGAAGTAATCAATCATTTCATTAAGTGTACAGGATAAAATAAAAATGCAGAAATCAGGTATGTTTCTCAACATTAACAATGAAATGTTTGCAAAATAAATAAAGTAATAAAATAATAGAAAGCCTTATTCACAATGTTTTCAAAAAACAAAATAAAATATTTAGAAATCAATTTACCAAAGAAGATAGAAAAATTAGTCAAACAAAACTATAAGACTTTGAATAAATAAATTGGGGAAGATACAGTCAAATGAAGATATCCCATGTTCATGGATTAGAAGAGTAAATACTTAAAGAGTACCTATTACCAGGGCGCCTGGGTGGCTTGGGGGGTTAAGCCTCTGCCTTCAGCTCAGGTCATGATCTCAGGGTCCTGGGATTGGGCCCCATGTAGGGCTCTCTACTCAGTGGGTAGCCTGCTTCCCCCTCTCTCTCTGCCTGCCTCTCTGCCTACTTGTGATCTCTCTCTGTGTCAAATAAATAAATAAAATATTTTAAAAAGCACCTATCACCTAAACCATCAATAGATTCAAAACAGGTTCTATTAAAATGTAAATGGTATTTTTTATGCTCCACAAATAAGTGAAACTATATGACAATTGACTCTCTCTACTTGACTTATAACAAATAGCATGGAGGACAAGGGGAGATGGAGAGGAGAAGGGAGTTGAGGGAAATTGGAAGAGGAGGCGAACCATGAGAGACTATGGACTCTGAAAAACAATCTGAGGGTTTTGAAAGGGCAGGGGGTGGGAGGTTGGGGGAACCAGGAGGTGGGTATTAGAGAGGGCACGGATTGCATGGAGCACTGGGTGTGGTGCAAAAACAATGAATGCTGTTACACTGAAAAGAAATAAAAAAAATAAAATACTGATGTCTCACAATTGTGAAATGTCAAAACAATTGATTTATAATAAATGCCCATGGTTTTAAAAAAATGTAAATGGAATTTTCACTATAATTTTAAAAAATCCATCTTAAAATTTGTATGGATCCACAAAAACCCCTGAGTACCCAAAGCAGTCCTGAGAATGAATGAATGAATGAATGATTAAAAAAAAACTGGAGACACCAAACTTCATGTTATCAAACTATACTACAAAGCTATAGTAACAAAGAGATTATAGCAGTGGAATAAATATGTACACATAGATCAATGTGCCGGATAGCAGTTTTTCCAGCTCTCAGGAATGCAAGCATTGATCTTGGTTGAGGAAAACTCCCTAGCCTAAGGTCATGATCCCTTGATGGTGGCAGACCCCATTCAATGAATACATCTGTGGGGGCCCTATTGTAGGAACACATGTAAGGGCCATCTCAGAACTCCACCCAGAGTAGCTGAGAACTGGGTTAGATCTGCCTCCCAGTTCAATATCTCCCTGTGCCTAGTTCTGCTTCTGTTATTGCATGGGTGTTGATCCTTAGAATACTCCCTTAATGAACTCCCTGCATGCCATATCATTCTTGCAAGGGTGCCTCTTGGGGTTGGTTAAAAAAACAAAAAAAGAAGTGATATTTCTTTCTTATTCTTCCTTACTGCTGGATTGTGGCTTCTTGTATCTGCTCTTTGGATGGGTCAAAGCACCTGTTGTAAGGTGTTTTCCATGCAGCTTGTCAACATGTAGTCTGGAATCTACTTCATCCCTGCATGCTTGCAGGGGGACAATCGTGGCAAAACTCACTCTTGCTAAAATGGAGGTTTGTTACAACCTCTTTATGGTTTCCCACAATTATGCTCACACACCTGTAAATAGCCCTAAATTCATCTCAATTTAGATGTTCAGGTTCATTGTAATTTCACTGTAATTTTCTTATAGAATTCTGAATGTTATATGCCTTTACTCCTCTGACGTGAAGCTGATCTGTTCCTCATCCTCCTGTCCTCTGGGTATTTGCAAAGCATTTGATCTATAAAACACAGTCTATTTGCCCTGTTTTACTTGAGCATTGTTGACAACCCTTTGGCTTGAGGCACAGCAGAGTTCATTCAGGACAGAAAAAATATTAATATTTATTGTAAATTATTTTTCCACTCTTGAAGAAAGTCTTATTTAAAACTTTATATACTACCTGTCTATAATGTATTTCTCAGACTCAGCTTAGAGCCTGTAGTTTTTCCCAGAGAATAATACAGCTCGATTTAATGTAGAGTTCACTCAGGTGGTCAATAAGACTCTAAATCAGAGTTGCATTTGTCACTTTGATAAAATTCAACATCCAAAGGCAGAAGTTTAACTGGTCTACAGTCTGCTTCCTTTCTAAACAAATAAATGACACTTCTTACAGCTCACATGGATTAAGCAATTATATTATCTCACATTGACAGAGGTAATATTTTCCATCATCTATTCCTTGAATTTTTTTTAAATTTTTACAATTTTGGAATGTGATCCTTAATGTTGTTTAAATTCGTTAGTTAACATAGAATGTAATATTAATATACACTGTCATGATTCAATGTTTCCATACAACACCTGGTGCTCATCACAAGTGAGCACCTTGTGCTCCTTAATCCCCATCATATATATGTATATATATGTATATATGTATATATATGTATATATGTATATATATGTATATATATGTATATATGTATATATATGTATATATATATATATATATATATATATATATATATACTCTTAGGCAAACCAAGGCAAAAGAAATGGTAAAAATATAGCGAAGTACCACGGTTTGCTTGGAAACCCAAAATATATAGTACAAACAATAACAAATTATTTGAAAACAATCCATATGTAATCAAACTGCAAATTGCTCTATCACAGTAAATGCATTCTGCTCTCTTGTTGCTATCATAATAGATTTTATAACTTACCTACAAATATAAAATAAAATAAAAGTAAAATAAAATGAAATAAAATCATAAGGATGCAATCTAACAAATTTATAACAGCAATCAAATTAACTAAAAAAATAGCTAAGTTCTACCATGGACTTGATCATTTCAATTACTATCTCTGACAAAAGTTAATCTCTCAATAATGTATTCCATAATCTTCCCCCACCAAATATTTAACAAGTAGTGCAAGCATCACTTTAATTCCTTGCATGATGTATTTTACGTCATTCCTTTCATGGGCATTTATTTACATTTTACTTTTGCTTGTAGAAGATTCTCTCTTATTTCAATTTTAATGAATCACAGCTTTCTGAGAGAATGTAGGAATCTGGGAATCTTTAAAATCTTTGAAAATTATACATTTCTGTCATCCAAAGATTCAGTCTGTTATGCTAACATGGTATTTTTAGCAATATGTGTCCATAGGCCACACCCCTTTATAGGACACTCTAGACAATGATATGAGTGAGTTTGATGCTGCCAGACTATAAGATCCTTCCACGTCCCAAAGATATGCATTAAGAAGACCCTGCTCAGAGGGATAGAGATCCAGCTTGTTGAGGTCATCATTTTTAGGTAAGCCATAGTCATTTTTAATATTTAGTAATTTGTTTATCAGTTCTGAATTTCAGAAAACCCAAAATAACATGAGTTTCTCTATGTAATTCTACGAATAAAATTCTTAATCTATCGATACCACAATGTGAAAAACTGAAAGGCATGCTAGCTGATGCAATCATCATTTAAAAATCTTGCAGGAACTTGTTAATTCAGTCACATAAATGATTTAGCTGTTATTCTATTATTTTGAAAAGAGCAGATTGATTGATCATCTGAATATCCTGAGGGAATAAAATAGTTTAGGTTAAGGTAGGGCAATGGGCTCCGAAAAATATGGAAGGAAAATGATCAGGTGCTCTAAATTTCCTGTGATCGTATATGAGATTAAAAAAAAAAAAGAACTGAAAACAGAAGTAATCATAGCTGTTTTAAACCTGGGGGGGGGCATTTTTTTCTTCAGAGAGCTAACTTTTCTAATTCCTACACTTTTAAGTGTTAAACTTTCTTTTTTCCACTGGTTACATTTTATTTTTTAAATTATTATTATTTTTTTTAGTGTTCCATGATTCATTTTTTGTTTGTGTAAAACACCCAGTATTCCATGCACTCCATGCCCTCCTTAATACCCATCACCAGACTCACCCATCCTCCCATCTCCCTCCCCTCCTTAACCCGCTGTTTGTTTCCTGGAGTCCATAGTCTCTCATGATTCATCTCCCAGTCCAATTTCTCCCCCTTAGTTTTTTCCTTCCTTTTCTTAATGTCCTCCATGCTATTCTTTATGTTCCACAAATAAGTGAAACCATATGATAATTGACTTTCTTTGATTGACGTATTTCACTTAGCATAATCTCCTCAAGTCCTATCCATGTTGATGCTTGAGTTAGGTATTCGTCCTTTCTAATGGCTGAGAATGGACCTCATTTTCTTTATCCATTCACTTGTCGAAGGGCATCTTAGCTCTTTCCACAGTATGGATATTGTGGACATTGCTGCTACAAACTTTGGGGTGCATATGGACCTTCTTGTGGAATTGCTGGGTGCACTAGTTATATTTTAGTTATTTTATTTGCAGGATAAGTTAATTTCACTTTTGGATTTTCAGCCAGTCTTTTTTTTTTTTTTTATTTTTTATTTCTTTTCAGCGTTACAGTATTCATTGTTTTTGCACCACACCCAGTGCTCCATGCAATACGTGCCCTCTCTAATACACACCACCTGGTTCCCCCAACCTCCCACCCCCAACCCCTTCAAACCCTCAGATTGTTTTTCAGAGTCCATAGTCTCTCATTGTTCACCTCCCCTTCCAATTTCAGCCAGTCTTTTATGCATAGTCAGGAGTTATTATGTCAAATACTTTTTGTGTAGGGTTACTAACATTTTAATTAGTGAAAAATTGTGTTTCTTGTATAATATAAAATATAGTTAGGAATTTTAATACAATAAACAATTGAACATTATTATTTCTTGAAAAACTTTGATTTCTCACTACTGATTTTTTGTCACTGACACCTTTAGTTGCTCTCACTACTAAGGAGTTTGAACAAAAGTATGTTGAATAAAAAATAAGATACATGATGAAGAATTTCTTTTATAAATATTAAATTGAAAAAAATTGTTTTATAAATAATAAATAAATAAAATAATGCATAGATACATAATATATCTCTATTCAAAAGTTAAGCATTCTTGGTGGTGGGTATTACAGAGGGCACATATTGCATGGAGCACTGGGTGTGCAGTGAATCTTGGAACACTGAAAAAATAAAATTAAATTTTAAAAGCTAATCATTAATGATTTCAAATTAAAAACAAAACAAAACTATAAATTTCACAACAAATCATATCAGAATAAAAACTTTTGCTAAATGTAATAGTAATTTTAGGGTTTATAATGAGTCTCTAAATGCACCTGTAATGCATATGTGTAAAGGGAAAAACTGACTAAAATTGTTATATTTTTAAGCTTTATCTGTTCACATTATTAAAAAAATTCAAAAAATCCCAATAAATTTATCTTTAAATATACAACTGAAGTGAATGATAGAAAGCCAAATGTCCATAGATGAAATGAATTAATAAAGGAAATGTTGCATATACATATAGAGGAATACTATTCAACTTAGAACAGAAGGAAATTCTAACACATGTTACAGCATGAATGAATGCTGATGACATGATGTTGAGTGAAATAAGCCAATCACAAAAAGACAAATTCTGTATATACCACTAATCTAAAGATCCTAAAATAGTAAATTTTATAGACCCAGAATAGCATAATGGTGGTTGCCAGTTCCCAGGGTCAGGAAGAAAGAGGAAATAATTGTTTAATGGGCACAAAATTTCTGTTATAGATTATCAAGAGTCCTGGAGATATATATTGACCATGGCTGCAGAATAATGGGAATATGCAAAATGCCACTGTAGTGATAATACATCTAAAAATGGGTAAGATGATAGTAAAAGTTATTTTCAGAAACCTATCCAACATCCAGGAATTATTATATTACAGATTAACTTCATGTAAGTTTTATTCTTCAAAATGGAAGAGTTTAGAATAATTGAAATCAGAATGGTTCATGTCAAATAAATGAGTTAAGAATGTGGTTTTTATGTCTCCATCAGAAAGGATGAATACCTAACTTTTGTAGCAACATGGACAGGACTGGAAGAGATTATGCTGAGTGACATAAGTCAAGCAGAGAGTGTCAATTATCATATGGTTTCACTTATTTGCGGAGCATAACAAATAGCATGGAGGACAAGGGGAGATGGAGAGAAGAAGGGAGTTGAGGGAAATTGGAAGGGGAGGTGAACCATGAGAGACTATGGACTCTGAAAAACAACCTGAGAGTTTCGAAGGGGTGGGGGGGGTTCGAGGTTGGGGGAACCAGGTAGTGGGTACTAGAGAGGGCACATATTGCATGGAGCACTGGGTGTGGTGCAAAAACAATGAATATTGTTACGCTGAAAAGAAATTAAAAAAAAAGAATGTGGTTTTTGTTTTGTTTCTTCTTTCTTTCTTTCTTTCTTTCTTTCTTTCTTTCTTTCTTTTTTTTCTTTCCTAAGTAGGCTCCATTGCCACTGTGGAGCACAGTGCATGGCTCAAAATGACTACCCTGAGATCAATACCTGAGCTGAGATCAAGTGTCAGACAATTAACTGAGTCACCTAGTCACCCTTATAGCAGGGTTTATAGGTCCTTCAGGAAAGCACTAGAAAGACCCACTATTAGGGAATTCATACAGTTCCTAAATGCACAGAAATCAAATTTTATACATTTGAGGATGTGAAGATAACAAAGTTTTGGGAAATTCAATATATATTGTGAGGAGGACATTTGTTTCTATGTTTAACTTTGAATCAACCAACTAAAATCCTGAAATAGAGCTGTCAGTACAATGATGATGGTGAAGCAATAAAATTAGGGACTGAGACAGTTTTTGTACTCTCTCTGTCTTGGTTGGCATTGCAGTACATATGTAATATGTACATATTACATATGTAATATTGGGGACATATCATATGTAATATTGGGGACAATTCAAATGACTCAGGAAGAAGTGGACTCCTATCATGCCATTACACTGAATTAGGACATATATTTGAGATTGAAATTTTATCTTTGTCTCTCAAGTATGATCCTAATTATTCAACAAGCTAGAACAGTTTCAGTACTAGCAGATCAGGGATGAAAATGCTTTTAGAAATTTAGATGCTCTTGGGACTGAAAAAGAAATTAATTTATCTCTATATTGAGTACTAATACATTTTATTTTCTCCTATCCCCAAAAAAGATTTTGTCTCTGTGACTTTTAGGGTACCCATATCATTACACAAAATCCATTTGTATAGTTAATAAAATGATGCATTTAGTATTAAAGTTTTGCATTGGAAAACACATTCTAAGAAAGCAATTATTGTATTCAGTGCATAACTTGATAAAGTCAAATTAAATATACTAACAATTCCAAAATATGTTATGCTTCTATCTACACATGGATTACTTCCAGTTCCTACACCTGAAAATATAACTTTTCTTGGAAAGTAAAAATGCCTTTCCAGGTTAATCAATATCAGAAAGAATTATCTGACTTTTCTAGGTTCATTGGTATAGTAGATATGTATAGTCCTTATTAACAAATATCTAACGTTTATGTTGCTGAATACATTGATTTAATTCAGCTGCTAAGAATTTTGATCATGCATGATAAAAGCAAATACAGGGGTGTCTTGGTGGCTCAGTTGGTTAAGCATCTGCCTTGGGTCAGATTGTGATCACAAGACCCTGGGATCAAGTCCCACATTGGGCTCCATGCTCTGTGGAGAGCCTGCCTCCCCTTCTGTCTCTGCCTCTCTCTCTCTTTCTTTCCTTCTCTCTCTCTCTCTCATGAATAAGTAAATAAAATCTTTTAAAAAATAGCAAACGCAAATAAAAGTGACAAACTGGAAATTCTACTTCTCCATTATGTTGATATCAGGTAGCACAAAGACATGCTTACAAAACACTTTCCATTTATCCAGAAATTTTATTCATTATACCGATTAAGCAAACTAAACCTGAGAATTATTTATAATGAAAATGAAAAAAAAAAAAAAAGCAAAACTAACATTATGTCCAAGTTAAAATGTCTTTGGAAATCACAGATAAAATATTTGGAATAGGTTTCAACATTTTCACACAAATTCTTTTCATGAAAATGTAACTGAAATGGAGCATTGTAAACACTGAAAACTCTATCATCTATTTCTTCATTTGCAGTGTTGCTCTTCTTTGAAATCATGAACATTTGGAACACCACCACAGATTTCATTCTCCTAGGACTCTTTAACCACAAGGAGCCCACCTATTTCTTTTTGTGATGATTCTGACAATTGCCTTCACCTCTCTAGTAGGCAATGCCCTCATGCTCTTCCTGATTCACCAGGATGTCCAGCTCCACATGCCCATGCACTTCCTCTTGAACCAACTCTCCCTTATGGACGTGATGCTGGTCTCCACCATTGTGCCCAAAATGGCAGCTGACTACTTGACTGGCCAGAAGTCCATCTCCCCTGCTGGGTGTGTGTTGCAGATCTTCTTCTTCATCACATTGGGAGGTGCTGAGTGCTTCCTCATAGCATCCATGTCCTATGACCGCTATGTGGCTGTTTGCCACCCACTGAGATACCCCATTCTCATGAGCTGGCAATTATGCCTGAGAATGACTGTGGGGTCTTGGTTCCTGGGGGCAGCTGATGGGCTCATACAAGCTGCTGCTACCCCGAGTTTTCCATTCTGTGATGCACATGAGATAAATCATTTCTTCTGTGAAGCCCCTACTCTAATGCGTTTGGCTTGTGCTGACACAGTTCTTTTTGAGTATGTGATGTACATCTGCTGTGTATTAATGCTTCTGGTCCCATTTTCTCTTATCCTGATTTCTTATAGTTTTATCCTTGCTGCAGATCTCTAGAAGCATTCTAGAGAAGCCCACAAGAAGGCTTTTGCTACCTGTTCCTCACATCTCTGTGTAGTGGGACTGTTTTATGGAGATGCTATTTTTATCTACATGAGACCTAAATCCTACAGGTCAGCTAACTACGATAAAATAGTTTCAGTGTTCTATACTATATTTACTCCTTTGTTAAACCCTATCATATACTGTATGAGGAACAGTGATATCAAGGGAGCCCTGAGAAAGTGTATGGATCGGTGTGCTGCCTTAAGTCATCACTAAGATTACATTGATTTGCCCCAAATTTCAAGTTCATACAAAACATACTGTGTGAGATTTCCTTGAGAAAATTTATATATGTGTTATATCTATAGCTGGTACTATTTAACTTTGAAATGCAGACAAAATTCTACATTTTGGATTTTTTCATATATATTTCATATATTTATATTATTTTTAACTTTTTAAACTTTTTTTCTTTTCAATTTTTTATTTAAAGTCATTAGTTAACATACAGTATAATACTAATGTCAGGTGTAGAATTTAGTAATTCATCATTTGCATACAATACCCAGTGCTCATCAGAACATGTGCTCTCCTTAATCCCCATTACCTATTTGACCCATTCCTCCATCCAACCTCCCTCAAGTAACTATCAGTTTATTCTCTAAAGTTTAGTGTTTGTTTCCTGTTTGCCTCTTTCTCTCTCTCTCTCTTTTTTACTGCTATATTCACCTATTTTTTTCTTAAATCCAACATAATTTCAATGGAATTATGATGCTTCCAGCTCTCCTTTCATTTTTCAAGATTGCTTTGGTTATTTGAGGTCTTTTGTGATTCCATACTAATTTTAAGATTGTTTGTTTTAGTTCTGTGAAAAATGTTGGTGGTATTTTGATATGGATTGCATTAAATGTGTAGATCACTTTGTTTAGCATAGACATTTTAATATTTGTTTTTCAAATCTATGAGCATGGGATGTAATTCCATTTCTTTGTATCATTTCAATGTCTTTAATCAATGTTTATAGTTGTGAGAATATATCTCTTCTACACATAGGTTTATTCCTATGTGTCTTATGGTTTTTAGTGCAATTGTAAATGGGTTGGATTATTTGATTGTTCTTTCTGCAGCTTCATTATTGGTGTATAGAAATGCAACAGGTTTCTGTGCCCTTAATTTTGTATCCTGCAATGTTAAGACATTTGTGTATCAGTTCTAGCAATTTTCTGGTGGAGTCTGTTGGGTTTTCTATATAGAATATCAAGTCATCTGCAAATAGCGAATGTTTGATTTTCTTTTTCCTTTCTAATTTGGATGTGTTTTATTTCCTTTTGCTGTCTGATTACTGTGGCTAGGACTTCCATTACTCTGTTAGGTGAGATTGGAGATCCCTATTTTGTCCCAGACCACAGATGAAAAGCTCTCAGTTTTTTTCCCATTGAGGATAGTGTTAGCTTTTGGGTTTTTTGCATATGACCTTTATTAAGTTAAGGTATGTTCCCTCTATCCCTACTTTGTTAAGTGATTTTACCATGAATTAACATTGTACTTTGTCAGTTTTTCCCCAACTATTGAGATGATCAAATATTTCTATCCTTAGTTTTACTAACGCACTGTATCGAGTTGATTGTTGTGTGAATATCGAACCACTTTTGCAGCCTAAGAATAAATCCCACTTTATCTTGGTGAATGAGTCTTTTAATGTATTGCTGAATTTACATTGTTAGTATTTGGAGAATTGTTTATTAGTTTCAGAGGTAGAATGTAGTCATTCCACAGTGCATATAAAACCCTGTGCTTTTTACACCTAGTGCCTTAGTTAATGCTTATCACCCAATTATCACTTCCCTGCATCTAACTCCCCACCAGCAACCCTCAGTTTGTTTCTTAGAGTTCAGCATCTCTTATGGTTTGCTTCCCTCTCAATTTTCATCTTATTTTATTTTTCCTTTCCTTCCAGTATATTCATCTGTTTTGTTAATTAAATTCCACATATGAGTGAAATCAGATGGTATTTGTCTTTCTCTGACTGACTTATTTTGCTTAGCATAATGCCCTCTAGTTCCATCCACATTATTTCTAATGGCAAGATTTCATTCTTTTTCATGACTGAGAACACATTCTAAAAAAGCAATTTAGTATTAAGTGCATTGTATATAGAGAGCATATTTTCTTTATCCATTCATCTGTAGATGGACATATAGGCTCTTTCCATATTTTGGATATTGTGGAGAATTTTGCATCCATGTTCATGAGGGATATTGGCCTGTAGTTCTCTTTTTTGGGGGGGTAATTTTTGCCCAAGAAGGAGAATAAAAATTAGATTAAGAAATTATGGTTCTCATGCTTGGTCAGGATATATTTCTTATTTTTTACTGGTAAATGATTATATACCCACGATGAAATTCGGCCAAGAAATTTTGTACCTGTAAGAAAGTTGTTGATTTTTCCAACCAATTTTGGCCTCAAAGAGACTATACCAAAAATATATTGAAAAAGGAACAATATCCATCTAGCTAACTATTTCACATCATGTAAGTGTAGCCAAATCAGTATCAGTTCACTTCTTGATGAGCCAAAGAAAGAAACTGCACCAGGTGAGTGGCACAAAGTAAAGTTTATTTGAAGCAAATAAAGACATCACTGGGAATAACTTCCAAATCCATGAATCTGCAAGCAAGAGTGAATGGATTCTTTTTATTTAGGGTTAGGATGTATATTTAGATAAGGAATCCTTATCATTGTATGTAGAGTTAGGCATAAGGTCACACATGCATCTTAAGGAAACACACATATGCATACATTGTATGTTATGCAAATGAGGCTTGTGCCCTTCCAAGGGTGGACATTTTAGTGTTTTAAGATAAAGATAGTTGTCATTCATTGTACAGATCACTCCATGGTCCATCTACACAGGTGCGAGTTGGAAGTTGTGCTCAAACTGATCTGGATGGTCTGAGTCCACTGGAGGTCTTGTAAAGGCAGTCTCTAGAGCTTGAGGGGGCAGTTTCACTATCCATTTACCTGAGTTAAGAAATAAGCTGGAAAGAAGACCTTAAGGAAAAATATGGGACAAAGGTCAGTTGACACAAGTGGATGAGCAATTAAGGTCTGGTCTTGAGGTCTAGCTGGTTGGAGTAGCGCAAATCAAACAAGACAAATATCATTTGTTCAATCTAGGACTACTAGTTTCACTATTTTTCCCTCAATTCTTTATGTAATATGAAAAAAGAAGTACGTTATTAATAGTGAAATAATTTCCACATCATATGCTTTTCCTTTTATTTCTACAGAGAATATAAGAATGAAACATTTGGAGAACCACACTATCATTGAATTTATTCTTCTGGGTCTGCTACAGTAGTCTCCAACTCATTTCTGTCTCTGCTTATCACATTAATGTTCCTTTTTATACTGATTAGAGATAGTCTCCTAATTCTGCAGATACTGGGGTGGGTTGACATATTCATATCCCATGTGTTTTATTCCTTTGGCATCTCTTTCTCATTGAAATCCTCTTCACATTTGCCATTGTCCCCAATATGATGACTAATTACTTTCTAAATAAGAACAAAACATCCACATCTGACAGGAGCACCCAGATCTTCATGGGGTTGGCCGTGGTAGGACTAAGTGTATCCCTTTAGCCCTCATTTCCTAAGATGGATATGTTGCCAAATTTTATACTATCCACTCCTCGTAAACTGAACTTCTGTAGTCACATGGCTGTTACCTCGTGGAGCAGTGGCACTTTCAACCCCTTGATGCATTCAGTCTACACCATGCAATTGCCCTTTTGTGGATACAGAGAAATCCTTCTATTGTGAACCTCCTAGTGTCTTGCACCTCCCAAGGTGAGGATACCTTGACCCATGAGAATGGGGTTGTGATCAGCGCCACCATTCTGCTTCTGATTCTATTCTCAGTCTTCCTTGCCACCTACACATTCATTCTGGTCATCATCATCCAAATGGCTTCTGCTGAGAGCTGGAAAGCATTCTCCACCTGTTCATCTCTCTTGACAGTGGCCAACTTACATTATGCTGCTATAATTTTTACGTATATGTTCCAAATTCTTCCTGTATTATAGGCCAAGATAAAGTGGTCTATCTTCTCCACCATTTTGACACCCATGCTCAACCCCATGATTTATAGTATTTGAAATAAGGTTGCAATGGGAGCCCTAGGGAAAAATATGTTATAAAAGTGTCTATTATATTCTAAAATGTGAATATAAAGACACAACAGACACTTTGTTTTTCTGGGGATAACTGTTTACAATATGTGATGCATTTTGGACTATCTGATAACAATCACATATTTGTCTATTAGATGATATGTTGCATTCAATTCCTTGCCATCAATTGAATTTATTAAAAAAATGGATCTAAATACAGAGAAATTGGGGTGCCTGGGTGGCTCAGTCAGTTAAGCCCTAACTTCAGTTCAGGTCATGATCCTGGGGTCCTGGGTTTGAGCCCTGCATCAGTTTCTCTGCTCAGTGGGGAACCTGCTTCTCCTTCTCCCTCTGCTTGCAGCTCTGTCTATTTGTGCTCTCTCTCTCTCTGTCTCTCTGTCAAATAAATAAATAAAATCTTTAAACAAACAAACAAAAATAAAAGTTATGTTTTGCTAATTTCACAGAGAATATAATTCAAATAATAAATTGCAAAATTAGAGCAACAATTAAGGGAGAAGTCTAGAACCCACAATTACTCACCAGACAATAATCAGAGGCATGAATCTTGGCCTCCTGTATGAAGGGACAGAAAACAAGGTAGAAATAATATAAAGCTTAACCCCACTGTTTTGAGCCCCAGGCTGGCATCATTGAGAATCACATTATGCAATTGAAAACTAACACTTTGTGGATGCTACCTTAGAAAGCAGGTGCTTCTCAGCAATTTCCTTTTGGTGGCTCAGAAATCAAACTTTGAGAATCTGCTAACAGGAATAGAATCCCTAAGATTTTATGTGTCCTCAAGTGAATCAGAGTCCTCAGGAACTTTTTCATTAATGTTAGATTTGATGTGGTTTCCTTTCTTGCTAATTAATAATGTGAATTGAAGGATGATCACCAGTTGGTCTAAATAACTGTTCAATTGAAAATTTTAGGTAAGCCAAACATTCATCAGTATTCTATCTTAGTTTAACGCCATTTTAGGATTTAAAAGTGAATAAAGGAATCCTAAAAAAATTTGAAGGTATTTAAGTCAACCAAGAAATAAGTGTGGGACACCATATTAGTTCTTTGAGCTATGTACTGAGAACACAAGGTCTGAAATTTGTATTAACTAGACTCATGGCTTTTCAAACTGGAGAGCAGTCAGCCATTTAAGTAGAAAGACTATTTTGATAACATTTAACCCCACATTCTTTATCTTAGTCTTTCAAATTCATGGCACAAAGCCTTCACCATAGAAAGTCAAGCAGGGGCTGAAATAGTAATGCCAATATTCTTAAGTCTCTGCTGTCACCGATCATCACCTCTACTACAGATTCTAATAAAATTTTAGGTTATGAAGCAGCAAGTTCAAAGAGTAACAATTTATTAGTGTAAAACCTTCTGACTGGTGGTGACTGGGTGGCTCAGCCCTTGGGCGTCTGCCTTTGACTTGGGTAGTGGTCTCAGGGTGCTGGGATCGAGCCCCTCATCAGACTCCCTGATGAGCAGGAAGCCTGTTCCTCCCCCTCCAACTCCCCCTGCTTGTATTATCTCTCTCACTATCTTTCTCTGTCAAATAAATAAATAGAATCTAAAAAAAAAAAACAAACCTTCTTACTGGATCATAATGGTATCAGCAAGAGTTGGTAATCAAGAAAACCTATCTGTCTAGATTAGTTTAGTGACAGTGTTCCAAGGATACATTTGCTCTTTTACCACTGTCTAATATAATTAGTTTGGACAATTTTTAATCTTAGTATGTCCATTTTCTCTCTTTATAGTTTGTTACAAATCAGTGCTATTCTCACAGTGGTATTATGAGTATTAAAAGAAAGCTTCCTCTATAAGTGATTATTTATAACATTATTCCTTTCTTGACTCTGTTTATGCATGCATGTTCATCTATTCATTCACATTTACAGATTTATTTTAACATCTCACTTGGAAACAAATCATTCTACACCTGTACAAAGGAAAAAATTAAATGAAAGAAATACCTAGATTTATTACTTCCCTCATTTACCTAGATACACAATCATTCTTCACTAAAGTAATTCTGCTTGCTTAGTTCATTTGATTTTATATTATATGTAACTTATGTGCCACTGACAGTGCTTAACATATATTCAGATAATCTTCCATATGAAATCTTCTATGAAATTTAAGTTGTAGCCATGTGATTACATCTGTGCAAGACATCAAATATGAGAAAAATGTACAATTTCCAACATCCATTTCTGATTTATCCATGAAATATTGGCTATTGAGTGATTTAGAAGGACACAACTGCAAAAGAAAGAACAACTTCATTCCTGTGATAATGTCTCATCAAAGGCAAGAAAATGTTGCTATTTTAAGAGTGAAGGTAACATTTTGATAGATAACCTTGATTGCTATAAGCCAGAATAACACATTGTCAGTCTTTCTCCCAATACTTTGTTAACTTTTAGTAGGAATGATTTACCATAATGCCAAGATTTGTCATATACTTAAGGAATATATGTGATGATAGTAATGATTGTTTTATCCTTGTAAAATTACATGTGCAACATCTTCTGTATATGTTTAAAAGAATGTAAAAATCTATATCAACTCATTTCTAAAATACATACAACTTCCTAAATAATATGAATTTTTTTTATAATTAATTATTTTAGATGATTTGTAGAGATTTTCCTATAAAAACATAACCTGGAAGTTAAAAATTAGGCAGAAATGCCTGGAATTACCCATATATGAAGAAATGTAGTATTTTTATATGTGAATCTACTATCTGGAGATAGCAAGGAAATCATAGTTTTAGTGCATGTGTTAAGATTTCCAGTTTTCAATTTTCCATTCATTCATTCTGATTTCTTTATATTTTATCTTCTGTATTTAACTACTTTCACATACTGAAAGACTAGTTTATTTCTTTGTAATTAAATTCATCTCATTTTATAAGACCCTACAGTTATTCATAGACAAAACTTAAAACAATAAACATTCTCTTCAAGGAGCTAAAAGGTGACTTTAATTACAATTTGTCAGTGCAAGGTTTATAACTTGCTAAATCAAGAGTCTTTTCTGCTTCCCCTTTACAGCATTCTTCCTGGGACTCAGTGAAGATAAAAGATTGGCCTTTGAGAAGGGTCTCATGATTATAATTGCACTTGGAGAACTGTTTTCTAGTCTGAGACCATTCCTGGTTTTCACCAGCATCCTTGAATGTATTGATCCTAACCATGATAATGAGTCTGACTTGTATGCATCTCCATGTAGTTCTCCTTATTGTTGCCTCTGCAAGTACAGGCCATACACTATGGGGAATAAGGAGGAGGGTCTTCAGCATTTCTTCCATCATGCCTCCATCATGTCCTTCACAGACACTAATGTCCTCCAAGCTCACCCTTATCCTCCCTCCCCTGTCTGCTCCAACTACCAAACAGGCATGTGCCATAGCTCCGTGCTATTCTCCAGGCTTTACTGGTAATTGGGAACACACAGCCATCCTGACCTGTCCACTACCTACAGCCACTGATACAGTCACCATTGTGGTTCTCTGGGATGATTCTGCTCTTATATGCAGACTACAGTCTTCCCCAGGTTAACATTCTCAATTCCTCCAAAGGGTGGTACTGATATTACAGCCCCCATACCTATGTTTATGACCATGAGGGATCTTTTTTTTTTTTAATTTTTAGCTTTAATTTAAATTCCAGTTAGTTAACATACAGTGTAACATTACTTTCAGATGTGCAATTTAGTGACTCAACATTTACATATGACACCCAGTTCTCATTACAAAAAGTGATCTCCTTAATCTCCATACTTATTTAACCCATCCCCCCAACCACCTCCCTTCTGTTAATCTTCAGTTTGTCCTCTATAGTTAAGTGTCTGGTTTCTGGTCTCTCTCTCTCTCTTTTTGTTATGTTCATCTCTTTTGTCTCTTAAATTCCATGTATGAGTGAAATCATAGGGGATTTGTCTTTCTCTGACTGACTTATTTATACTCTTTAACTCTCATCTATGTCATTGCAAATGGCAAGCTTTAATTCATATATATATATATATATCTGTAATCTTTTTTATCTTTTCTTTATCTTTATATCATTCATCATTGGCTGTTTTCATAATTTGGCTATTGTAGATAATGCTCCTATAGACATTGGGCAGGCATGTGTTTCTTTGCTTTAGAATTTTTGTATTCTTTGCATAAGTACCTAGTAATACAATTACTGAATTGTAGGATAGTTCTATTTTTAATTTCCTGAGGAAACTCTAATCTGTAGTAGTTTTTATTCCCTTTAAAAGTGCAGGGAGTTTCCATTTTCTTCACATCCTCACCAATACCTATTGTTTCCTGTTCAAATTTTATCTATTCTGACAAGTGTAAGGTTATATTTCATTATAGTTTTTTAATTAGAAAATACAGTTAAATTTTTATTGATCTAATGTATGCTGCTTTCAATTCCAGAGACGCAGTAGAATTTTTTTTAAAGATTTTATTTATTTATTTGACAGAGAGAGATCACAAGTAAGCAGAGAGGCAAGCAGAGAGAGAGTGGGAAGCAGGCTGAGCAGAGAACCCAATGTGGGCCTCGATCCCAGGACCCTGGGATCATGATCTGAGCCAAAGGCAGAGGCTTTAACCAACTGAGCCACCCAAACGTTGTATTTCCCAGATGAGGAGTGATGTTGGGCATCTTTTCATATGTATTTTGGCCATGGTTAATATCAAAAATATATAAAAAACTTATAAAAATATACAAAAACAATCTACTCAAAATGCGCAGAAGACAGGAATAAACAATTTTTCAAAGAAACCCACACTTCTTAATTTAAAAACTGATTATAAAGCTACAGTAATTGTGTGTCATATTTACAAAAAGATCAACCGAATATGATAAATAGGTCAAGTATAAACTTATTTGGGTAATCAAATGACTTTCAACAAGTTTGTCTAAAATATTCAATGAAAACATAACAGTATTTTCAAAAAAGGATACTCAGAAAACTTAACATCCATATGTAAAAGAATGATGTTAAACCATTACCCACATAAAATACAAAAAATTAACTCAAAATTTATTAAAAAGCTAAAGTATAAGCTATGAAACTATAAAATTTTAGAAAAAAAGAAAATTGTAATTATATTGTTCAGCAATGATTTCTTGGATGTGATGTCCCAAAGCACAGGCAACAAGAGAAAAAAAAATAGGAAATTTGGATCTCATCAAAATTAACAAGGGGAAAAAACCCCAACTATTTTACATCAAAGAACACTTTTTTTGTTACATTTATATTCCAATAGTTAACATAGTGTAATATTATTTCAGGTGTAATACAGTGATTCAACTCTTCTGTACAATACCTGGTGCTCAGCACATGTGCCCTGCTTAATCCCCATCACCTATTTAACCTATCCCCTTAACCACCTCCCCTCTGATAAACATCTCTTAATAAAGTGAAAAGACAGCTTGTGTAATTGTAGCAAATATATAATATAAATTACAAGTATCTAGAACACATAAATAATTGCTAAACCTCAACAAATATATTAAAACATGGGTAAAAGATCTAAATATACATTTTTCCAAGGAATGTATACAAATGCCTGATAAGCACATAAGAAGGCAGTCAACATCATTAATAATTAGGGAAATGGAAGTAAAAACCACAATGAAATATGCCTTTCATCCATTATGAAAGATTATTAAGTAATAAATAATAAAAAATGCTGGCAAGAATGTGGAGAAATCAGAATCTTAGTGCATTCTCAATGAGAATGTGAAAAAGTATGACAATTCTTTGAAAGTTAAAACATCGAATGATCATCTGATTTAGTACTTATGCTCCTAACTATGTATGAAAAATAATTGAAAGCAGAAACTTGAGCAGATAGCTGTACAGTACTGCTTATAGAGAAATAATTCACAGTAGCCCAAAAGGTAAAACAACCCAAATGCCAACAGAAGAAGGAATACATCAATAAAAAGTGATATATACACACGATGTATTATTATTTGCACTTAAAAATGAATAGAATTCTGATACATCATACAACATGGGTTAAACTCGAGAAAATTTGTCTAAGTGAAATAAGCCAAACAGAAAAGGAAAATATTGTAGAGTCCAACTATATGAGACCCTAGAGTAGGCAAATTAATTGAGATAAAAATAATTATTAGAAGGATATAGGTGGGCGGTTGGGGAATTATTTTTTATAAGGTAAGAAACTTCAGCTCGGGATCGTGAAAATATTCTAGAGATAGATAATGATTATGAACAAACAAAAATGTGAAACCACTTATGTCACTGAATTATACAAAGATGGTTACAATTGTCAATTTTGTTACATATATTTTATCATTTAAAAAGTGAGGGAAAAAAGAAAACCCTTTAAAATAGACTAGTGGCAACCCTTCCCAAGAGCAATGTATCACTGATGCAAATACTGGAGACTGTAGGAAGTCTAAGAACATTTACAGGAGGGGCACCTGGGTGGCTCAGTGGGTTAAGCCTCTGCGTTTGGCTCGGGTCGTGGTCTTAGGGTCCTGGGATTGAGCCCTCTATCGGGCTCTCTGCTCAGCAGAGAGCTTGCTTACCCCTCACTCTCTGCATGCCTCTCTGCCTACTTTTGATCTCTCTCTCTGTCAAATAAATAAATAAAATTTTTGAAGGAAAAAAAAGAACATTTACAGGATTATCAACAATTTTTTAAAAATCATTAATGAATATTATCTAAGTAGTAGTCCATCAAAGAAAGTAGTGCTATCATTTATCTATTTAAAAATGTAAAACATGTTTTAAACTAACTGGTAATTGCTAACTTAATGAGAATAATTAAAAAATAAATGTCTACTCTAAATTAAACGTTATACCCAAGTTATATAGTTTTTTTAAGAATTTATGCTTGTGTGTTTATATAAAATTTACCACATTCCATTATATCTAATTTTTAAGCCAATGTTCTTCTACAAACTGCCAAATAAATTAAAGTTTACGTGTTATTGTCATGTAATTAGTAAGTAACAACATGTAAAATTTATCACTCCATAAAACTTTAGAGACATAATAATATTGAAAGAATCTGAATAAATACCTTCCTTTTCCCACTGAATTGACCCTTAACACATCCTTGAAAGCATCTAAAGAAATGATAAGAGGGAGACAAGATGGCGGGGAAGAAGGAGGAGGCACCTTTTCAACCTGTACTCTAAACTCAGCTGATTACCTACCAAAGAACTCCGATCACCCATGAAATCAGCCTGAGATTAGAATTATACACTTCTGGATCTCTACAGGGACAGAAGATGCCAGTGGGCAGGTAAAGTAGAGTGGGAACATTGGACTGATATTGAAGATAAACAAAAGGGGGAGGGAGCCACCAGAAGCAACTCATTGGAAAGTAATACCACAATACAAGAGTGCCCTGCGATTGGGGATCAGCATTAAATTGGAGTCTGGTTGAAAGCACTCAAAAAGAGTAAAGGATCAAGGGAGGAAATTGTGGGAATCAGGGCAGTTAGGGAAAGGGGCTTAAGTCCCTGAACCCAGGACAGCCACCCCTGGTGCTGAACCAGAGAGAGTGTGGCGAAGAAACCAGGTCTTGGTCCCTGAGCGGCCAGTGCACCTGAGAACCTCTGGGTGACAGCTCCCTTGAGGGGCAGGGAGCCTTGCCAGACAGCAGAACCACAGCCTTTTGAACTCTCCATGTGTGTGCTGCACTACCAGAGTCTGAGCACTCCCAGCCCGGGCAAGCGGGAAAATCTCAGAGTCCTATTGCTGCTTGGAACCTCTCTGGCAGACTGGAGCTGCTCATACAGCTGAGACTATGTGGTTTTGAGTACAAGCAGGAGTACCTGTGTCCCCAGAGACCGTGACTGGGAACGTGATCTGCCAGCGGCCGAGGGGGAATTTATGTGCTCTGGAGCACCCAGAGGGGAACAGATTGAGACTTCTCTCTGAGAGGGAGGTCTGGGGGCAGTTTGCTTTCCTCTAAATCTCCAAAAACCACCAAAATCTGCCAAGGCTAGAGAAAACAAATGAACAAACAAAAAAACTACAGGGAACTAAAGCCTGAAAAACTGATTTCCTCAGAGCCCACTCCTTTGAATGGGGCAGGAGGAGTTAACTGAGGGAACACTGCCTGAAAAACCACATAACAGGCCCCTCCCCAAGAAAGCCAACAACAACAACAACAACAAAAAAGACAAGAGAACAACCACCACTACTTCATAGATACAAGTTTTATTTTTAATTCATTCCCACTTTTCTGGTTCATTTTTTTATAGATGATTTTTTAACTTATTTACCATCACAGTGAGATGTCCAGTATATCAAATTCCATAATAACATTTTAACCTGAACTTTTTGATACATATACCTGTGTTTTTCTTTTGCTTTTCTATTTTTTTAATTTTTTAAAATTTATTTTAGTTTAGTTTAGTTTATCCCTTTTTATTTTTATATTTTTATATTCATACAGAGTTAAACTTCAAGGTAATCCCCTTTCCCCAATCCATGCTACCCCTATAGGTAAACCAGTTTTTAATATGCATTTATCTTAGGAAAGCTGAGTTCCTTAAAAAAGATATCAAGATACATCCAGGAAGAATCAAAATGACCTTCCTCGCTCACATGGAGAATTTATAACCACTCTCCAAACTTTGTCTCCCACCAGTGTTTCTGTGTATTACTATATAAATTTTATACATGGGGTTCTTTTTGACAATGTTCTTTTATTTTGTTCTTTTGTTTTAATATACATACTTTTTTCTCTTGTCATGTACTTTTATCAGTTTTTTGTTTGTCTGTTTTTGTTTGTATACTTCATAAATCTTACCCTGGGGCCCATTTGGGCTGGGCCTTCTCTTTTATTTTATCTTTCTCCCCCCCCATCTCTCTCTTTTTTCTTTCTTTTTTTCCTTCATATGGGTGGGGACTCTTGATTCCTCAGAAGCATTCCAGGGTGCACCCGGCCTGCACAACAGTGGATAGATTCAGCTACATATGTTTAGCCATCTCTCACCAAAATGACTAGGAGGAGGAATGACCAACAAAAGAAAAATTCAGGCTGGGCCTTCTGTAAAAGAGCTAATGGTTATGGACATAGACAATATGTTGGGAAGGGAATTCGGGCTAACAATTATCCAGGCAATAGTGAGGTTGGAGAAAGCCATGGATGACAAAATGGAATTGATTGGAGCAGAAGTGAAATTGAACAGGGATGATGTTCACAATATTCTCAATGAGTTCCAATCTAATCTAAATTCTCTAAAAGTGAGGGTAACTGATACAGAAGATAGAATTAGTGATCTGGAGGACAAAGAGATAGAAAGAATCAGGAGGAACCCTGGAAAAAACAGCTTAGAAGCCACGAAAACAGAATAAGGGAAATAAATGACAACATGAAACATTCCAATGTCAGAATTATTGGAATCCCTCAGGGGGAGGAGAAAGAAAGAAGACTAGAAGATATACTTGAACAAATTCTCCATGAAAATTTTCCCAATCTCGGAATAGAACCAGCAATCATGCACCAGAGGCAGAACGGTCTCCCTCCAAGAGTATAAAATCTAGAAAGACCTCAAGACACCTGATAGTAAGAATGAGGAATCAAAATTCTACACAGGACCTCTTGAAAGCAGCTAGGAAAAAGAAGTTCCTTTCGTACAGAGGAGAGCCCATCAGGATAATGTCAGACCTGTCCACAGAAACCTGGCAATCCAGAAAGGGCTGGCAAGATGCATTCAGGGCACTAAATGAGAAGAACATACAACCAAAAATACTTTATCCCACAAGACTGACATACAAAATGGATGGAGAGATAAAGAGTTCCCAAGACCTGCAAGGTTTAAAAGAGTATGTGACCACCAAGCCAACACTGCAGGAAATATTAAGGGGGGTTCTATAAAAGAGGAAAAATCCTAAGAATAGCATTGAACAGAAATATATGGAGACAATCTACAGAAAGAAAAACTTCAAAGGTAAAACAATGTTAATAAAAACGTAACTCTCAATAATCACTCTCAATGTGAATGGCCTAAATGTGCCCATAAAACACACAGTGTTGCAGATTGGATAATCTGACAGGACCTATCCATATGTTGTCTACAAGAGACCCATTTTGAACCTAAGGATACACCCAGACTGAAAGTGAAGGGATAGAAAAGCATCTTTCATGCCAATGGGCCTCAAAAGAAGGCTGGGGTAGTGATTCTCATATCATAAATTAGATTTTAAACTAAAAACTGTAGTGAGAGACACAGAAAGACACTACATAATTCTTAAAGGGACAATCACCGAGAAGATCTAACAATTGTAAATATTTATGTCCCTACTATGGGAGCAGCCAATTACATAAGAAAATTGTTAATCAAGATAAAGAGTCATATTGATATGAATACATTAATAGAAGGAGATCTTACAAGCCACTCTAAGTAATACATAGACCATCCAAGCAGAAAATCAATAAAGAAACAAGAGCATTGAATGACATATTGGACCAGATCAACCTCATAAATATATAGATAACATTCTTCTTCTTCTCAAGTGCACATGAAACCTTCCACAGATTAGACCACATACTGGGTCACAAATCAGGGCTCAACCGATCCTGAAATATTGAGATTATTCCCTGCATATTCTCAGATCGGAATGCCTTGAAACTGGAGCTCAATCACAAGGAAAATTTTGGCAGGAACACAAACACCTGGAAGATAAAGACCACCTTGCTAAAGAATGCTTGGATCAACTAAGATATCAAAGAAGAACATGAACAATTCATGGAAACCAATGAGAATGAAGACAATTTGGTCCAAAACCTATGGGATAAAGCAAAAGTGGTCCTAAAGGGGAAATACATAGCCATCAAAGCATCCCTCAAAAAATTGAAAAATCCAGAATACACCAGCTGCCTCTACACCTTAAAGAAATGGATAACCATCAACAAATCAAACCAATGCATAAGAAGGGAAATAATCAAGATTAGAGCAGAGATCAATGAGGTAGAAACCAGAGATACAGTAGAACGTATCAATGAAACTAGAAGCTGTTTTTTTTAAATCAATAAGATTGATAAACGATTGACCACACTAATACAAAAGATAAGAGAGAAAGCTCAAATTAATAAAATCATGAATGAAAAGGGAGAGATCACAACTAACACCAAGGAAGTAGAAACAATCATCAGAAGTTATTATCAACAGTTATGTGCCAATAAGCTAAGCAATCTAGATGAAATGGATGCATTCTTGGAAAACTATAAACTCCCAAAATTGAGCCAGGAAGAAATTGAAAACCTGAATAGACTGATATCTAGTAACGAGATTGAAGCAGTGATCAAAAAACTCCCAAAAAACAAGAGCCCAGGACCTGATGGATTCGCTGGGGAATTCTACCAAACTTTCAAAGAAGATATAACACCTATTCTCCTAAAGCTGTTTCAAAAAATTGAAGCAGAAGGAAAACTTCCAGACTCTTTCTATGAAGCCAGCATTACCATGATCCTCAAACCAGGCAAAGACCCTACCAAAAAGGAGAATTTCAGACCAATATCACTGATGAATATGGATTCTAATATTCTCAACAAGATCCTAGGAAACAGGATCCAACAGCACATTAAAAAGATGATCCACCATGACCAGGTAGGATTCATCCCTGGGCTACAAGGATTCTTCAACATTCGCAAATCAATCAATGTGATAGAACAAATCAATAAGAGATGAGAGAAGAACCACATGGTCCTCTCAATTGATGCAAAAAAAGCATTTGACAAAATCCAGCATCCATTCCTGATTAAAACGCTTCAAAGTATAGGGATAGAGGGAACATTCCTGAACTTCATCAAATCTATCTATGAAAACCCCACAGCAAATATCACCCTCAATGGGAAAGAGCTTGCAGCCTTCCCGCTGAGATCAGGAACACGACAAGGATGCCCACTCTCACCACTCTTGTTCAACATAGTATTAGAAGTCCTAGCAACAGCAATCAGACAACAAAGAGAAATAAAAGGTATCCAAATTGGCAATGAAGAAGTCAAACTCTCTCTCTTCACAGATGACATGATTCTTTATATGGAAAACCCAAAATACTCCACCCCCAAACTACTGGAACTCATACAGCAATTCAGTAACATCGCAGGATACAAAGTCAATGTACAGAAATCAGTGGCTTTCTTATACACTAACAATGAAATACAGAAATGGAAATTAGAGAATTAATTCCATTTAGTATAGCACCAAGAACCATAAGATACCTGGGAATAAACCTAACCAAAGAGGTAAAGGATCTGTACTTGAGGAATTACAGACCACTCATGAAAGACATTGAAGAAGACACAAAAAGATGGAAGACCATTCCATGCTCTTGGATCGAAAGAATAAATATTGTTAAAATGTCTATACTGTCTGAGCAATTTATACTTTTATGCCATTCCGATCAAAATTCCACCAGTATTTTTCAAAGAGCTGGAGCAAATAATCCTAAAATGTGTATGGAATCAGAGGAGACCCAGAATCACTAAGGAAATGTTGGAAAACAAAAATAACACTGGCGGCATCACGTTACCTGATTTCAAGCTTTACTACAAAAATGTGATCACCAAGACAGCATGGTACTGGCATAAAAACGGACACATAGACCAGTTAGACAGAGTATAGAGCCAAGATATGGACCCTCAAATCTATGGTTAAATAATCTTCGACAAAGCAGGAAAAAATATCAGGAGGGGAAAAAGATAGTCTCTTCAATAAGTGGTGCTTGGAAAAGTGGATAGCTATATGCAGAAAAATAAAACTCGACCATTCTCTTACACCGAACACAAGGATGTACTCTAAATGGATAAACGACCTCAACATGAGACAGGAATCCATCAGAATCCTAGAGGAGAACATAGGCAGTAACCTCTTCGATATCAGCCATAGCAAGTTCTTTTAAGATATGTCTCCAAAGGCAAAGGAAACAAAAGTGAAAATGAACTTTTGGGACTTCATCAAGATCAAAAGTTTCTGCACAGCAAAGGAAACAGTCAACAAAACAGAGGCAATGCACGGAATGGGATAAGATATTTGCAAATGATAGTACAGACAAAAGGTTGATATCTAGGATCTATAAAGAACCCCTCAAACTGAACACACACCAAACAGATAATCATATCAAAAAATGGGCAGAAGATATGAACAGACACTTCTCCAATGAAGACATACAAATGGCTATCAGACACATGAAAAAATGTTCATCATCACTAGCCATCAGGGAGATTCAAATTAAAACCACATTGAGATATCACCTTACACCTCTTAGAATGGCCAAAATGAGCAAGACAGGAAACAACATGTGTTGGAGAGGATGTGGAGAAAGGGGAACCCTCTTCCACTGTTGGTGGGAATGCAAGTTAGTGCAGCCACTTTGGAGAACAGTGTGGAGATTCCTCAAGAAATTAAAATTGAGCTCCCCTATGACCCTGCAATTGCACTACTGAGTATTTACCCCAAGGATACAGATGTAGTGAAAAGAAGGGCCATCTGTACCCCAATATTCATAGCAGTAATGGCTATAGTCACCAAAGAGAGTGTGGCGGAGAAACCAGGTCTTGGTCCCTGAGCTGCCAGCGCACCCGAGAACACGTGGGTTCCGGCTCCTGTGAGGTGCTAGGAGCCACACCAGATGGCAGAATGCGTGAGCCCTGCTACAGAGCCTTAGACTCGCAGGCCCCTCACCCTCCCCTGAGAGAGGTGTACAAAGGCCTACCCGGTGGTCTTAGACCTGCGCCATTGTTTCAGAGCCTGAGACACGCCACCCAAACTCTCTTCTAAGAGAGGTGCGCGAAGGCCCAGCCTGGTGCTTTTGGACCTGCGCCCCGCTCTCAGAGCATGAGACACATAGGCGCGTGACCCACAGCCTCCCCTGAGAGAGGTGCGCGCAAGCCCAGAACTCTTAGACCCAGAAAGACCAGGCACTCCCATCCCCAGCCAGCATGAAAATCTCAGTGTGCAATCGCTGCTTGGAACCTCTCTGGCCTTCTGGAGCTGCCCAGACAGCCACAGCTCCTGCCATGGTTATGGGTACAGGCAGAAGATCCTGCGTCCCCAAGGACCGCCACTCGGAAACTGCTCTGCCAGTGGCCAAGGGGGAATTTATATGGGCTCTGCAGCCAGACTGAGGCTTCTCTCTGCGAGGGAGGTCAGGGTGCAGTTTGCTTTCCTCTAAACCTACAAAAACCATCAAAAGCGGTCAAGGCAAGGGAAAAAAAAAAGTGAACAAACATAAAAACCTCCAGAGAACAAAAGCCTGAAAAAACCAGTTTCCTCAGAGCCCACCCCCTTGAGGGGGAGGGAGGACTCAACTCAGGGAATATCATTGACTGAAAACCCAAGTGGCAGGCCCCTCCCCCAGAAAACCAACCAGGAAAAAAAAAATCTACAAGAGAACAACCAGCACTACCTCATAGGACAACTCTTATTTTTAATTTGTTCCCACTATTTTGGCTCATTTTTTATATAGATAATTTTTTAACCTATTTACCATCACAGTGGGATTTCCAGTACATCAAATTCCATAAAAACCTTCTAACCTGAACTTTTTAATACATACACCTGTGTTTTTCATTTGCATTTCTATTTTTTAATTTTTTTTTAAATTTTAATTTAGTTTAGTCTAGTTTTTTTCCTTTTTTATTTTATTTTCTAATATTAATATAGAGGCAAACTTCAAAGTAATCTCCTTTCCCCAATCAATACTACCCCTATAGGTAAACCAATTTTTAATCTCCCTTTATCTTAGGAAAGTTGAGTCCTTTAACAAAGATATCAAGATACTACCAGGAAGAATCAAAACAACCTACCTTGCCCACACTGAGAATTTATAACCACTCTCCCATCTTTTTCTTCCACCAGTGTTTCTGTGTTTTTGTGTTTGTCCTGATAGTATATAAATCTTACACTTGGGGCTCTTATTGACAAGGTTCTTCCTTTATTTGCCCATATATATATTTTTTTTTTCTCTTGTCATATACTTTTATCAGTCTTTTCGTTTGTCTGTTTTTGTTTGTATACTTCATAAATCTTCCCTTGGGGCCCATTTGGGCTGAGCCTTCTCTTTTATCCTTCCTTTCTTTCTCTCTCTCTCTCTCTCTCTTTGTTTTTCTTTTTTCTCTCCTTAGGGTGGGGAATCCTGATTGCTCAGAAGTCTTCCAGGGTGCACTTTGACTGCACCACGGTCGATATATCCAGCTACATCTGTTCCGTCATCTCACACCTAAATGACTAGGAGGAGGAATGCATAACAGAAGAAAAATACAGAGGATGGACCTTCGGCAACAGAGCTAACAGCTATCAACATAGACAATATGTCGGAAAGAGAATTCAGGCTAACAATTATCCAGGCAATAGCTAGGTTGGAGAAAGCCATGGATGACCAAAAGGAATTGATTAGGGCTGAACTGAAAGCGACCATAAATGATGTTGAGAATGTTAGGGCAGAGCTAAAAGCTACCAGAGGTAAGGTTCATAATGCTCTCAATGAATTACAATCTAATATAAATTCTCTCAAAGCTAGGGTAACTGAGACAGAAGATAGAATTAGTGATCTGGAGGACAAACAGATAGAAAGGATCAGGAGGATCAAACAGCTTAGAAGGCACGAAAACAGAATCAGGGAAACAAATGACGCCATAAAACGTTCCAACATCAGAATTATAGGAATCCCTGAAGGGAGGAGAAAGAAAGAAGTCTAGAAGATATAGTGGAACAAGTTCTTCATGAAAATTTTCCCAATCTCACAAATGGAACCAGCATTCATATACTAGAGGCCGAACAAACTCCACCCAAGATTATAGATTCCAGAAAAACATTAAGGCACCTGATATTCAAATTGAGGAATCATAATTGTAGATATAATCTCTTAAAAGCTGCTAGGACAAAGAGGCTCCTTACTTACAGAGGAAAGCCCATCAGAATAAAGTCAGACCTGTCCACAGAGACCTGGCAAGCCAGAAAGGGCTGGCAAGATATATTCAGGGCACTCAATGAGAAGAACACGCAGCCAAGAATACTTTATCCAGCAAGACTGACATTCAAAATGGATGGAGAGATAAAGAGTTTCCATACTGGCAAGACTTAAAAGACTATGCAACCACCAAGCCGACACTGCAGAAAATATTAAGGGGGATTCTATAAAAGAGGAAAAATCCTAAGAATAGCATTGAACAGAAAAATAGAGACAATCTACAGAAAGAAAGACTTCAAAGGTAACACAATGTCAATAAAAACATATCTATCAATATTCACTCTCAATGTGAATGACCTAAATGCACCCATAAAATGACACAGGGTTGCAGAATGGATAAAACGACAGGACCCATCCATATGTTGTCTACAAGAGACCCATTTTGAACCTAAAGATACACGCAGACTGAAAGTGAAGGGATGGAGAAGCATCTTTCATGACAATGGGCCTCAAAAGAAGGTCAGGGTAGCGATTCTCATATCAGATAAATTAGATTTTAAACTAAAGACTGTAGTGAGAGATACAGAAGGACACTACATAATTCTTAAAGGAACTATCCACCAAGATGATCTAACAATTGTAAATATCTATGCCCCCAATATGGGAGCAGCCAATTACATAAGAAAACTGTTAATCAAGATAAAGAGTCATATTGATATGAGCACATTAATAGTAGGAGATCTTAATACGGCTTTCTCAGAAATAGACAGATCATCGTGAAGCAGAAAATCAATAAAGAAACAAGAGCATTGAATGACACATTGAATCAGATGGACCTCATAGATATATACAGAACATTCCACCCTAAAACAACAGAATACTCATTCTTCTCAAGTGCACATGGAACCTTCTCAAGAATAGACCACATACTGGGTCACAAATCAGGACTAAACTGATACCAAAAGACTGAGATCATTCCCTGCTTATTCTCAGATCACAATGCTTTGAAACTGGAGCTCAATCACAAGGAAAAGTTCAGAAGGAACTCAAACACCTGGAAGCTAAAGAGCACCTTGCTTAATAATGCATGGATCAGCCTGGACATCAAAGAAGAACTGAAACCATTCATGGAAAACAATGAGAATGAAGACATTTTGGTCCAAAACTTATGGGATACAGCAAAGGAGGTCTTAAGGGGGAAATACATAGCCATCCAAGCCTCCCTCAAAAAAAAATTGAAAAATCCAGAACACAGCAGCTGTCTCTACAACTTAAAGAACTGGAGAATCAAAAAAAAAAAAAAAATCAAACCAACTCCACCCATAAGAAGGGAAATCATCAAGATTAGAGCTAAGATCAATGAGGTAGAAACCAGAGGTACAGTAGAACGTATCAATGAAACTAGAAGCTGGTTATTTGAAAGAATCAATAAGATCGATAAACCATTGGCTGCACTAATCCAAAAGGAAAGAGAGAAAGCCCAAATTCATAAAATTATGAGTGAAAAGGGAGAGATCACAACTAACACCAAGGAAGTAGAAACAATCATCAGAAGTTATTATCAACAGTTATATGCCAATAAGCTAAGCAACCTAGATGAAATGGATGCATTCCTGGAAAACTATAAACTCCCAAAATTGAGCCAGGAAGAAATTGACAACTGGAATAGACCAATATCCAGTAATGAGATTGAAGCAGTGATCAAACACCTCCCAAAAAACAAGAGCATAGGACCTGATGGATTCCCTGGGGAATTCTAGCAAACTTTCAAAGAAGAAATAACACCTATTCTCCTGAAGCTGTTTCAAAAAATTGAAGCAGAAGGAAAGTTTTCAGACTCTTTCTATGAAGCCAGCATTACCCTGATCCCCAAACCAGGCAAAGATGCTACCAAAAAGGAGAATTTTAGACCAATACCACTGATGAATATGGATGCTAAGATTCTCAACAAGGTCCTAGCAAACAGTATCCAACGGCACATTAAACAGATTATCCATCATGACCAGGTGGGATTCATCCCTGGGCTACAAGGATGGTTCAACATTTGCAAATCAATCAATGTGATAGAACAAATTAATAAGAGAAGAGAGAACCACATGGTCCTCTCAATTGATGCAGAAAAAGCATTTGACAAAATCCAGCATCCATTCCTGATTAAAACGCTTCAAAGTATAGGGATAGAGGGAACATTCCTGAACCTCATAAAATCTATCTATGAAAGACCCACAGCAAATATCATCCTCAACGGGAAAAAGCTCACATTTTCCCGCTGAGATCAGGAATACGACAAGGATGCCCACTCTCACCACTCTTGTTCAACATAGTATTAGAAGTCCTAGCAACAGCAATCAGACAACAAAGAGAAATAAAAGGTATCCAAACTGGCAATGAAGAAGTCAAACTCTCTTCTCTTTGAAGATGACATGATACTTTATAATGAAAACCCAAAGACTCCACCCCTAAACTACTAGAACTCATACAGCAATTCAGTAATGTGGCAGGATACAAAGTCAATGTACAGAAATCAGTTGCTTTCTTATACACTAACAATGAAAACAGAGAAGGGAATTTAGAGAATCGATTCCATTTACTATAGCACCAAGAACCATCTGATACCTGGGAATAAACCTAACCAAAGAGGTAAAGGATCTGTACTCGAGGAACTACAGAACACTCATGATAGAAATTGAAGAAGACAGAAAAAGATGGAAGACAATTCCATGCTCTTGGATCGGAAGAATAAACATTGTTAAAATGTCTATACTGCCTAGAGCAATCTATAATTTTAATGCCATTCTGATCAAAATTCCACTGGTATTTTTCAAAAAGCTGGAGCAAATAATCCTAACATTTGTATGGAATCAGAAGAGACCCTGAATTACTAAGGAAATGTTTAAAAGTAAAAAGAAAACTGGAGGCAACACGTTTCCTGATTTCAAGCTTTACTACAAAGCTGTGATCACCAAGACAGCATGGTATTGGCATAAGAACAGACTCATAGACACTGGAACAGGATAGAGAGCCCAGATATGGACCCTCAACTCTATAATCAATCAATCTTCAGCAAAGCAGGAAAAAATATACAGTGGAAAAAAGACAGTCTCTTCATTAAATGGTGCTGGGAAAATTGGATAGCTATATGCAGAAACATGAAACTCAACCATTCTCTTACAACGTATACAAAGATAAAGTCGAAATGGACAAAAGACCTCAACCTGAGGCAGGAATCCATAAGAATCCTAAAGGAGAACATAGGCAGTAACCTCTTCGATATCAGCCACAGCAACTTCTTTCAAGATATGTCTCCAAAGGCAAAGAAAACAAAAGCGGAAATGAGCTTTTTGGACTTCATCAAGATCAAAAGTTTCTGCACAGCAAAGGAAACAGTCAACAAAACAAAGAGGCATCTCACAGAATATGAGAAGTTATTTCCAAATGACAGTAGAGACAAAGGTTGATATCCTGGATCTATAAAAAAACTCCTCAAACTCAACACAAACAAAACAGATAATCATGTCAAAAAATGGGCAGAAGATATGAACAGACACTTCTCCAATGAAGACATACAAATGGCTATCAGACACATGAAAAAAATGTTCATCATCACTAGCCATCAGGGAGATTGAAATTAAAACCACATTGGGATACCACCTTACACCAGTTAGAATGGCCAAAATGAGCAAGACAGGAAACAATATGTGTTGGAGAGGATGTGGCGAAAGGGGAACCCTCTTACACTGTTGGTCGGAATGCAAGTTGGTGCAGCCACTTTGGAGAACAGTGTGGAGATTCCTCAAGAAATTAAAAATAGAGCTTCCTTACGACCCTGCAATTGCACTACTGGTATTTACCCCAAAGATACAGATGTAGTGAAAAGAAGGGCCATCTGTACCCCAATGTTTATAGCAGCAATGGCCATGGTTGCCAAACTGTGGAAAGAACCAAGATGCCCTTCAACGGACGAATGGATAAGGAAGATGTGGTCCATATACACTATGGAGTATTATCCCTCCATCAGAAAGGAGGAATACCCAACTTTTGTAGCAACATGGACGGGACTGGAAGAGATTCTGCTGAGTGAAATAAGCCAAGCAGAGAGAGTCAATTATCATATGGTTTCACTTATTTGTGGAGCATAACAAATAACATGGAGGACAAGGGAAGTTGGAGAGGAGAAGGGAGTTGAGGGAAATTGGAAGGGGAGGTGAGCCATGAGGGACTATGGACTCTGAAAAACAATCTGAGGGTTTTGAAGGTGGGGGTGGTTGGAGGTTGGGGAAACCAGGTGGTGGGTATTGTAGAGGGCACGGATTGCATGGAGCACTGAGTGTGGTGCAAAAACAATGAATACTGTTACGCTGAAAAAAAATTTAATACACACATACTCTTAAATTAAAACTCGATTGAGAATGAAAAAGGATCCCATAACCCTAGAGGTTTTTTCCTATAATGTATTATTGCTTTAATAAAAAATCTATGTTCTCCAACTGACCCATTTTTCCTTTGGTGGAGATTTTGGCTACTACGTAAGAAAAATAAAATTAAAATATGAAAAAAAAGATCATCTGTGTGTGTGTACAATTAAAATTGAATCAATTGTTTAAATATGTGTATACTTAAAAAAATAACCCCCTCTTTAAATCTAAAATATAAATCAGTATACAATTCCGGAAAGATTGGTGTTTATCGTAAAAATCTATTATTAATTAGCAGTGAAAGAGTTAAATTGATAATATAGTCAATGGCTTATATTATCTATGAGCTTCTTTCCTGTATGTACGCTGAACAAGACTAAGGTCTGTACTAAATTATGTCATGTTCATGAAAATACAGTCGCTTTAAAAGTAAAAAGTCTGTGTCACAAAATATATACTAAATGTTTTTATGGATGGAAAGGAACTTCAAATGTGATAAACATGTATCTGTTCCAGAAGTGAACCAACATATTTTGAGAAAACAATTGTATTTGAAATATAAATCATATTTATCATGGAAGGAATATGCATTGTGCCATATCCTATGATGAATGCACTGGAGATGGAAAAAAATTGTAGCTAAGTGGGAAATGCTTTGTTATGCTGTGTGTAAGATGAATTATACTCTCCTGGAATAGAAATATGTTCATGCAAGCATGTGATGTACTCATATAAATGTTGATTCCATTGCATTTATCTTTCTGGCAGTTTGGATTACTGTCTGGATTAAAATCATTAGAATGGGGATGCTTGGGTGGATCAGTCAGTTAAAGAGTTGGCCTTCAGCTCAGGTTATGATCCCAGGATCCTGGGATGAGTCCTGCATTGGGGAAAAAAAGAATCCCTACTCAGCGGGGAGCTTGCTTCTCCCTCTGTCTTCTGCTCCCTCAGCTTGTTCTCTCATTCTGTCTCTTTGACAAATGAGTAAGTAAATTTTTTACAAAGAATCTTTAGAATGTTAAGGTGATCATTTTAATAAATTAGTGACTTACTCTAGAGTAAGAGTTAGAGTTGGTCAAGTCCAGAATTAGAAGATTTTAACTGGAGTTTGCATTGAAATATTTGTGTTTTTACAATAGAATTGATTTGATAGTTCATAAATATGCTGTCTAAATGGTAAAGGAAGTGAGTATTGTAAAATGTGGGATTGAGTCATATTGGCATGGGTTTTCAATGGCCTTATGTGAAGTTTGAGGAACAAAACATATYRTGTCCAAATCCTCAATGACAATAGAAGAGAATAGATTTTCCTTTTTCTTTCTTGAAATTTTGTGTAAAAATATAGAAGTACAAATTTTACAAAGTAAAAAATGTATTTTTTTTATTTGAGTATGCTTGACACACAATATTGCATTAGTTTTTGTGTACAACATAGTGATTTGACAAGTTTATATATATGCTACACTCACCATAAGTAGTGTTACTATCTAGCAGCATACAAGACCATTATAATATCTTTGACTATATTTTTATGCTATACTGTTTATTCCTGTGATTTATTCATTTCATAACTAGAAGCCTGTATCTCCTTTCCCTGTTCTTTCTGAAGACTTTTTGCCAATGAGCACAGTGGTTACATTGTTGTCAGAGAAAACTTATTATTTCTCATATATTGTTTTAAATTATATGAATCTGTTATTTTTAAAAAGATTTTATTTATTTATTTGACAGAGACAGGTAGTCAGTGAGGCAGGCAGAGAGAGAGTGGGAAGCAGGCTCCCTGCTGAGCAGAGAGCCCAATGCAGGGCTCGATCCCAGGACTCTGAGCCACTCAGGTGCCACTGAATCTGTTATTTCTAATTAAATGATTCCTTGTTTCAATTTTGTTCAAAGTAGAAAATTGAACTTAAAAGAAAGATAAAATAATAAAAGCAAAATTTCTTTGTTTCTGGGGCAGTTATATATTTTCTATTTTTAAAGGACATCTAGAAAGAATTAAAGAATTCATATATATATATATATATATATATATATATATATATATATATATATATATATATATATATATGTTATCTAGTTCTTTTTCCAAACACAAATTGTGACTACTTTTACTGCTTTCTGTATTTAACTTTTGTATTTTATCTTTTACCTTTGTGTATGTGTAACTGAACTTCAAGTGAAGTAATTATATCTAGATTAGAAATTTGGATACTTTGTGAAAATCAGATGGAAATAGTACACAGCTAATTTGGGAACTATACTGATGACGAATCTAGGAATATTAGGTGTATAGATGAAAATAATTTGATGATACCTTTCTTGTTGTTCTGGATGATGATAATAAAGATAGTAAGTGCCACAGCTAGGGCTCAGTGATGACTTACATAAGCATATTTTAAGTAACCCAGATATATTATCTTAGGCAATCTTCTAAAATTCTTAATTTTTCTTCAAGCTTAATTGATGTATACTTACGAAATAAAAATTGTATATGTTTCTAAAATGTACAACTTGATGTTTTAATGTATATGCACATTGTGAAATAATCGCCACAATCAAGCCAATTAATATATTCAGCAAGTTACATGGTTACTTTTTTATCTTTCTTTTCTGTTTGTTACTGATGTCACTTATGATTGACTTTCCTAGAAATTTTGACTATAAAATACAGTATTGCTAATTATTTAACTTAGCTGTACATGAGATCTCCAAAATGTACTCATATTGCATAATGGAAATTTTAGAGCATTTAACCCAATCTTACTAACTTCTCCTTCCCTTCAGCTTTGGGCATCAGTCATTTGACTTCCTATTTCTAAGAGTTTGCCATTTTAGATTCCACACGCAAGAGTAATTGAGCAATGTTTGCATTTCAGTATCTGGCTTATTCTACTTAACATAATGTCCTCCACTTTCATCTATATCTTTGCAAATAGAAATATTTCCTTTTACAAGGCATGTTGTTGTCCAGTTTCCCCAACACCATTTGTTGAAGACACTGTCTTCTTTCCATTGAATATTTTTCCTGCTTTCTTGAAGATTAATTGACCATAAAGTTATGGGTTCATTTCTGGGTTTTCTATTCTGTTCTAGTGGTCTATGTGTCCATTTTTATATCAGTACCATATGTCTTGACTGCTACAGCTTTCTAATATATCTTGAAGTGTAATACTGTGATGCCTTCATCTTTGCTTCCCCGCCGCCCCAACATTGTTTTGGCTATTTGTTT
This sequence comes from Lontra canadensis, assembly GCF_010015895.1. NCBI lineage: Eukaryota > Metazoa > Chordata > Mammalia > Carnivora > Mustelidae > Lontra > Lontra canadensis. The sequence goes on from NW_022631245.1 coordinate 209,293, forward strand.
CAGTTCTATGAAAAATACTATTGGTAGTTTGACAGGGATTGAATTAAATATGTAGACTGTTTTGGGTAGTAAAGATATTTAATAATATTTACAAATATTTGTTCTTCCAATCCATCACCATGGACTGTCTTTCCATTTCTTTGTGTTCTCTTCAATTCCTTTCATCAGTGTTTCATAATTTTCAGAGTGCAAGTCTTTGACCTCTTTGTTTAAGTTTATCCCCAGGTATCTTATTACTTTGATTTAATTGTAAAAAAATTTGATTTCTTAATTTATTTTCTGGTGCTTCATTATTGGTGTATGGAAATGGAATTGATTCTGTCTTTTTTTTTTTTAATCCTGATATTTATGTATTCATTGATCGGTTCTAGCAGTCTTTTGATGGAATCTTTGGGTTTAATATATATATTCCACACTTTATCCACTAATTTGTTGATGAACACTTAGTTTTATTCACATATCTTGGTTATTGGAAATGTTGCAGTAATCATAAGAGTGCAGATATTGCTTCAAGATATAAATTTTAGGGGCCCCTGGGTGGCTCAGTTGGTTGGGCAGCTGCCTTCGGCTTTGGTCATGATTCCAAGGTCCTGTGATCAAGCCCCACATCAGGTTCCCTGCTCAACAGAGAGCCTGCTTCTCTCTCTCCCTCTGCCTGCTGCTCTGCTTATTTGTGCTCTCTATGTCAAATAAATAAAATTTTAAAAATCTTTTAAAAAAGACATAAATTTTATGTCCTTTGTATATATACCTACAAGTGGGACTGTAGGATCATGTGGTATTTTTATTTTTAATTATTTGAGGAACTCCCATATACTTTTACATAGTGGCTATACCAATTTACATTCCCAAGGACAGTGTAAAAGCATTCCCTTTTATCTGTATTATCTCTTTGATAATAATCACTTTAACAGGTGTGAGTTTATGTTTCATTTTTGTTTTTTTAGTATTATTTAAATTCAATTAGCCAAAGTATAGTACTATATCTTGTATATACCTTATACCTTGGCTTGTATATACCTATAGCTTATACCTTGGCTAATTGAATATATATATATATATACATATATATATACACACACACACACACTCTCTCTCTCTCTCTTTCTCTCTCTCAATATATATTAATTAGTGGAATATATCACCTGGTGTTCATCATATCATATGTTCTCTTTAATGTCCATCATTTAGTTATCCCAGCCCCCTATTCACCTCCCTTTCCACAACCCTCAGGCTCTTCTTTTTTTTTTTTACCAGTGTCAGGAGTCTCATATGGTTTGTCTCACTCTGATTTCTTCCCATTTATTTCCCCACCATCACCATTGTCCTCTAAACTAGTTCTTATGTTCCACATGTGAGTAAAATCATACGATAATTTTGTTTCTCTGATTTTATTTCACTTAGCACAATGCCCCCTAATTCCATCCATTTTGATTTTCTCATCAATAGATGAGACTCACACAGTCAAATTTACTATTAAGCTAAGTTTTTATTTCTAAGTTGCAAAATTAAAGCTAGGTCTAGTTTGGATGCCATATTATCTGTAATGTGCTTTTGCAATAAAACAGTATACAAACCCAACTTCAATCTAAATTCAAACTCCAAGTATATCCACAAGTAATTATTTTCTTTTCATCTCTCAAAATATCTGTCTACTTTTTTTCCTATTTATCTACCTACAAATGCTTGTTCATTGCATGAAATTAAAAAAACAAACAAACATATTATTTAGAGGTGCTCAAATATATATGTGTACAATCACTGTGTATTCTAGATCTCTCTACACTAAAATAATTATTGTCCTGAAGTTGCATACCCTTTTAAACAATCAAATCACATGTTTCTTATATATATAATATGATTATTAGTTCTTAGTAACTAAAGTACACAAACATATTCTTTGTCTTTTTTTTTTTTTTTTGGAAGAATTAGTGGAAACACTTGAAAGGATGTGTAACCTTATATAAGATTCCATGAAAGGATATTGTGTAGAACTATGCTCGCCAACACCCCAGAGGACAGTTTCTGGGTTATCTGATTTGGAATCTCTGAAAGTTATCTCACAATGGTATAAATTCTAGGTGATTGATATCAGTGCAAAGTAATTATTACCTAGGGATGTGAAAATACAAATGATGAAACATTTCAAAGAACTAAGGTAGACTTTGTGAAACCAATGGTTTCAAACTTCTCCTGAGAATTTGGTCTTTTATAGGATTCTTCCCTTTATGGCGAATAAGAAATTTCCCTCTTGAGAAAGATAAACATTTTAGACTATTTCAAAGATCTTGAGAAGAGTGACCCAAGTTGATTGTAATATACTGGAGGGTTTTTGCAATTAGAGTATTTTTAAAGCCTAATCTGTTATTTCTTATAAAACTTCCAAGAAATCTTATTTAAGCCTCCTTTTTTAATCTTATATTTTTGCTGTATGTATGTAAATGATCAGAGAAAATGAGACCAAATTACTTAATGGTCAGAAATGTCTTTCTTTGAAATTGAAGGCAAGGTGATATAGAAAACAATTTCTGCTTCAGGAGAAAAGTCTGCATCATCTAGGTTCTAGAGATGACCCCACAAGATCTGCCATTATAACACTATATGGTCTTAAACAGTTTAGTTTAAATCTATAGAAATCAGTTTTCATCCTTATAATAATGAAACTATTTTAAAAATATATTCCTTCTATAAATATATAAAATGACTTTTTTATATATTTATATATAATATATAAAAATGACTTTTTTAGTTTTTGTATTTAAGCATATTTGTTTTTAATACAAACACATAATATTTATATCTATGCAAGAAGATTATGGATATTGAATTCATGTGATGGTAATTTTCCATCACTTTGAAAGTTGTGGTGCAATGGGAAAATTTTCCTCATCGTGATGTGGGAAACTCAATATGTCTGGCATGTGCATATCTATAACTTGATTGAAAGAGGAGATAATGTGTGTACTTTTTTATGATCAAAGTAACCTGGGAACACTTTGGTACTGGTAGTGAGACATTAACTAAAGTTCTTTTGGAGGATCTGGAAATTATGTCTACATTCTCTGCACCATTCCTTAAAGTGGGATATTTTCAGGGAACAAGTGGCAATGCGGTAATTATAGCAGAAGAGGAAATAGAAAAAGATCTTAAAATGAGCAAAACTTAAACACTAAACCAGTTTATCTGGGCATGAAGGAACTTGTCATATATATCCGTGACCCTCTTCTATCTGTAGTAAATTTCTATTTTAAAAACATTCATTCCTTTTTATATATTTTTTTGTTTGAACAAGTAAAAAGATATCTACTAATGTCAGAATCACTTTTTAAGGATAAGTCAGTTTATCAATTTAAATACTCTGTCTCTCTCTCTATATATATATATATGCATATTCTTTTTATATATTCATATATATTCATCAAGAAGATAACTTGCAAGCAGAAAAATCAAGGAAAGTCACTTAAAATCTGAATTTTGGTTTATCATGTGTAAAATTTTAAGGTTACACCTACTTCAAGAGCCACTGTTCAGGACCAAATAAAGTTTAATTCTAGCACAAATCTTGACACAAATCAGATTCCATCCAATGGAGTTGGCCAATAAAAGTTGATAGCTCTGTATTTTCCTTGTACAAGTCATGCTTAGGTTCAAGACTGGATTCTGCAACTCAATAAGAAACAATCTGATTGCTTTTCACCTGTGTATATTCAGCAGAATTGAAAAAAAATCAGGATGTGAATATCTTTTGTAAATGGTTCGTAAATAGATTACTCATTGTCATTTCCTTGGACAGAAGCAACATGAGAGGGAATATATCTGATTTATTTTTTATAAAAGAAAAAAATATTATTACTTTAGACTTCAAAACAGATATTTAATGGCTGAGGTTGCTTCCTGTTCAGATGCAGTATTTCTTTAAATGATATCACATATAGGTTATTAGCACAAAGCAAAAAAGGGAACATGGTGCCCCTGGGTAGCTCAGACTGTGAAGCACCTGACTTCAGCTCAGGTTTTGATCTCTGGGTCCTGTGGTCCAGACCTGTGTTAGGCTTCCTGCTCAGCAGGGAGTCTCCTTCTCTCTCTGTCCCTCCTTATTGCTTGTGTGCTAGCTCTGTCTCTCTGTCTCTGTCTCTCTCTCTCTCAAAAAAAAAAAAAAAAAGAAAGAAAAGAAAAGAAAAAAAGAAAAGAACAGGGAAACAGATAATTCAAAATGACTTTGTATTGGTAGTCATGTGACAATGACATCAAAGATGAAATTTTACTTTCTTTTTATTATTTTGGTTTAGTGCTTTTTTTCCTCTATTAATCTGGATAATATTAACTACCTAATAGAATATGTGTCATATCGGCCGGGGGACGAGATGGCAGGGAAGTAGGAGGAGGCGCCTTTTCAACCTGTACCCTAAAGTGAGCTGATTACCTACTAAAGAACTCCGATCACCCATGAAATCAGCCTGAGATCAGAATTATACACATCTGGATCTCTAAAGGGGCAGAAGATGCAGGTGGGCAGGTAAAGCGGAGTGGAAAAGGCTGACATCTGAAGATAAACAAAAGGGGGAGGGAGCCACCAGAGGTGACCGGCTGGAAAACAATACCCCTAATACGAGCAAGATGCCCTGCATCTGGGGACCAGCATTAACTTGGAGACTGGTTGAAAGCACTCCAAAAGAGCAAAAGATCGCGGGGGAGAAATTGTGGGAATCGGGGGTGCTAGGGACAGGGGCTTAAGTCCCCGGTGCCAGGACAGCCTTCCCTGGCGCTGAGCCAGAGAGAGTGCGGTGGAGAAACCAGGTCTTGGTCCCTGAGCCACCAGTGCGCCTGAGATTGCCTGGTTTCTGGCCCCTGTGAAGGGATGGGAGCCATGCCAGATGGCAGAACGCGCTAGCCCTACTAGAGAGCCTGAGATGCGCGTGCCCCTCATCCTCCCCTGAGACAGGTAAAAAGGCCCAGCCAGCGCTCTTTGACATGCGCCATTGTTTCAGAGCCTAAGACTCCCGCCCCAAACTCTCCGCTGAGAGAGGTGCGCTAAGGCCCAGCCAGGTGCTTTCGGACCTGCGCCCTGTTCTCAGAGCCTGAGACCCGCGCGCAACCCACAGCCTCCCCTGAAAAAGGTACGTGCAAGCCAGGCACTCTAAGACCCAGAAAGACCAGGCACTCCTAGCCTGGGCCAGCGGGAAAATCTCAGTGTGTGATCGCTGCTTGGAACCTCTCTGGTGGTCTGGAGCTGCCCAAACAGCTGCCGCTGCTTTGGTTTTGGGTACAAGCAGAAGATCCTGCAAACCCAGGGACCCTGACTTGGAATCTGCTCTGCCAGCAGCCAAGGGGGGATTTATATGGGCTCTGCAACACCCACAGAAGAACAGACTGAGGCATCTCTCTGAGAGGGAGGTCAGGGTGCAGTTTGCTTTCCTCTAAACCTACAAAAACCATCAAAAGTGGTCAAGGCAAGAGGAAAAAATAAAAAAGGTGAACAAACATAAAAACCTCCAGAGAACAACAGCCTGAAAAAAAACGGTTTCCTCAGAGCCCACCCCCTTGAGGGGGACTGGGGGAAATAACTCAGGGACCATCATTGACTGAAAACACACTTGGCAGACCCCTCCCCCAGAAAACCAACCAGGAAAGAAAAAAAAAAAAAAGACTACAGGAGAACCACCACCACTACTTCATAGGAAAACTTTTATTTTTAATTTGTTCCCACTATTCTGGCTCATTTTTTTATATAGATAATTTTTAACCTATTTACCATCACAATGAGCTGTACAGTACATCAAATTCCATAAAAACCTTCTAACCTGAACTTTTTGATAAATACACCTGTGCTTTACTTTTGCATTTCTATTTTTTGAATTTTTTCTTAATTTTAGTTTAGTTTAGTCTAGTTTATTCCTTTTTAATTTTTATTTTCTAATATTCAAATAGATTAAAGTTCAAAGTAATCCCCTTTCCCCAATCAATACTACCCTATAGGTAAACCAATTTTTAATCCCCCTTTATCTTAGGAAAGTTGAGTCCTTTAACAAAGATATCAAGATACATCCAGGACAAATCAAAACAAACTTCCTCGCCCACACTGAGAATTTATAACCACTCTCCCATCTTTTTTTTCCCACCAGTGTTTCTGTGTTTTTGTGTTTGTCCTGATAGTATATAAATCTTACACTTGGGGTTCTTTTTGACAAGGTTCTTCCTTTATTTGCATTTATATATTTTTTTCTCTTGTTATATACTTCTACCAGTCTTTTTGTTTGTCAGTTTTTGTTTGTATACTTCATAAATCTTACCTTGGGCCCATTTGGGCTGAACCTTCTCTTTCATCTTCCCTTTCTTTCCTGTCTCTCTCTCTCTCTTTTTATTTTTCTTTACTTTTTTCTCTCATTTGGGTAGGGAATCCTGATAGCTCAGAAGTGTTCCTGGGTGCACCCAGACTGCACCACGGTCGATACAACCAGCTACATCTGTTCAGTCATCTCTCCCCAAAATGAATAGGAGGAGGAATGTGCAACAGAAGAAAAATACAGAGGATGGACCTTATGCAAAAGAGGTAATGGCTATCAACATAGACAATATATCAGAAAGAGAATTCAGGCTAACAATTATCCAGGCAATAGCTGGGTTGGAGAAAGCCATGGATGACCAAATGGAATTGATTAGGGTCAAGCTGAAAGCGACCAGAGAGGATGTTCACAATGTTAGGGCAAAGGTGAAAGCTACCAGGGCTGAGGTTCACAATCCTCTCAATGAGTTCCAATCTAATCTAAATTCTCTCAAAGCTAGGGTAACTGAGACAGAAGATAGAATTAGTGATCTGGAGGACAAACAGATAGAGAGAAAGGATAAGGAGGAAGCCTAGAACAAACAGTTTAGAAGGCATGAAAACAGAATCAGGGAAACAAATGACGCCATGAAACATTCCAACATCAGAATCATTGGAATCCCTGAAGTGGAGGAGAAAGAAAGAAGTCTAGAAGATATAGTGGAACAAGTTCTTCATGAAAATTTTCCCAGTATCACGAATGGAAGCAGCGTTCATGTACTAGAGGCCGAATGTTATCCACCCAAGATTATAGATTCCAGAAAAACATCAAGGCACCTGATTGCCTTGATTGTTAAATTGAGGAATCATAATTGTAGGTATAATCTCTTGAAAGCCCATAGGACAAAGAGGGTCCTTACTTACAGAGGAAAGCTCATCAGAATAAAGTCAGACCTGACCACAGAGACCTGGCAAGCCAGAAAGGGCTGGCAAGATCTATTCAGGGCACTTAAATGAGAAGAACATACAGCCAAGAATACTTTATCCAGCAAGACTGACATTCAAAGTGGGTGGAGAAATAAAGAGTTTCCAAGACCGGCAAGGCTTAAAAGACTATGCAACAACCAAGCCAACACTGTAGGAAATATTAAGGGGGGTTCTATAAAAGAGGAAATATCCTAAGAATAGCATTGAACAGAAAAATAGAGACAATCTACAGAAAGAAAGACTTCAAAGATAACACGATGTCAATAAAAATGTATCTATCAATAAACACTCTCAATGTGAAAGGCCTAAATGCACCCATAAAACGGCACAGGATTGCTGATTGGATAAAACGACAGGACCCATCCATATGTTGTTTACAAGAGACCCATTTTGAACCTAAAGATACACCCAGACTGAAAGTGAAGGGATGGAGAAGCATCTTTCATGACAATGGGCCTCAAAAGAAGGCTGGGGTAGCAATTTTCATATCACACAAATTAGAGTTTAACTAAAGACTGTAGTCAGAGATACAGAAGGACACTACATAATTCTTAAAGGGACTATCCACCAAGATGATCTAACAATGGTAAATATCTATGCCCCCAATATGGGAGCACCAATTACATAAGAAAACTGTTACTCAAGATAAAGAGTCATATTGATAGGAATACATTAATAGTAGGAGATCTTAACACACCTCTCTCAGAAATAGATCATCGAAGCAGAAAATCAATAAAGAAACAAGAGCATTGAATGACACTTTGGACCAGATGGACCTCATAGATATATACAGAACATTCCTCCCTAAAACAACAGAATACTCATTCTTCTCAAGTGCACATGGAACCTTCTCAAGAATAGACCACATACTGGGGCACAAATCAGGACTCAACCGATACCTAAAGACTGAGATTATTCCCTGCATATCCTCAGATCACAATGCTTTGAACCTGGAGCTCAATCACAAGGAAAAGTTCCGAAGGAGCTCAAACACCTGGAGCTAAAGACCTCCTTGCTTAAGAATGCTTGGATTAACCAGGAAATCAAAGAACTGAAACAATTCATGGAAACCAATGAGAATGAAGACACTTTAGTCCAAAACCTATGCGATACAGCAAAGGCGGTCCTAAGGGGGAAATACATAGCCATCCAAGCCTCCCTCAAAAAAATTGAAAATCCAGAACACACCAGCTGTCTCTACACATGAAAGAACTGGAGAATCAACAACAAATCAACCCAACTCCACACATAAGAAGGGAAATAATCAAGATTAGAGCTGAGATCAATGAGGTAGAAACCAGAGATACAGTAGAATGTATCAATGAAACTAGCAGCTGGTTTTTTGAAAGAATAAGTAAGATGATAAACCATTGGCCACACTAATCCAAAAGAAAAGAGAAACAGCCCAAATTAATAAAATTATGAATGAAAAGGAAGAGATCACAACTTACAACAAGGAAGTACAAACAATGATCAGAAGTTATTAACAACAGTGATATGCCAATAAGCTAAGCAACCTAGATGAAATGGATGCATTCCTGGAAAACTATAAACTCCCAAAATTGAACCAGGAACTAATTGACAACCTGCATAGACCAATATCTAGTAACGAGATTGAAGCAGTGATCAAAAACCTCCCAAAAAATTAGAGCCCAGGACCTGATGGATTCCCTGGGGATTATACCAAACTTTCAAAGAAGAAATAACACCTATTCTCCTGAAGCTGTTTCAAAAAATTGAAGCAGAAGGAAAACTTCCAGACTCTTTCTATGAAGGCAGCATTACCATGATCCCCAAACCAGGCAAAGACCCTACCAAAAAGGAGAATTTCAGACCTATATCACTGATGAATATGGATTCTAAGATTCTCAACAAGGTTCTAGCAAACAGGATCCAACAGCACATTAAACAGATTATCCACCATGACCAGGTGGGATTCATTCCTGGGCTACAAGGATGGTTCAACATTTGCAAATCACTCAACGTGATAGTACAAATTAATATGAAAAGAGAGAAGAACCACATGGTCCTCTCAATTGATGCAGAAAAAACATTTGACAAAATGCAGCATCCGTTCCTAATTAAAATGCTTCAAAGTATAGGGATAGAGGGAACATTCCTGAACTTCATCAAATCTATCTATGAAAACCCCACAGCAAATATCACCCTCAATGGGAAGGAGCTTGCAGCCTTCCCGCTGAGATCAGGAACACGACAAGGATGCCCACTCTCACCACTCTTGTCCAACATAGTATTAGAAGTGCTAGCAATAGCAATCGGACAACAAAGATAACTAAAAGGTATCCAAATTGGCAATGAAGAAGTCAAACTCTCTCTCTTCGCAGATGACATGACTCTTTATATGGAAAACCCAAAAGACTCCACCCCCAAACTACTAGAATTCACACAGCAATTCAGTAACGTCGCAGGATACAAAGCCAATGTACAGAAATCAGTGGCTTTCTTATACACTAACAGTGAAAATACAGAAAGGGAAATTAGAGAATCGATTCCATTTACTATTGCACCAAGAACCATAAGATACATGGGAATAAACCTAACCAAAGAGGTAAAGGAACTGTACTTGAGGAACTACAGAACACTCATGAAAGAAATTGAAGAAGACACAAAAAGATGGAAGACCATTCCATGCTCTTGGATCGGAAGAATAAATATTGTTAAAATGTCTATACTGCCTAGAGCAATCTATACTTTTAATGCCATTCCAATCAAAATTCCACCGTTATTCTTCAAAGAGCTGGAGCAAATAATCCAAAAATTTGTATGGAATCAGAAGAGACTCCGAATCGCTAAGGAAATGTTGAAAAACAAAAATAAAAGTGGGGGCATCACGTTACTTGATTTCAAGCTTTACTACAAATTTGTGATCACCAAGACAGCATGATACTGGCATAAAAACAGACACATAGACCAACGGAACAGAGAAGCCAAATATGGAACCTTAACCCTATGGTCAGTTAATCTTCGACAAAACAGGAAAAAATATCCAGTGGAAAAAAGACAGTCTCTTCAATAAATGGTTCTGGGAAAACTGAGCAGGTATATGCAGAAGAATGAAACTCGACCATTCTCTTACACCGTACACAAAGATAAACTCAAAATGGATAAAAGACCTCAACGTGAGACAGGAATCCATCAGAATCCTAGAGGAGAACATAGGCACTAATCTCTTCGATATCAGCCACAGCAACTTCTTTCAAGATATGTCTCCAAGACATATCTTGGAGACAAAAGCCAAAGGAAACAAAAGCCAAAATAAACTTTTGGGACTTAATCAAAATCAAAGGCTTCTGCACAGCAAAGGAAACAGTCAAGAAAACAAAGAGGCAACCCACGGAATGGGAGAAGATATTTGCAAATGACAGTACAGACAAAAGGTTGATATCCAGGATCCATAAAGAACTCCTCAAACTGAACACACATGAAACAGATAATCATATCAAAAAATGGGCAGAAGATATGAACAGACACTTCTCCAATGAAGACATACAAATGGCCATCAGACACATGAAAAAATGTTCATCGTCACTAGCCATCAGGGAGATTCAAATGAAAACCACATTGAGATACCTCCTTACACCACTTAGAATGGCCAAAATGAGCAAGACAGGAAACAACATGTGTTGGAGGGGATGTGGAGAAAGGGGAACCCTCTTACACTGTTGGTGGGAATGCAAGTTGGTGCAGCCTCTTTGGAGAACAGTGTGGAGATTCCTCAAGAAATTAAAAATAGAGCTTCCCTATGACCCTGCAATTGCCCTCCTGGGTATTTACCCCAAAGATACTGATGTAGTGAAAAGAAGGGCCATCTGTACCCCAATGTTTATAGCAGCAATGGCCATGGTCGCCAAACTGTGGAACGAACCAAGATGCCCTTCAACGGACGAATGGATAAGGAAGATGTGGTCCATATACACTATGGAGTATTATCCCTCCATCAGAAAGGAGGAATATCCAACTTTTGTAGCAACATGGACGGGACTGGAAGAGATTCTGCTGAGTGAAATAAGTTAAGCAGAGAGAGTCAATTATCATATGGTTTCACTTATCTGTGGAGTATAACAAATAACATGGAGGACATGGGGAGTTAGGAGAAGGGAGTTGGGGGAAATTGGAAGGGTAGGTGAACAATGAGAGACTATGTACTATGAAAAACAATCTGAAGTGTTTGAAGAGGTGGGGGGGTTGGAGGTTGGGGGAACCAGGTGGTGGGTATTAGAGAGGGCACGGATTGCATGGAGCTTTGGGTATGGTACAAAAACAATGAATACTGTTATGCTGAAAATAAATTTAAAAAATGATTAAAAAATATTAACAATGTTAATTCCATTGGTAATTATAAATATTACATTTTCCATCTTATCAATAATTGAAGTTATGAATATAAATTATATCCAATAACATCAATTTGAATTTTGGTTCCATATTTAATCCAAATGCCATGCTAGGAAAATAAAATAGCTCTCCTAGTTTTTCCTATGCAAGTTGTCATAACCACAAAAAATGTGAAAATAAATTGCTCTGAATAGTCCCAGGACCTGCTCTAGCTTTTACAATGTGTTTGGAGATTCTTAAATGCAATTATTTGAGCATATGGAAATTATTAACTGTGAAATAATTTGTATATGACTTTAATACTTTATTCAAATAATGCATGGACATGACATCAACAAATCACAGAGAAAAAAGACAGTCTTAGAGTGGGTACTCCTCCTGACACCCAATATGAATACTTAAATTATTTGTCCAATACGCTCCTGATATTTTAAACAATATGTTTATCTTCTAATACTTGATTTTTAAATCCCAAATACCGGACTATGATTTGTAAATGAGGCCACTATGAATGAGATGCTGCTCCCTCCCTACATCAAGACCTTCATCCTCTTTCTCTCCTCCCCTGCTCTCATCACAGTTACATACTACTTTATGTTTGGAGGCATGAATTGATGACATTGTTTCATTTTCTGGAAAGTACTGGTTTATATAAAAATATAGCATTATTGCAAAACCTGATACTTTTTTTTAAAAGATTTTATTTATTTATTTGACAGATAGAGATCACAGGTAGGCAGAGAGGCAGGCAGAGAGAGAGGAGGAAGCAGGCTCCCCGCTGAGCAGAGAGCCCGATGCTGGACTCGATCCCAGAACCCTGAGATCATGACCCGAGCCGAAGGCAGAGGCCTAACCCACTGAGCCACCCAGGCGCCCCAAACCTGATACTATTTTATTGGTTACTGCTGATTATATATCTTCTAAATATATCATTATAATTTCTCTAAAGAAATTTAAGAACATAAATTTTTGGCAGATACTAAGAATTGTCAAGAAACTGTTTACAAGAACATAGAATTTTCAAAAAAATCTTTAATAAATAATTTATCATTAATCCTTCTGTGTTTTTTGCACTGTTTTTAAATAGAATCCTCTTTTGGGTTTTCCATATAAAGAATCATGTCATCTGTGAAGAGAGAAAGTTTGACTTCTTCACTGCCAATTTGTACACCTTTTATTTCTCTTTGTTGTCTGATTGCTGTTGCTAGGACTTCTAATACTATGTTGAACAAGAGTGGTGAGAGTGGGCATCCTTGTCGTATTCCTGATCTCAGCGGGAAGGCTGCAAGCTTTTTCCCATTGAGGATGGTATTTGCTGTGGGTCTTTCACAGATAGATTTGATGAAGTTCAGGAATGTTCCCTCTATCCCTATACTTTGAAGCGTTTTAATCAGGAACGGATGCTGGATTTTGTCAAATGCTTTTCCTGCATCAATTGAGAGGGCCATGTGGTTCTTCTCTCTTTTCATATTAATTTGTACTATCACGTTGAGTGATGTGCAAATGTTGAACCATCCTTGTAGCCCAGGGATGAATCCCACCTGGTCATGGTGGATAATCTGTTTAATGTGCTGTTGGATCCTGTTGGCTAGGATCTTGTTGAGAATCTTAGCATCCGTATTCATCAGTGATATTGGTCTGAAATTCTCCTTTTTGGTAGGGTCTTTGCCTGGTTTGGGGATCAGGGTAATGCTGGCTTCATAGAAAGTGTCTGGAAGTTTTCCTTCTGCTTCAACTTTTGAAACAGCTTCAGGAGAATAGGTATTATTTCTTCTTTGAAAGTTTGGTAGAATTGCCCAGGGAATCCGTCAGGTCCTGGGCTCTTGTTTTTTGGGAGGTTTTTGATCACTGCTTCAATCTCGTTACTGGATATCGGTCTATTCAGGTTTTCAATTTCTTCCTGGTTCAATTTTGGGAGTTTATAGTTTTCCAGGAATGCATCCATTTCATCTAGGTTGCTTAGCTTATTGGCATATAACTGTTGATAATAACTTCTGATGATTGTTTCTACTTCCTTGGTGTTAGTTGTGATCTCTCCCTTTTCACTCACAATTTTATGAATTTGGGCTTTCTCTCTTTCCTTTTGGATTAGTGCAGCCAATGGTTTATTGATTTTATTGATTCTTTCAAAAACCAGCTTCTAGTTTCATTGATTTGTTCTACTGTATCTCTGGTTTCTACCTCATTGATCTCAGCTCTAATCTTGATTATTTCCCTTCTTATGTGTGGAGTTGGGTTGATTTGTTGTTGATTTTCCAGTTCTTTAAGGTGTAGAGACAGCTGGTGTGTTCTGGATTTTTCAAATTTTTTTTTTGAGGGAGGCTTGGATGGCTATGTATTTCCCCCTTAGGACCACCTTTGCTGTATCCCATAGGTTTTGGACCAAAGTATCTTCATTCTCATTGGTTTCCATGAATTGTTTCAGTTCTTTTTGATCTCCTGGTTGATTCAAGCATTCTTAAGCAAGATGGTCTTTAATTTCCAGGTTCTTGAGTTCCTTCTGTATTTTCCTTGTGATTGAGCTCCAGTTTCAAAGCTTTGTGATCGGAGATTATGTAGGGAAAAATTTCAGTCTTTTCATATCAATTGAGTCCTGATTTGTGACCCAGAACGTGGTCTATTCTGGAGAAGGTTCCATGTGCACTTGAGAAGAATGTGTATTCTGTTGCTTTAGGGTGGAATGTTCTGTATATATCTATGAGGTCCATCTGGTCCAATGTGTCATTCAATGCTCTTGTTCTTTATTGATTTTCTGCTTCGATGATCTATTTCTGAGAGAGGTGCATTAAGATCTCCTAATATTAATGTATTCATATCAATATGACTATCTTGATTAATAGTTTTGTTATGTAATTGGCTGCTCCCATATTGAGGGCATAGATATTTACAATTGTTAGATCATCTTGGTGGATAGTGCCTTTAAGAATTATGTAGTGTCCTTCTGTATCTCTCATTACAGTCTTCAGTTTAAAATCTAATTTATCTGATAGAGAATCACTAATCCGGCCTTCTTTTGAGGCCCATTTGCATGAAAGATGCATCTCCATCCCTTCACTTTCAGTCTGGGTGTATCTTTAGGTTCAAAATGGGTCTCTTGTAGACAGCATATGAATGGGTCCTGTCGTTTTATCCAGTCTGCAAACTTGTGCTTTTTTATGGGCACATTTAGGCCATCACATTGAGAGTGATTATTGATAGATATCTTTTTATTGACATCGTGTTATCTTTGAAGTCTTTCTTTCTGTAGATTGTCTCTATATTTCTGTTCATTGCTATTCTTGGGATTTTTCCTCTTTTATAGAACACCCCTTAATATTTCCTGCAGTGTCGGCTTGGTGGTTGCATAGTCTTTTAAGCCTTGTCAGTCTTGGAAACTCTTTATCTCTCCATCCATTTTGAATGTCAGTCTTGCTGGATAAAGTATTCTTGGCTGCATGTTCTTCTCATTTAGTGCCCTGAATATATCTTGCCAGCTCTTTCCGGCTTTCCATGTCTCTGTGGACAGGTCTGACTTTATTCTGATGGGCTTTCCTCTGTAAGTAAGGAGCTTCTTTGTTCTAGTGCCCTCAAGTGATTATATCTACAATTATGATTCATCAATTTGACTATCAGGTGCTTTGATGTTTTTTGGAATCTATAATCTTGGGTGGAGACTGTTCCGCCTCTAGTGCATGAACGCTGGTTCCATTCGTGAGATTGGGAAAATTTTCATGAAGAACTTGTTCCACTATATCTTCTAGACTTCTTTCTTTCTCCTCCCTTTCAGGGATTCCAATAATTCTGACGTTGTAACGTTTCATGGCATCATTTATTTCCCTGATTCTGTTTTTGTGCCTTCTAAGCTGTTTGTTTTAGGCTTCCTCCTGATCCTTCCTCTCTGTCTGTTTGTCCTCCAGATCACTAATTCTATGTTCTGTCTCAGTTACCCCAGCTTTGAGAGAATTTAGATTAGATTGGAACTCATTGAGAGCATTGTGAACCTCATCCCTGGTAGCTTTCAGCTCTGCCCTAATATTGTGAACATCATTTCTGGTTGCTTTCAATTCGGCCCTAATCAATTCCATTTGGTCATCCATGGCTTTCTCCAACTTAGCTATTGCCTGGATAATTGCTAGCCAGAATTCTCTTTCTGACATATTGTCTATGTTGATAGCCATTAGCTCTGTTGCAGAAGGTCCATCATCTGTATTTTTCTTCTATTGGGCATTCCTCTTCCTAGTCATTTTGGTGAGAGATGGCTGAACAGATGTAGCTGGATGTATCAATCATGGTGCACTCTGGGTGCACCCTGGAACACTTCTGAGCTATCAGGATTCCCCACCCAAACGAGAGAAAAAAAGAAAAAGAAAAAGATAGAAAGAGAGAGAGAGAGAGAAAGAGAGAGTGACAGGAATGAAAGGGAAGATAAAATAGAAGTTTCAACACAAATGGGACCCACGGTAAGATTTATGAAGTGTACAAACAAAAACAGAAACAAAAAGACAGATAAAAGTATATGACAAGAGTATATATACAAAAGTATATGATAAGCAAATAAAGGAAGAACCTCGTCAAAAAGAACCCCACGTGTAAGATTTATACTATCAGGACAAACAGGAAAACACAGAAACCCTGGTGGAAGACAAAGATGGGAGAGTGCTTATAAATTCTCAGTGTGTGTGAGGAAGGTTGTTTTGATTCTTCCTGGATGTATCTTGATATCATTGTTAAAGGACTCAACTTTCCTAAGATAAAGGAGGATTAAAAATTGGTTTACCTATAGAGGTAGTATTGATTGGGGAAAGGGGATTACTGTGAAGTTTAACTCTATATGAATATTAGAAAATAAAAATTAAAAAGGAATAAACTAGACTAAACAAAACTAAATAAAAAAAAAGAAATTTAAAAAAAAGAAATGCAAAAGAAAAACACAGGTGTATGTATCAAATGTTCAGTTTAGAAGGTTATTGTGGAATTTGATATACTGGACAGCTCACTGTGATGGTAAATAGGTTAAAAAATTATTTGTATAAAAAAATGAGCCAGAATAGTGGGAACAAATTAAAAATAAAAGTTGTCCTAAGAAGTAGTGGTGGTTGCTCTCTTGTCTTTTTTTTTTTTTTTTTTTTTTTCTTTCCTGGTTGGTTTTCTGGGGGAGGGGCCTGCCACGTGGGTTTTCAGTCAAGGATGTTCCCTGAGTTAAGTCCTCCCGCCCCCCACAATGTGCTGGGCTCTGAGGACACCGTTTTCTTCAGGCTTTTGTTCTCTGGTGGTTTTTATATTTGTTCACTTTTTTTTTTTCCTTTTGCCTTGACCACTTTTGATGGATTTTGTAGGTTTAGAGGAAAGCACACTGCACCCTGACCTCCCTCTCAGAGAGAAGCCTCAGTCTCCTCTTCTGTGGGTGTTGCATTGTTCATATAAATTCCCCATGGCCACTGGCAGGGCAGGTTCTGAGTCGCAGTCCCTGGGGACACAGGATCTTCTGCTTGTACCCAAAACCATGGCAGTGGCAGCTGTCTGAGCTTCTCCAGACTGCCAGAGAGGTTCCAAGCAGAGATTGCACACTGAGATTTTCTGACTGGCGCAGGCTGGGCATGCCTGGACTTTCTGGATCTGAGAGCCCCCGGCTTGCATGCACCTCTCTCAGGGGAATCTGGGTTACGCGTGCATCTCAGGCTCTGAGAGTGGGGCACAGGTCCGAAAGCACCAGGCTGGGCCTTCACTCACCTCTCTCAGGAGAGAGTTTGGGGAGCACCTCTCAGGCTCTGAAACAATGGTGTGGGTCTAAGAGCGTTGGGTGGGCCTTTGCGCACCTCTCTCAGGGAGTGTGAGGGGCGCACGGGTTTCAGGCTCTGTAGCAGGGCTTGGCGTTCTGCCATCTGGCATGGCTCCCAGCCCCTCACAGGAGCCAGACCCCATGCAATCTTGGGCATGCTGGCAGCTTAGGGACCAAGACCTGGTTTCTCCACCTCACTCTCTCTGGCTCAGCACCAGGGAAGTCTGTCCTGGGTCTGTCCCTAGCCACCCCGATTCCCACAACCTCCCCCCCCACGATCCTTTGCTCTTTTGGAGTGCTTTCAACCAGTCTCCAAGTTAATGCTGGTCCCCAGATGCAGGGCACTCTCATATTAGGGGTATTACTTTCCAATCGGTCACCTCTGGTGGCTCCCTCCCCCTTTTGTTTATCTTCCAATATCAGTCCGACGTTCCCACTCTGCTTTACCTGCCCACTGGTGTCTTCTGCCCCTGTAGAGATCCAGACATGTATAATTCTGATCTCAGGCTGACTTCATGGGTGATCAGAGTTTTTTGGTAGGTAATCAGCTGACTTTAGGGTATAGGTTGAAAAGGCAGCTCCTCCTACTTCCCTGCCATCTTGTCTTGCCACATGCATTTTTAAGAATACTTGTATCTATGTGTGAATACATATGTTGAATTCATTTATATCTAAATATGTATATCATTTAGTTTATAGCTATACATATGTATATAACATAGATGTTGAATTAGTTTATATTAATTCTATAATTATCTATTATTTTAAGAGTTTATTTGACAGAGAGAGGGACAGCCAGAGAGGGAACACAAGCAAGGGGAATAAGAGAGGGAGAAGGAAGCTTCCCTCAGAGTAGGGAGCCTGATTCAGGGCTCAATCCCAGCACCCCAGATCATGACCTGAGCCAAAGGCAGAAGATAAACTAACTGAGCCACACAAGGGCCCCTATTATTATCTATTCTTAAATGTCAAAATTTTATGTTTCATTTTTGTTCTTGTTTTCCTACTGATCAATTTTCTCCAACTTCTCTTTTGAAACTTTAAATGAATAAATATATATATATATATATATATATTTATATATATGTGACATATATATATATATTCTGATATATATGTCAGAACCAACAGAATATATATTCTGACATATATGTCAGAAGTATCTGACACCTTATTATCTGACACTTCCTTTTATATAAAACATAATATATGGACTGTATATTTAACAACTTCTAATAGTATCCTGAGCTTGTTTGCTGATAGTATTCCCTCTTCAGGAGAATGTCTCCACTCATTCTCATTAAAAAGATTCTCAAGATTACATTTCTCTTTTCCTTTTATATAAAGAAAGTTTTCTTAAAATTGTTTCTTCCTAAAGGTCCTGAACTATTTCTTCTCTTGTCTATTCACACCACTGCCTTCTCCAATTTTTATTAAATTTATAATGTATTTATCTCTTTATTATCATGTCATTTGGATTTTAAGACAGAGCAATGATAAATATATGTGCTTATACTCCACACTTATCTAGAGGTAGAAAGAGTTTAAATAGATATAAAGGAATAAAGAGGGCACATGATATGATGAGCACTGGGGGATATACACAACTAATGAATTATTGATATTGTAAAAAACTAATGATGCATTATACTTCGGATAATTGAATTTAAATAAAAAGAGGAATAAGTACAAAAAGATATCATAAAACAATGTTTAATGTTATGTAAATATCGAAAAACAGATGGACAGAACAGACATCTTTCAGGAGAGCTTGAGCATACAGGGAAGCAACAATGAAGTTGGATTATAGATTCCCAGAGAAAGGGTCTAATTTAATTTGAGCATTCAAAAGTTAGGTAAGGATGCAGAAGAAGATGTCTGTACATAAATTGTATTTGATAATACAGATTTATTATAGATTTCTGAAACAAGCAAATAATGACATTTGACATCCAAGGAGCTGTTGTGCTAAAATTTTAAGAACACAAAAAGGTAATCTAGATCTTCACATGATCTAATAAGCTACTACAGATTCAGAGAGAGTAGGGTTTAAATATAAAAGAAAAATACCCTAAGGGTAAAAAAAAATGTACTAATATGGGCCTATAATCTATGCATTTACATTGATATACTATGTATTCATTTAATTTCTAAATTCTGCTTTGATGATAAGTGAATTTATGTAAGGAAATACAATATTATATCCTAATGAAGTTATTATTAAAAGAAATATATTATTCTCACAGTCATAAATTTTTAGAAAGTATTTTGGCCTCAGATATTTGCCTCATCAAGGTTTTATCTATGAAGCAAAACTAAGGATTTTTTTTTTCAAAAAAAAAAAACCATTTAAAACCTGCAATGTTCAATGAATAAATCATGGTGTGACTAAAATAATGAGATAAAATAGTGTTCTGTATTTTATTAACTTACTATTATTATTTATTATTATTGCTATTGTGTCTGTTTTTAGAAAAAAACTGAATTGATGTCCCATGGAAAATTACATTCAAACTTTTATTGATTTCATATTACTGGAGTTGTTTCCATCTTCAAGAATTGGCCTGTTCTTCATTCTCATTGTTCTCATTTTCTTTTTTTTTAAATTAATTAAATAATTATTTTAATAAACATATAATGGACTTTTATCCCCAGGGGTACACGTCTGTGAATCACCAGGTTTACACACTTCACAGCACTCAGCATAGCACATACCCTCCCCAATGTCCATAACCACACCCCCCTCTCCCAAACCCCCTGCCCCCAGCAACCCTCAGTTTGTATTGTGAGATTAAGAGTCACTTATGGTTTGTCTCCCTCCCAAACCCATCTTGTTTCATTTATTCTTCTCCTACCCCCTTACCCCCATGTTGATCCCCACTTCCTCATATCAGGGAGATCATATGATAGTTATCTTTCTCTCATTGACTTATTTCGCTAAGCATGATACCTTCTAGTTCCATCCACGTTGTCGCAAATGGCAAGATTTCATTTCTTTTGATGGCTGCATAGTATTCCATTGTGTATATATACCACCTCTTCTTTATCCATTCATCTGTTGATGGACATCTAGGTTCTTTCCATAGTTTGGCTATTGTAGACATTGTTGCTATAAATATTAGGGTGCACGTGCCCCTTCGGATCACTACTTTTGTATTTTTAGGGTAAATACAAAGTAGTACAATTGCTGGGTTATAGGGTAGTTCTATTTTCAACATTTTGATGAAACTCCATGCTGTTTTCCAGAGTGGTTGCACCAGCTTGCATTCCCACCAACAGTGTAGGAGGTTTCCCCTTTCTCTGCATCCTCACCAGCATCTGTCATTTCTTGACTTGTTAATTTTAGCCATTCTGACTGGTGTGAGGTGGTATCTCATTGTGGTTTTGATCTGTATTTCCCTGATGCCGAGTGATGTGGAGAAATTTTCATGTGTCTGTTGGCCATCTGGATGTCTTCTTTGCAGAAATGTCTGTTCATGTCCTCTGCCCATTTCTTGATTGGATTATTTGTTCTTTGGGTGTTGAGTTTGCTAAGCTCTTTATAGATTTTGGATACTAGCCCTTTATCTCATATGTCATTTGCAAACATCTTCTCCCATTCTGTCAGTTGTCTTTTGGTTTTGTTGACTTTTTCCTTTGCTGTGCAAAAACTTTTGATCTTGATGAAGTCCCAATAGTTCATCTTTGCCCTTGCTTCCCTTGTCTTTGGCGATGTTCCTAGGAAGAAACTGCTGCGGCTGAGGTCGAAGAGGTTGCTGCCTGTGTTCTCCTCAAGGATTTTGATGGATTCCTTTCTCACATTGAGGTCCTTCATCCATTTTGAGTCTATTTTTGGGTGTGGTGTAAGGAAATGGTCCAATTTCATTTTTCTGCAAGTGGCTGTCCAATTTTCCCAACACCATTTATTGAAGAGGCTGTCTTTTTTCCATTGGACATTCTTTCCTGCTTTGTCGAAGATTAGTTGACCATAGAGTTGAGGGTCTATTTCCGGGCTCTCTATTCTGTTCCATTGATCTATGCGTCTGTTTTTGTGCCAGTACTATGCTGTCTTGATGATGACAGCTTTGTAATAGAGCTCAAAGTCCGGAATTGTGATGCCACCGACTTTGGCTTTGTTTTTCAATATTCCTTTGGCTATTCGAGGTCTTTTCTGGTTCCATATAAATTTTAGGATTATTTGTTCCATTTCTTTGAAAAAAATGGGTGGGATTTTGATAGTGATTGCATTCAATGTGTAGATTGCTTTAGGTAGCATAGACATTTTCACAATATGTGTTTCCCCAATCCAGGAGCATGGAACATTTTTCCATTTCTTTGTGTCTTCCTCAATTTCTTTCATGAGTACTTTGAAGTTTTCTGAGTACAGATTCTTTGCCTCTTTGGTTAGGTTTATTCCTAAGTATCTTATGGTTTTGGGTGCAATTGTAAATGGGATTCACTCCTTAATTTCTCTTTCTTCTGTCCTGTTGTTGGTGTAGAAAAATGCAACTGATTTCTGTGCATTGATTTTATATCCTGACAATTTATCGAATTCCTGTACAAGTTCTAGCAGTTTTGGAGTGGAGTCTTTTGGGTTTTCCATATACATTATCACATCATCTGTGAAGAGTGATAGTTTGGCTTCTTCTTTGCTGATTTGGATGCCTTTAATTTCCTTTTGTTGTCTGATTGCTGAGGCTAGGACTTCTAGTACTATGTTGAATAGCAGTGGTGATAATGGACATCCCTGCCATGTTCCTGAACTTCGCAGAAAAGCTCTCAGTTTTTCTCCATTGAGAATGATATTTGCAGTGGGTTTTTCATAGATGGCTTTGATAATATTGAGGTATGTGCACTCTATCCCTACACTCTAAAGAGTTTTGATCAGGAAGGGATGCTGTACTTTGTCAAATGCATTTTCAGCATCTATTGAGAGTATCATATGGTTCTTGTTCTTTCTTTTATTAATGTGTTGTATCACATTGATTGATTTGTGGATGTTGAACCAACCTTGCAGCCCTGGAATAAATCCCACTTGGTCGTGGTGAATAATCCTTTTAATGTACTGTTGAATCCTTTGGCTAGTATTTTGGTGAGAATTTTTGCATCTGTGTTCATCAAGGATATTGGTTTGTAGTTCTCTTTTTTGATGGTATCCCTGTCTGGTTTTGGGATCAAGGTGATGCTGGCCTCATAAAATTAGTTTGGAAGTTTTCCTTCCATTTCTATTTTTTGGAACAGTTTCAGGAGAATAGGAATTAGTTCTCCTTTAAATGTTTGGTAGAATTCCCCTGGAAAGCCGTCAGGCCCTGGTCTTTTTTTTGTTTGGAGATTTTTGATGACTGTTTCAATCTCCTTACTGGTTATGGGTCTGTTCAGGCTTTCTATTTCTTCCTGGTTCAGTTGTGGTAGTTTATATGTCTCTAGGAATGCATCCATTTCTTCCAGATTGTCAAATTTGTTCATGTAGATTTGCTCATAGTATGTTCTTATAATTGTCTGTATTTCTTTGGTGTTAGTTGTGATCTCCCCTCCTTCATTCATGATTTTATTTATTTGGGTCCTTTCTCTTTTATTTTTGATAAGTCTGGCCAAGGGTTTATCAATCTTATTAATTCTTTCAAAGAACCAGCTCATAGTTTTGTTGATTTGTTCTATTGTGTTTTGTTGTTGTTGTTGTTGTTGTTTCTATTTCATTGATTTCTGCTCTGATCTTTATGATTTCTCTTCTCCTGTTCGGTTTAGGGTTTCTTTCTTGTTCTTTCTCCAGCTCCTTTAGGTGTAGAGTTAGGTTTTGTACTGTAGACCTTTCTTGTTTCTTGAGAAAGGCTTGTACCACTATATATTTTCCTCTCAGGACTGCCCATGTTGTGTCCCACAGATTTTGAACTGTTGTGTCTTCATTATCATTTGTTTCCATGAATTTTTTCAATTCTTCTTTAATTTCCTAGTTGACCCATTCATTCTTTAGAAGGATGTTGTTTAGTCTCCATGTATTTAGGTTCTTTCCAAATTTTCTCTTGTGATTGAGTTCTAGTTTCAGAGCATTGTGGTCAGAAATATGCAGGGAATGATTCCAATCTTTTGATACCAGTTGAGACCTGATTTAGGACCCAGGATGTGATCTATTTTGGAGAATGTTCCATGTGCACTAGAGAAGAATGTGTATTCTGTTGCTTTGGGATGGAATGTTCTGAATATATCTGTGATGTCCATCTGGTCCAGTGTGTCCTTTAAGGCCTTTATTTCCTTGTTGATCTTTTGCTTGGATGATCTGTCCATTTAAGTGAGGGGAGTGTTGAAGTCCCCTACTATTATTGTATTATTGTTGATGTGTTTCTTTGATTTTGTTATTAATTGGTTTATATAGTTGGTTGCTCCCATATTAAGGGCATAGATATTTAAAATTGTTAGATATTCCTGTTGGACAGATCCTTTGAGTATGATATAGTGTCCTTACTTATCTCCTATTATAGTGTTTGGCTTTAAACCTATTTGATCTGATATAAGGATTGCCAACCCTTCTTTCTTCTGATGTCCATTAGCATGGTAATTTTTTCCACCCCCTCACTTTAAATCTGGAGGTGTCTTCAGGTCTAAAATGAGTTTCTTGTAGGCAACATAGAGATGGGTTTTGTTTTTTTATCCATTCTGATACCCTGTGTCTTTTGATTGGGGCCTTTAGCCCATTAACATTCAGGGTAACTATTGAGAGATATTAATTTAGTGCCATTGTATTGCCTGGAAGGTGACTGTTACTGTATATTGGCTCTATTCCTTTCTGATCTACTACTTTTAAGGTCTCTCTTTGCTTAGAGGACCCCTTTCAATTTGAGTGTCACAGAGCTTGCAGGTATTAGAACAGGGAAGCGAGCTACAGAGACGAGCCGAGGAGTGAGTTCTCAGCTTGGGGTTACCTTGAACCGGTCGCAGGCTGGGTGAGCATGCAGCATGGCTGGAGGCCAGGGAGACAGGAGTGATTGGGCACTATTCTCTGAGGGCGCACTGAGGAGTGGGGCCCCGAGCCCTCGGGTCCTCTAGGCCAGAGACTGGGAGGCCGCTCTTTTCATTCCTGTCCTCTGGAGCTCTACAGAAAGCATTCAGGGAACAAAAGCTCCCGAAAGCAAACCCGAGCAGATTACTCAGCCTGGCCTGGTGTAAGGGAGGTGCAATTCCGCCTGGGTCAAAGACAATTGAGAATCACTACAACAGGCCCTTCCCCCAGAAGATCAACAAGAAATCCAACCAGGACCAAGTTCACCTACCAAGGAGTGCAGGTTCAATACCACGGAGAGCAGCAGAATTCCAGAGGAGAAGAAAGCAAAGTATGGAACTCATGGCTTTATCTCCATGATTCTTTAGTCTTGCAGTTAATTTATTTTTTTCAATTTTTTTCTTCTTCTGCTAAATTTTTTAACTTTTACCTTTTCTTTTTTAACTTTTTTAACTAATTTATCTAATATATATATATATTTACTTTTTTATATTTTTTATTTATATGTTTTCTTTTTTTTTAATTCTTTTTTTTCTGAACCTCTTTTTATCCCCTTTCTCCCCCCGACAATTTGGGGTCTCTTCTGATTTGGTTAAAGTGTATTTTCCTGAGGTCTTTGCCACCCTTTCAGTATTTTACTTGCTCCTTCATATACTCTTAACTGGACAAAATGACAAGGTGGCAAAACTCAAAACAAAACAAAAAAAAGAACAAGAGGCAGTACCAAAGGCTAGGGATCTAATCAATACAGACATTGTTAGTATGTCAGATCTAGAGTTCAGAACGACGATTCTCAAGATTCTAGCCATGCTCAAAAAAGGCATGGAAGATATTAGAGAAACCCTCTCGGGAGATATAAAAGCCCTTTCTGGAGAAATAAAAGAACTAAAATCTAACCAAGATGAAATTAAAAAAAGCGATTAATGAGGTGCAATGAAAAATGGAGGCTCTCGCTGCTAGGATAAATGAGGCAGAAGAAAGAATTAGTGATATAGAAGACCAAATGACAGAGAATAAAGAAGCTGAGCAAAAGAGGGACAAACAGCTACTGGAACAGGAGGGGAGAATTCGAGAAATAAGTGACACCATAAGATGAAACAACATTATAATAATTGGAATTCCAGAATAAGAAAGAGAGAGGGGAGCAGAAGGTATATTGGAGAGAATTTTTGTAGAGAATTTGCCTAATATGGCAAAGGGAATTAGCATCAAAATCCAGGAGGAGCAGAGAACTCCCATCAAATTTAAAAAGAATAGGTCCACACCCCATCACCTAATAGTAAAATTTACAAGTCTTAGTGACAAAGAGAAAATCCTAAAAGCAGCCCCGGAAAAGAAGTCTGTAACATACAGTGGTAAAAATATTAGATTGGCAGCCGACTTATCCACAGAGACCTGGCAGGACAGAAAGAGCTGGCATGATATATTCAGAGCACTAAATGAGAAAAACATGTAGCCAAGAATACTATATCCAGCTAGGCTATCATTGAAAATAGAAGGAGAGATTAAAAGCTTCCAGGACAAACAAAAACTGAAAGAATTTGCAAACACCAAACCAGCTCTACAGAAAATTGTGATTGAGTTCTAGCTTCAGAGCATTGAGCTCCAGAGGACAGGAATGAAAAGAGCGGCCTCCCAGTCTCTGGCCTAGAGGACCCGAGGGCTCGGGGCCCCACTCCTCAGTGCGCCCTCAGAGAATAGTGCCCAATCACTCCTGTCTCCCTGGCCTCCAGCCATGCTGCATGCTCACCCAGCCTGCGACCGGTTCAAGGTAACCCCAAGCTGAGAACTCACTCCTCGGCTCGTCTCTGTAGCTCGCTTCCCTGTTCTAATACCTGCAAGCTCTGTGACACTCAGATACCCCCGATCTTTCTGTGAGTCCCTGTAGAACCTGGGTCCACGCTGACCCTGCGTGGGCTTCACCCTGGTTTAGCCTCTGGAGCAATGTCCCTCAGCGGAACAGACTTTTAAAAGTCCTGATTTAGTGCTCCTTTGCTCCACTGCTTGCCGGGAGCCGGCCCCTCCCGCCTCGGTCTATCTTCCTGTCGCTTTGGACTCACTTCTCCACCAGGACTACCTTTCAGAAAGTGGTTGATTTTCTGTTTCTGGAATTGCTGTTCTTCTTCTCTTCAATCTTTGCAATGTTTAGGTAATCTATCTAACTGATCTCCTGCTACCTGATGTAGTCTCAGCCTGCTACATCTCCGCCATCATGTTCTGTTCTTATTTTCTTAATGGCTCTTTTTGGCAACCTGTACATTATCATCCTCATCCTATGTGGACACCCATATCCACACACCCATGTATTTTATATTTAGTCAACTTTCCCTCATGGACACCAACTACATCTCCACAATTGTCCCCAAAATGGCATCCAATTAACTTCTTGGAAACAAGTTTATTTCTTTTATTGGGTGTGGGATTCAGAGCTTCTTCTTCTTGACTTTATCTGGTGGAGAAGGATTACTATTGGCCTCTATGGCCTATGATCATTACGTGGCTTTTGCTTTCCTCTCCACTATGCCATTTGTATGGACAAAAGAGTATGAGTGTTGATGATAACAGGATCTTGGATAATGGGCTCAGTCAACTCCTGTCTTCACACTTCATACATTCTACATATCCCTTATTGCCAGTCTAGAGAGATCAACCACTTCTTCTGTGATGTTCTAGCCATGGTCAATGTGACCTGCATGGATACCTGGGTTTATGAGTACACAGTGTGTGTGAGCACCACACTCTACCTTATGTTTCCTTTCATTGGTACTGCATGCTCCTATGGCTGGATCCTCGATGCCATCTGCCACATGCAATCAAAAAAGGGGAGGACGAAGGCCTATTCAATCTGCAGAACCCACCTCACTGTGGTCACTTTCTAGTATGCATCCTTTGTTTATACTTATCGACACCCTAGAGCCCTCTGATCACCAACAGAGAACACGATTCTTGCTGTCGTCTACACCATACTGACCCCAGTGCTGAACCCTATCATATACAGCTTGAGAAACAAGGAAGTGATGGGGGCTCTGAGACGACTGATTCAGAGAATCCAAACCGTGAAAATGTAGACAATATACATTAGTTCCAAAGCTTCAGTTACATGTCAATTCAGCTGTGTGCCATTGTGAAGAAATATATATATATATATATATATATATATATATATATAGCCTTGAGTGAAAGAACTTAATATAGAGGTTTAAATAAATTGAGGTTGTCCATATATATATTTTTTTATTCTAAGGCCTACTTGTGTTTTCTTTGTGATATTTTTTCTACATATATAAAAAGGAATACATTTTCCACTAACTTGTGGGCAGAAATATTTTACTAAGATTTCATTTCTTTGGATATATACCCAGAAGTGGGAGTGCTGGATCATATGGTAGTTCTATTTTCAATTTTTTTTTTTTTTTTGAGGAGCATCCATACCATTTTCCATAATGACTGTGTCGATTAACATTCCATCAATAGTGGGAGAGACTTAAAAATATGTAAATGGATATTTCATAACTATGTAGATTAAGCATATTGTTTTTAACAGAGCATTGCTAATTAAAAGCTTGACATATAGAATGATATTTGGTTATAACTTGCTTCTCCCCAAATTTAAGTTAAGTGGAATTTTCTCAACACAATTACCTTAGTGATGTCAAATTAGTATAGGAAAACATAATAGTTGCTTCTTGTTGAAAGACTTGTCTCATTTAACTACAGGACTTTGAAATTTGAAAAATGTGAAAAAATGTAAAAGAAAATAAAGACAATATGAAAAAGGAAAAAAAAAGACAAATGCGGGGCACCTGTGTGACTCAGTCATTAAGCACCTGTCTTTGGCTCAAGTCAGGATCCCAGGGTACTGGGATTGAGCCCTTCATCAGGCTCCCTGCTTGGCAGGGAGTCTGTTTTTCCCTTCCTCACCCCCCCATTTATGTTCCCTGTCTCACTCTCTCTCTCTGTCAAATAAATAAAAAAACTCCAAAAAGAAAAGAAAAGAAAAATGCACCACAATGGCCAAATACCTAAAAATAATTTCATATACTGTGAGGGACACAGAGAAACATTTCAGACAAAATGGTGAACCAATTAGACATTTACAAGTGAATATAAGCATTTTGTTCTTTCAGTGCAGTGAACTAATCAATTTTATTTAATTCTCAATTTTTTTTCCTCTTGAGTACTTTATAATCTCTTTCCTTCAGTCACTGAATCATTGCCTTACTCCACATCCTCATCCTCTCTCTTTATCTCTATTTTTAAAATATTTATTTATTTATTTATTTGAGAGTGAGTGAGAGCATACATGGGGGAGGGGCAGAAGGAGAGGGAGAGAGACTCTCCGGCAGACTCCCTGCTGAGCACAGAGCTCCACATAGTGCTTGATCCCAGAAATCTGAGATCATGACCTGAGCCAAAATCAAGAGTGGGACACTTAACTCATTGAGCCATTCAGGAAGCCTAGTCTTCATCCTCTCTTTATTGGAGTATTTTTTAGCAATACTTCCCAACTGAATCAGAACAGGATTTGGAATCTTATATTATCAGCTAGAGTTCCTAAATGGAAAGAGACATATTTATTTAGTCTAATTTTAACAAATAATGTAATTTTAAAAATGTTTGAAAGACTTACAGAGTCTCTAAATATGGAGGTAAATCATGTCTGAAAACTGTGCAACAGAAAAAAAAAAAAAAAAGAAAGGAAAGGAAAAAAATGTCCAACAAGAACCTGAGAATGAGTCCTGTAAGGATACTACCATTACCTGTTTTGGGTACCATTTGAGACTCAGAACTATGTGATGGATTCCCCTGAAGATTTTATGAATTTATTTTCATTTCATTCATTTTCATTTAGAGGTTGTGCACCTTCTCTCTCTCTCTCTCTCTCTCTCTCTCTATTTTGGTTTGTAGAGTAACCCATTCCCAAGATAGAGTGTTCAAAAAGAAAATCTAATATACAGTGTAGATATATGTCTTAGCTATAGCTATAAGTCTGGTAGAGAAGTGAATATTTGACTTCTATTACAGATATTGAAACCTTTGCTCCTTAAAAAATGTCAAAAGAGAGTTCATAAAAAGAAATAATTATAAACGGGGTTGTAGAATTTCTGCTTAACACTTAAGGAGTCATGTGACCCTTTATTCACAGGGGCCATTATGTGTGAGATATATTTATTTGTGATAAATTTGTATTAGGTACAATGTGTGGAAAATAGACTTGAGGATTGAAAAAAGTAAATATTTGGATTCTTAGAGTCAAGATGGCAGAGAAGTAGCAGAATGAGACGATAACAGGTAGCAGGAGATCAGCTAGGTAGCTTATCAAACCATTGTGAACACCTACAAATCCAACAGGAGATCAAAGAGAAGAAGAGCAACAATTGTAGAAACAGAAATTCGACCACTTTCTGAAAGGTAGGACCAGCGGAGAAGCAAATCCAAAGCGATGGGAAGATAGACCACAGGGGGAGGGGCCAGATCCCGGCAAGCAGCAGAACAATGGAGCACAAAATCAGGACTTTTAAAAGTCTGCCCCACTGAGGGACATCACTCCAGAGGTTAAACCGGGGTGAAGCCCATGCTGTGTCAGCATGGCCCCAGGTCCCGTGGGGTCACAGAAGGATCAGGGGTGTCTAGGTGTCACAGAGCTTGTAGGTATTAGAGCAGGGAAGCCGGCTACAGAGACAGAGCCGAGGAGTGAGCTCTCAACTCAGGGTTACCTTGAACTGGTCACAGGCTGGGTGAGCTCGGAGCACAGCTGGAGAACAGGGAGACAGGACTGATTGAGCGGTTTTCTCTGAGGGAGCAATGAAGAGTGGGGCCCTGAGCTCTCCCCTCCTCTGGGCCAGAGAATGGGAGGCCGCCATTTTCATTCCCATCCTCCGGAACTCTATGGAAAGCATTTAGGGAACAAAACCTTCTGAAAATGAACCCGACTGGATTACTTAGCATGGCCGCTGGTAAGTGCTGTGCAATTCCACCTCAAGCAAATACACTTGAGAATCACTACAACAGGCCTCTCCCCCAGAAGATCAACAAGAAATCCAGTCAAGACCAAGTTCACTTACCAAGGAGAACAGCAGAATTCCAGAGGAGGAGAAAACATAACATGGAATTCATGGCTTTCTCCCCATGATTATTTAGTCTTGCAATTAATTAATTTTTCTTAAATTTTTTTTCTTCTGCTAATTTTTTAAACTTTTACCCTTTCTTCCTTTAATGTTTTTTAACTAGTTTATCTTAACAATATCTTTCATAAAAAATAATAATAATCTTTTTTGAACCTTCATTATTATAGTCATATTTTATCCTTCATTGTATCTCACTTTATTTTTTTTTTTTCTATACACGCTGGGTTTTTCATCTAAAAAAATAGGGGAACAACTTTTTCTAATAGACCAAAATATACCCTAAATCTAGCTGTTCTAGTCTCCAGCCTGAGCAAATTCTCTCCACTTTCTTTTTCTTTATTCACCCAACCAACTTATTTACCAACTCCTTTTTTAGAAATTAAAAAATAAATATTTTCAACTTTTTAGGCATATTCCAACCGTTCATTGTGCTTACCTGATATATGATTTTCATTCTTTAAAATTTTGGGAGGTAGTTTCTTCTAAGAGACCAAAACACTCCCAAAATTAAGTGGGTGACCCTGTTCTAGTCACCAGTCAAGTATTTATTCTTCATTATATTTTTTTCTTTATTTGTTTTCTTTTTTTAACTTTTTTCTTTTTTTATGAACTTCTTTTTATCCCCTTTCTCCATCCCACAAATTGGGGTCTCTTCTGATTTGGTGAAAGCACATTTTCCTGGGGTCTTTGCCACCATTTTATTATTTTATTTGCTCCTTCATATATACTTTTTTTTAACTTTTTGTTTTTTCGGCATAACAGTATTCATTATTTTGCACCATACCCAGTCCTCCATGCAATCTGTGACCTCTCCAATACCCCCACCTGGATCCCCCAACATCCCAACCCCCGCCCCTTCAAAACCCTAAGATTGTTTTTCAGAGTCCATAGTCTCTCATGGTTCACCTCCCATTCCAATTTCCCTCAACTCCCTTCTCCTCTCCATCTCCCTTTGTCCTCCATGCTATTGTTATGCTCCACAAATAAGTGAAACCATATGATAATTGACTCTCTCTGCTTGACTTATTTCACTCAGCATAATCACTTCCACTCCCGTCCACGTTGCCTGAAAAGTTGGGTATTCCTCCTTTCTGATGGAGGCATAATACTCCATAGTGTATATGGACCACATCTTCCTTATCCATTCGTCCGTTGAAGGGCATCTTGGTTCTTTCCACAGTTTGGCGACTGTGGCCATTGCTGCTATAAACATTGGGGTACAGATGGCCCTTATTTTCACTACATCAGTATCTTTGGGGTAAATACCCAGGAGTGCAAGGGCAGGGTCATAAGGAAGCTCTGTTTTTAATTTCTTGAGGAATCTCCACACTGTTCTCCAAAGAGGCTGCACCAACTTGCATTCCCACCAACAGTGTAAGAGGGTTCCCCTTTCTCCACATCCCTTCCAACACATGTTGTTTCCTGTCTTGCTCATTTTGGCTATTCTAAGTGGTGTAAGGAGGTATCTCAATGTGGTTTTCATTTGAATCTCCCTGATGGCTAGTGATGATGAACATTTTTTCATGTGTCTGATAGCCATTTGTATGTCTTCATTGGAGAAGTGTCTGTTCATATCTTCTGCCCATTTTTTGATATGATTGTCTGTTTTGTATGTGTTGAGTTTCAGGAGTTCTTTATAGATCCTGGGTATCAACCTTTTGTCTGTACTGTCATTTGCAAATATCTTATCCCATTCCGTGGGTTGCCTCTTTGTTTTTTTGACTGTTTCCTTTGCTGTGCAGAAGCTTTTGATCTTGATGAAGTCCCAAAAGTTCATCTTCGCTTTTGTTTCCTTTGCCTTGGAGACATATCTTGAAAGAAGTTGCTGTGGGTGATATCGAAGAGGTTACTGCCTATGTTCTCCTCTAGGATTCTGATAGATTCCTATCTCACATTGAGGTCTTTTATCCATTTTGAGTTTATCTTTGTGTACGGTGTAAGAGAATGGTCGAGTTTCATTCTTCTACATATAGCTGTCCAATTTTCCCAGCACCATTTATTGAAGAGAATGTCTTTATCCACTGTATATTTTTTCCTGTTTTGTCGAAGATTAATTGACCATAGAGTTGGAGGTCCATATCTGGTCTCTCTACTCTGTTCCACTGGTCTATGTGTTTGTTTTTATGCCAGTACCATGCAGTCTTGGTGATCATGGCTTTGTAGTAAAGTTTGAAATCAGGTAACGTGATGTCCCCAGTTTTATTTTTGTTTTCCAACATTTCCTTAGATATTTGGAGTCTCTTCTGGTTCCATACAAATTTCTGGATTATTTGCTCTGCTCTGAAAAATACTGGTGGAATTTTGATCAGAATGGGATTAAAAGTATAGATTGCTCTAGGCAGTATAGACATTTTAACAATGTTTATTCTGCCGATCAAAGAGCATGGAATGGTCTTCCATCTTTTTGTGTCTTCTTCAATTTCTTTCATGAGTGTTCTGTAGTTCCTCGAGTACAGTTCCTTTACCTCTTTGGTTAGGTTTATTCCCAGGTGTCTTATGGATCTTGGTGCTATAGTAAATGGAATCCTTGCAGCCCAGGGATGAATCCCACCTGGTCATGGTGGATAATCTGTTTAATGTGCTGTTGGATCCTTTTTGCTAGGATCTTGTTTAGAATCATAGCATCCATATTCATCAGTGATATTGGTCTGAAATTCTCTTTTCTGGTAGGTTCTTTGCCTGGTTTGAGGATCTGGGTAATGCTGGCTTCATAGGAAGATTCTGGAAGTTTTCCTTCTGCTTCAATTTTTTGAAACAGCTTCAGGAGAATAGGTATTATTTCTTCTTTGTAAGTTTGGTAGAATTCCCCAGGGAATCCATCAGGTCCTGGGCTCTTGTTTTTTGGGAGGTTTTTGATCACTGCTTCAAACTCGTTACTGGATATAGGTCTATTCAGGTTGTCAATTTCTTCCTGGTTCAATTATGGGAGTTTATAGTTTTCCAGGAATGCATCCATTTCATCTAGGTTGCTTAGCTTATTGGCATATAACTGTTGATAGTAACTCCAGATGGTTGTTTCTACTTCTTTGGTGTTAGTTGTGATCTTTCCCTTTTCATTCATAATTTTATGAATTTGGGCTTTCTCTCTTTTCTTTTGGATTAGTGTGGCCAATGGTTTATTGATATTATTGATTCTTTCAAAAAACCAGCTTCTAGTTTCATTGATACGTTCTACTGTATCTCTAGTTTCTGCCTCATTGATCTCAGCTCTAATCTTGATGATTTCCCTTCTTATGTGTGGAGTTGGTTTGATTTGTTGTTGATTCTCAGTTCTTTGAGGTGTAAAGTCAGCTGTTGTATTCTGGATTTTTCAATTTTTTTGAGGGAGGCTTGGATGGCTATGTATTTCCCCCTTAGGACCGTCTTTGCTCTATCCCATAGGTTTTGGACCGAAGTGTCTTCATTCTCATTGGTTTCCATGAATTGTTTAAGTTCTTCTTCTTTTTTTTTTTTTTTCTTAAGCGAGGTGGCCTTTAACTTCCAGGTGTTTGAGTTCCTTCTGAACTTTTCCTTGTGATTGAGCTCCAGTTTCAAAGCATTGTGATCTGAGAATATGCAGGGAATAATCTCAGTCTTTTGGTATCAGTTGAGTCCTGATTTGTGACCCAGAACTTGGTCTGTTCCAGAGAAGGTTCCATGTGCACTTGAGAAGAGTGAGTATTCTGTTGTTTTAGGGTGGACTGTTCTGTATATATCTATGAGGTCTATCTGGTCCAATGTATCATTCAATGCTCTTGTTTCTTTATTGATTTTCTGCTTCGATGATCTGTCTATTTCTGAGAAAGGTGTGTTAAGATCTCCTAATATTAATGTATTCATATCAATATGACTCTTTATTTTGATTAACAGTTTTCTTATGTTATTGGCTGCTCCCATATTGGGGGCATAGATATTTACAATTGTTAAATCTTGTTGGATAGTCCCTTTAAGAATTATGCAGTGTCTTTCTGTATCTCTCACTACAGTCTTTACTTTAAAATCTAATTTTTCTGATATGGGAATCGCTACCCCAGCCTTCTTTTGAAGCCCATTGGCATGAAAGATGATTCTTCATCCCTTTACTTTCAGTCTGAGTGTATCTTTAGGTTCAAAATGGGTCTTTTGTAGACAACATATGGATGGGTCCTGTCGTTTTATCCAATCTGCAACTCTGTGCCATTTTATGGGTGCATTTAGGCCATTCACATTGAGAGTGAATATTGATAGATAAGTTTTTATTGACATCCTGTTACCTTTGAAGTCTTTCTTTCTGTAGATTGTCTCTATATTTCTGTTCAATGCTATTCTTAAGATTTTTCCTCTTTTATAGTACCCCCCTTAATATTTCCTGCAGTGTCGGCTTGGTGATCGCATAATCTTTTAAGCCTTGCTGGTCTTGGAAACTCTTTATCTCTCCATCCATTTTGAATGTCAGTCTTGCTGGATAAAGTATTCTTGGCTGCATGTTCTTCTCATTTAGTGCCCTGAATATATCTTGTCAGCCCTTTCTGGCTTGCCAGGTCTCTGTGGACATGTCTGACGTTATTCTGATGGGCTTTCCTCTGTAAGTAAGGACCCTCTTTGTCCTAGAGGCTTTCAAAAGATGATATCTACAATTATGATTCCTCAATTTGACTATCAGGTGCCTTGATGTTTTTCTGGAATATATAATCTTGGGTGGAGACCGTTCGGCCTCTAGTACATGAATGCTGGTTCCATTCGTGAGATTGGGAAAATTTTCATGAAGAACTTGTTCCACTATGTCTTCTAGACTTCTTTCTTTTTCCTCCCTTTCAGGGATTCCAATAATTCTGACGTTGGAAGTTTTCATGGCATCATTTATTTCCCTGATTCTGTTTTCGTGGCTTCTAAGCAGTTTGTTTCAGGCTTCCTCCTGATTCTTTTTCTCTATCTGTTTGTCCTCCAGATCTCTAATTCTTTCTTCTGTCTCAGTTACCCTAGCTTTGAGAGAATTTAGATTAGATTGGAACTCATTGAGAGCTTTGTGAACCTCTCCCCTGGTAGCTTTCATCTCTGCCCTAACATTGTGAACATCATCTTTCTGGATGCTTTCAGTTCAGCCCTAATCAATTCCTTTTGGTCATCCATGGCTTTCTCCAACGTAGCTATTGCCTGGATAATTGTTAGCCTGAATTTTCTTTCTGTCATATTGTCTATGGTAATAGTCATTAGCTCTGTTGCAGAAGGTCCATCATCTGTATTTTTCTTCTGTTGGGCATTCCTCCTCCTAGTTAGTTTGGTGAGAGATGACTGAACGGATGTAGCTGGATGTATTGACCATGGTGCAGTCAAGGTGCACCCTGGATCACTTCTGAGCAATCAGTATTCCCCACCCAAATGAGAGAAAAAAGAAAAGAAAAAGAAAAAAAGAGAGAGAGAGAGAAAGACAGGGGGAAAAAAGGGAAAATAAAAGAGAAAGTTCAACCCCAAATGGGCCCCAAGGTAAGATTTAAAAAGTATACAAACAAAAACAGACAAACAAAAAGACTTATAAAAGTATATGAAAAGAGATAAATATATATATATATATATATATATATATATATATATATATATGCAAATAAAGGAAGAACCTCATCAAAAAGAACCCCAAGTATAAGATTTATATACTATCAGGACAAACACAAAAACACAGAAACACTGGAGGAAGAAAAATTGGGAGAGTGGTAATAAATTCTCAATGTGGGCGAGGAAGGATGTTTTGATTCTTCCTGGATGTATCTTGATATCTTTGTTAAAGGACTCAACTTCCCTAAGATAAAGGGGGATTGAAAATTGGTTTACCTATAGGGGAAGCATTGATTGGGGAAAGGGGCTTACCTTGAAGTTTAACTCTATATGAATATTAGAAAATAAAAATAAAAAGGAAAAACTAGACTAAACTAAACTAAAATTTAAAAAAAAAAATAATAGAAATGCAAAGAGAAACTCAGATGTATGAATCAAAATGTTCAGTTTAGAAGGTTATTATGGAATTTGATGTACTGGACATCTCACTGTGATGGTAAATAGGTTAAAAAATTATGTATATATATAAAAAAAAATGAACCAGAATAGTGGGAACGAGTTAAAAATAAAAGTTGTCGTATGAAGTAGTGTTGGTTGTTTCCTGTCTTTTTTTGTTTGTTTGTTTGTTTGTTTACTTTCCTGGTTGGTTTTCTGGGGGAAGGGCCTGCCACGTGTGTTTTCAGTCAATGATGTTCCCTGAGTTAAGTCCTCCCACCCCCCTCAAGGGGGTGGGCTCTGAGGAAACTGTTTTTTTCAGGCTTTTGTTCTCTGGAGGTTTGTTCCCTATTTTTTTTTCCCCTTCCTTGACCGCTTTTGATGGTTTTTGTAGGTTTAGAGGAAAGCAAACTGCACCCTGACCTCCCTCTGAGAGAGAAGCCTCAGTCTGGCTGCAGAGCCCAAATAATTTCCCCCTTGGCTGCTGGCAGAGCAAGTTCTGAGTCACGGTCCCTGGGGATGCAGAATCTTCCGTTTGTATCGAAAACCACGGCATCAGCGGCTGTCTGGTCAGCTCCAGATGGCCAGAGAGGTTCCAAGCAGCGATCGCTCGCTGAGATTTTCCCACTGGCTCGGGCTGGGAGTGCCTGGTCTTTCAGGGTCTAAGAGCACCAGGCTTTCATGGACCTCTCTCAGGGGAGTGTGTGGGCCACGCGTGCACATCTCAGGCTCTGGTGGAATGGCGCGAGTCCAAGAGCACCAGGCTCGGCCTTTCTGCACCTCTCTCAGGGGAGTGTGTGGGTCGTACGTGCGTCTCAAGCTCTGGTGGAATGGTGCGGGTCTAAGAGCATGGGGTGGTGGGGGCGCATTTCAGGATCTGTAGCACCTGCCCTCTGGCTCTGGAGCCTCTGCCTTCTGGTGAGGCTCCCAGCTCCACACAAGATCCAGACCCCACATGATCTCGGGTGTGCTGGTGGTTCAGGACCAAGACCTGGTTTCTCCACCACACTCTCTCTGGCTCAGCGACAGGGGAGGCTGTCCTGGGTCCAGGGACTTAAGCCCCTGTCCCTAGCCTCCCTGATTCTCACAACTTCCCCCAGGGATCCTTTGCTCTCTTTGAGTGCTTTCAAACAGACTCCAAGTTAATGCTCGTCCCCAGATGCAGGACACTCTTGGATTGGTGTATTACTTTCCAATCGGTCGCCTCTGGTGGCTCTCTCCCCCTTTTGTTTATCTTCAGATATCAGTCCGAAGTTCCCAGTGCACTTTACCTGCCCACTGGCATCTTCTGCCCCTGTAGAGATCCAGATGGTTATAATTCTGGTCTCACGCTGTTTTCATGGGTGATCAGAATTCTTTGGTAGGTAATCAGCTCACTTTAGGGTACAGGTTGGAAAGGCGCCTCCTCCTACTTCTCCTTCATATATTCTTATCTGGACAAAATGAAAAGGCAGAAAAACTCACCACAGAAAAAGAACAAGAGACAGTACAAAGGCTAGGGACCTGATCAATACAGACATTGGTAATATGTCAGATCTAGAGTTCAGAATTATGATTCTCAAGGTTCTAGCCATGCTCAAAAAAGGCATGGAAGATATTAAAGAAACCCTCTCCAGATAGATTAAAGACCTTTCTGGAGAAATAAAAGGACTAAAATCTCACCATGTGAAATCAAAAAAGCTATTAATGAGGTGCAATAAAAAATGGAGGCTCTCACTGCTAGGATAAATGAGGCAGAAAAAAGAATTAGTGATATAGAAAACCAAATGACAGAGAATAAAGAAGCTGACCAAAAGATGGACAAACAGCTATTGGAACAGGAAGGGAGAATTCAAGAAATAAGTGACACCATAAGACGAAACAACATTAGAATAATTGGGATTCCAGAAGAAGAAGAAAGAGAGAGGGGAACAGAAGGTATATTGGAGAGAATTATTGTAGAGAATTTGCCTAATATGGCAAAGGGAACAAGCATCAAAATCCAGGAGGAGCAGAGAACCCCCCTCAAAATCAGTAAGAATAGGTCCATACCCGGTCACCTAATAGTAAAATTTACAAGTCTTAGCTACAAAGAGAAAATCCTGAAAGCAGCCTGGGAAAAGAAGTGTGTAACATACAATGGTAAAAATATTAGATTGAGAACAGACTTATCCACAGAGACCAGGCAGGCCAGAAAGAACTGGCATGATATATTCAGAGAAGTAATTGAATAAAATATGCCTCCAAGAATACTATATCCTCAGTGCTATTTGTTATGCTCCACAAATAAGGGGAGATGGAGAGGAGAAGGGATTTGAGGGAAATTGGAGGGGGAAGTGAACCATGAGAGACTAAGGACTCTGAAAAACAATCTGAAGCTTTTGAATGGGCGGGGTTGGGAGGTTTGGGGAACCAGGTGGTGTGTATTAGAGAGGGCACAGATTGCATGGAGCACTGGGTGTGGTGCAAAAACAATGAATACTGTTACTCTGAAAAGAAATAAAAAAAGAAAAAAGAATACTATATCCAGCTAAGATAGCATTGAAAATAGAAGGAGAGATAAAAAGCTCCCAGGACAAACAAAAACTGAAAGAATTTGTAAACACGAAACCAGCTCTACCAAAAATATTGAAAGGGGTCCTCTAAGCAAAGAGAGAGCCGAAAAGAAGTAGATCAGAGAGGAACTGAGACCATATACAGTAACAATCACCTTCCAGGCAATACAATGGCACTAAATTCATATCTCTCAACAGTTCCCCGGAATGTAAATGGGCTATATGCCCCAATCAAAAGACACAGGGAATCAGAATCGATAAAAAAAAAAAAACCAAAACCCATTAATATGCTGCCCAAAGGAAACTCATTTTAGACCTAAAGACACCTCTAGATTTAGAGGTGTAGGTGGTGGAAAACAATTTACCATGCAAATGGACATCAGAAGAAAGCTGGGGTGGCAATCTTATATCAGATCAATTAGATTTTAAACTAAAGACTATAATAAGAGATGAGGAAGGGCACTATATCATATTCAAAGGGACTGTCCAACAAGAAGATCTAACAATTGTAAGTATCTATGCCCCTAACATGGGAGCAGCCAACTAAATAATCCAATTAATAACAAAATCAAAGAAACACATCGACAATAATACAATAATAGTAGGGGACTTTAACACTCCCCTCACTTAAATGGACAGATCATCCAAGCAAAAGATCAACAAGAAAATAAAGGCCTTAAAGGACACACTGGACCAGATGGACATCACAAATATATACAGAACATTTCATCCAAAGCAACAGAATACACATTCTTCTCTAGTGCACAAGGAACATTCTCCAGAATAGATCACATCCTGGGCCATAAATCAGGTCTCAACTGGTACCAAAAGATTGGGATCATTCCCTGCATATTTTCAGACCACAATGCTATGAAGCTAGAACTCAATCACAAGAGAAAATTTGGAAAGAATACAAGTACATGGAAAGCAAAGAGCATCCTTCTAAATAATGAATGGGTCAACCAGGAAAAAGAAGAATTGAAAAAATTCATGGAAACAAATGATAATGAAGACACAACCGTTCAAAATCTGTGGGACACAGCAAAGGCAGTCCTGAGAGGAAAATAGATAGTGATACAAGCCTTTCTCAAGAAACAAGAAAGGTCTGAAATACACAACCTAACCCTACACCCAAAGGATCTGGAGAAAGAACAACAAAGAAAACCTAAACCCAGCAGGAGAAGAGAAATCATAAAGATCAGAGCAGAAATCAATGAAATAGAAACCAAAAATCAATAGAAAAAAATCAATGAAACTAGGAGCTGGTTCTTTGAAGGAATTAATAAGATTGATAAACCCCTGGCCAGACTTATAATAAAGAGAGAGAGAGAGAGAGAGAGAGAGAGAGAGAGAGAGAAAGGACCCAAATAAGTAAAATCATGAATAAAAGAGGAGAGATCACAACCAACACCAAAGAAATACAAACAATTATAAGAACACACTATGAGCTCCTCTATGACAACAAATTTGACCATCTGGAAGAAACAGACGCATTCCTAAAGACATAAAAACTACCACAACTGAACCAGGAAGAAATAGAAAACCAGAACAGACCCATAACCAGTAAGGAGATTGAAACAGTCATCAAAAATCTCCAAACAACAAAAGCCCAGGGCCAGACGTTTTCTCAGGGGAATTCTACCAAACATTTAAAGAATAATTAATTACTATTCTCCTGAAACTGTTCCAAAAAAAGAGAAATGGAAGGAAAACTTCCAAACTCATTTTATGAGGCCAGCATCACCTTGATCCCAAAACCAGACAGGGATACCATCAAAAAGAATTACAGACCAATATCCTTGATTAACACAAATGCAAAAATTCTCACCAGAGTACTAGCTAATAGGATCCAAAAGTACATTAAAAGAATGGTTCACCAGGACCAAGTGGGATTTATCCAAAGGCAGCTAGGTTGGTTCAACATCTGCAAATCAATCAATGTGATACAACACATTAATAAAAGAAAGAACAAGAACCATATGGTACTCTCAATAGATGCTGAAAATGCATTTGACAAAGTACAGCATCCCTTCCTGATCAAAACTCTTTAGAGTGTAGGGATAGAGTGCACATACCTCAATATTATCAAAGCCATCTATGAAAAACCCACTGCAAATATCATTCTCAATGGAGAAAAACTGAGAGCTTTTCTGCGAAGTTCAGGAACATGGCAGGGATGTCCATTATCACCACTGCTATTCAACATAGTACTAGAAGTCCTAGCCTCAGCAATCAGACAACAAAAGGAAATTAAAGGCATCCAAATCAGCAAAGAAGAAGCCAAACTATCACTCTTCACAGATGATGTGATAATGTATATGGAAAACCCAAAAGACTCCACTCCAAAACTGCTAGAACTTGTACAGGAATTCGATAAATTGTCAGGATATAAAATCAATGCACAGAAATCAGTTGCATTTTTCTACACCAACAACAGGACAGAAGAAAGAGAAATTAAGGAGTGAATCCCATTTACAATTGCACCCAAAACCATAAGATACTTAGGAATAAACCTAACCAAAGAGGCAAAGAATCTGTACTCAGAAAACTTCAAAGTACTCGTGAAAGAAATTGAGGAAGACACAAAGAAATGGAAAAATGTTCCATGCTCCTGGATTGGGGAAACACATATTGTGAAAATGTCTATGCTACCTAAAGCAATCTACACATTGAATGCAATCACTATCAAAATCCCACCCATTTTTTTTCAAAGAAATGGAACAAATAATCCTAAAATTTATATGGAACCAGAAAAGACCTCGAATAGCCAAAGGAATATTGAAAAACAAAGCCAAAGTCGGTGGCATCACAATTCCAGACTTCGAGCTCTATTACAAAGCTGTCATCATCAAGACAGCATAGTACTGGCACAAAAACAGACACATAGATCAATGGAACAGAATAGAGAGCCCGGAAATAGACCCTCAACTCTATGGTCAACTAATCTTCGACAAAGCAGGAAAGAATGTCCGGTGGAATTAACACAGTCTCTTCAACAAATGGTGTTGGGAAAATTGGACAGCCACTTGCAGAAAAATGAAATTGGGACATTTCCTTACACCACACCCAAAAATAGACTCAAAATGGATGAAGGACCTCAATGTGAGAAAGGAATCCATCAAAATCCTTGAGGAGAACACAGGCAGCAACCTCTTCGACCTCAGCCGCAGCAATTTCTTCCTAAGAACATCGCCAAAGGCAAGGGAGACAAGGGCGAAAATGAACTATTGGAACTTCATCAAGA
The DNA here is from genome assembly GCF_010015895.1 of Lontra canadensis. Classification (NCBI taxonomy): domain Eukaryota; kingdom Metazoa; phylum Chordata; class Mammalia; order Carnivora; family Mustelidae; genus Lontra; species Lontra canadensis. Next base: position 251,478 of record NW_022631245.1, read on the forward strand.
TCCAAAGCTTTTGCACAGCAAAGGAAACAGTCAACAAAACCAAAAGACATCTGACAGAATGGGATAAGATATTTGCAAATGACATATGAAATAAAGGACTAGTATCCAAAATCTATAAAGAGCTTAGCAAACTCAACACCCAAAGAACAAATAATCCAATCAAGAAATGGGCAGAGGACATGAACAGACATTTCTGCAAAGAAGACATCCAGATGGCCAACAGACACATGAAAATTTCTCCACATCACTCAGCATCAGGGAAATACAGATCAAAACCACAATGAGATACCACCTCACACCAGTCAGAATGGCTAAAATTAACAAGTCAGGAAATGACAGATGCTGGCGAGGATGCAGAGAAAGGGAACCCTCCTACACTGTTGGTGGGAATGCAAGCTGGTGCAACCACTCTGGAAAACAGCATGGAGGTTCCTCAAAATCTAAAAATAGAGCTACCCTATGACCCAGCAATTGCACTACTTTGTATTTACCCTAAAGATACAAAAGTAGTGATCCGAAGGGGCACGTGTACCCTAATATTTATAGCAGCAATGTCCACAATAGCCAAACTATGGAAGAACCCAGATGTCCATCCACAGATGAATGGATAAAGAAGAGGTGGTGTATATATACAATGGAATACTACGCAACCATCAAAAGAAACAAAATCTTGCCATTTGCGAAGATGTGGATGGAACTAGATAGAGCATATTATGCTTAGCGAAATAAGTCAATCAGAGAAAGACAACTATCATATGATCTCCCTGATATTAGGAAGTGGAGATGCAATGTGGGAGATTTAGGGGTTAGGAAAAGAATAAATGTAACAAGATGGGATCAGGTGGGAGACAACCATAAGAGACAATCTCATGAAACAAACTGAGGGTTGCTTGTGGGAGGGGGTTGGGGAGAGGGTTGTGGGGTTATGGACATTTGGGAGGGTATGTGCTGTGGTGAGTGCTGTGAAGTGTGTAAACCTGGCGATTCACAGACCTGTAACCCTGGGGCTAAAAATACATGATGATTTTATAGAAAAAAATTTAAAAATTAATAATAAAAATTTAAGAATGCAAGAAAATAAATAAATAAACAAAAAAACCCCATTTGGCATGCCAGTTTCAATATCCCTTCCCAGCTTTTCATGGTGTAATCTGTTTTGGATATGATTCATAAGCTTATTTCTTTTCTTTGCAACTAGATAAATATAAAAAGTGTCCTCTTGGATAATAAGGAATAAAACTGCATGACTTAGTTAAATATATATATATGTAAATAAACAAACTGGGACATTTTACCTTTTCACAAGTAAAAAGCATAATTAAATCAGGTACTGAAAGGCAGGAAAAATGGAAAAACATTTAGTGTATTATCTACAATAAAAATTGCATTGTTGAACTTTTTTTGATTACACCAAGATGAGTAATATAATTACTTTTATTATTTAGTTTAGTAAGTGAAAATTGTCTTATAGTTTATTGTTTTTCTAACAGAACATAATGGAAAATTTTGAAAATATTTCATACCTAAAATAAATGAAAGATAATTCTCATATTTGTGATAGTTAAGAATGTGTGCTTTTGGTTTTATTGAACTAGTTGCATACCATTTATTTGTAATTTTTTATTCATATTTCTATTTTTTAATTTTAATTTTCTTTTTCAAAGTTTTTGTTTAAATTCCAATGAATTATCACACAGTGTAATATTAGCTTCAAGTGTAGAATTTAAAGATTAAACAGTTAAAACACCCAGAGCTCATCACAAGTGAACTATTTAATTTCTTGGCAGTATAATCAAAATTGGGTTCACCCAATGCCCTACCTCCATCCCCTACAAAACACTGTTTGTTTCACAGTGTTCACAGTCTCTCATGGTTTGTTTCCCCCTCTGATTTCCCACAACTCATATCTCCTCTCCTTCTCCCAATGTCCTCCGTGTTATTCCTTATGCTCCACAAGTAAGTAAAACAATATGAATTGACTCTCTCTGCTTGACTTTATTCACTCAGCATAATCTCCTCCAGTACCGCCCATGTTGATACGAAAGTTGGGTATTCATCCTTTCTGATGGAGGCATAATACTCCGTTGTATATATGGACCATTTCCTATTTATGCACTCCTCTGCTGAAGGGCATCTTGGAACTTTCCACAGTTTGGCAACTCTTGTCATTCCTGCTATGAACATTGGGGTACATATGACCTTTCTTTTTGCTACATCAGTATCCTTGGGATAAATACCCAGTAGTGCAATTGCAGGGTCATAGAGTAGCTCTATTTTTAATTTCTTAAGGAATATCCACACTGTTTTTCAAAGTGGCTGAATCAACTTGCTTTACCACCAACAGTGTAACAGGGCTCCCCTTTCTTGACATCCTCTCCAACACATGTTGTTTATTGTTATTGATTTTGACCATTCTAACTGGTGTAAGGTGGTATCTCAATGTGGTGTTGATTTGAATCTCCCTGATGGCTAGTTATGATGAACTTCTTTTCATGTGTCTGTTAGCCATTTGTATGTCTTCTTTGGAGAAGTGTCTGTTCATGTCTTCTGCCAATTTTTTGATGTAATTATCTTTTTTTTTTTTTTTTGAGTGTTGAATTGAGGAGTTCTTTATAGATCCTGGACATCAGCCCCTTGTCTGTAGCATCATTTGTGAATATCTTCTCCCAATCCGTGGGTTTCCTTTCTTTTGTTGACTGTTTCCTTTACTGTGCAGAAGCTTGTGATCTTGATGAGTTCCAAAAGTTCATTTTTACTTTTGTTTCCTTTGCCTTTGGAGACATATCTTGAAAGAAGTTACTGTGGCCTAAGTCAAAGAGGATGCTGCCTATGTTCTCCTCTAGGATTTTGATAGATTCCTGCCTCACATTGAAGTCTTTTATCCATTTCACGTTTATCTTTGTGTATGATGTAAGAGAATGGTCAAGTTTCATTCTTCTGTACATAGCTGTCCAATTTTCCCAGCACCGTTTATTGAAGAGACTGTCTTTTTTCCACTGGATATTTTCTCCGTTTTGTCAAAGATTATTTGACCATAGAATTGAGGGTCCATGTCTGGGCTTTCTACTCTGTTCCACTGGTCTATGTGCCTGTTTGTTTGTTTGTTTGTTTGGTTTTTGTTTTGTTTTGTTTTTGCCAGTACCATGCTGTCTTAGTGATCACAGCTTTGTAGTAAAGCTTGAAATCAGGCAACGTGATGCCGCCAGTTTTGTTTTTCTTTTTCAATATCTCCTTAGTAATTTTGGGCCACTTCTTGTTCCATACAAATTTTAGAATTATTTATTCCAGCACTTTGAAAAATGCCCTGGAATTTTGATGGGGATGGCATTGAAAGTATAGGTTGCTCTAGGCAGTATTGACATTTTAATAACGTTCATTCTTCCGATCTATGAGGATCCAAAGGTCTTCCAACTTTTAGTATCTTCTTCAATTTCTTTCCCGAGTGTTCTGTTGTTCTTCGAGTACAGATCCTTTACCTCTTTGGTTAGTTTTCTTCCCAGGTATCTTAAAGTTGTTAGTGCTATAGTAAATGGAATGATTTTCTAATTTCCCTTCCTGTATTTTCATTGTTAGTGTATAAGAAAGTAACTGATTTCTGTACATTGATTTTTATCCTTCCACATTACCGAATTGCTGTATGAGTTCTAGTAGTTTGGGGCAGAGTGTTTTGGGCTTTCCATGTAAAGTATCATGCCATATGTGAAGAGAGTGAGTTTGGTTTCTTCTTTGCCAATTTGAATACCTTTCACTTCTTTTTGTTGTATGATTGCTGTTGCTAGAACTTTTAGTACTATATCTAACAACAGTGGGGAGTATGGGTATCCTTGTCATGTTAGTGATCTCAAAGGGAAGGTGTCAACTTTGCCGCACTGAGAATAATATTCACCATGGGTTTTTCATAGATTTTAAGAATGAGGAATATTCCCTCTATCCCTGTAATTAAAGAGTTTTAATAAGGGATGGATGCTCTATCTTGTCAAAAGCGTTTTCTGCATCAATTGAGAGGACAATGAGGTTCTTCTCTCTTCTCTTATTGATTTGTTCTATCACACTGATTGATTTCCAAATGTTAAACCACCCTTGCATCCCGTGGATAAATCCCACCTGGTCATGGTGGATAAACCTTTTAATGTACCATTGGATCTTGTTAGCTAGGATCTTGTTGAGAATATTGGCAACCATATTCATTAAGGATATTGGTATGAAATTCTCCTTTTTGGTGAGGTCTTTTTCTGGATTGGGGAGGAAGGTAATGCTGGCTTCAGAGAAAGAGTATGGAAGTTTTCTTCTGTTTCTATTTTTTGAAACAGCTTCAGAAGAGTAAATATTATTTCTTTGAATGTTTGCAAGAATACCCTAGGGAATCTGTCAGGTCCTGAGCACTTCTTTTTTGGGAGGTTTTTGGTCACTGCTTCAATCTCATTAGTACATATTGGTCTATTCAGGTTGCTAATTTCTTCCTGTTTCAGTCTTGGAAATTTATAGGTTTCTAGGAATGCAATCAGTTCTTCTAGGTTGCTTAACTTACTGGCATATAACTTTTTTTTAAAGATTTTATTTATTTATTTGACAGACAAAAATCACAAGTAGGCAGAGAGAGAGAGGAAGGGAAGCAGGCTCCCTGCTGAGCAGAGAGCCCAATGTGGGGCTCAATCCCAGGACCCTGAGATCATGACCTGAGCCGAAGGCAGAGGCTTTAACCCACTGAGCCACCCAGGCACCCCTGGCATATAACTGTTGATAATAATTTTGGATGATTGTTTCTATTACCTTGGTGTTAGTCATGATCACTCCCTATTCACTCCCTATTCATTCATAATTTTATTACTTTGGGTCTTCTCTCTTTTCTTTTGGATTAGTTTGGCCAATGGTTGACCAATCTTGTTGATTCTTTCAAAAAACAAGATTATAGTTTCATTGATGTGTTCTACTGTGTCTCTAGTTTCTAACTCATTGATCTCTACTCTAACCTTAATTATTTCCCTTCTCGTGTGTGGGGTTGGCTTAATTTGTTGTTGATTACCCAGTTCTTGAAGGTGTAAAGAGAGCTTTACACCTTAAATGTGTATTCAGGATTTTTTTTTTAATTTTTTTGAAGTGAAGCTTGGGTTGCTATATATTTCTCCCTCAGGACCACCTTTGATGTATCCCACAGGTTTTGGACCAATGTGCTTCATTCTCATTGGTTTCCATGAATTGTTTAAATTCTTCTTTGATTTCCTGGTTGATCCAAACATTCTTGGGAAGGATGATCTTTAGCTTCCAAGTGTTTGAATTCCTTCTAAACATTTTCTTGTATTTGAGTTCCAGGTTTAAAGCCTTGTGGTCTGAGAATATGCAGGGAATAATCTCAATCATTTGGTATTAGTTGAAACATGATTGTGACCCAGTATGTGGTTTATTCTAGAGAAGGTTGCATGTGAACTCGAGAAGAATGAGTATTCTGTTGTTTCAGGAATGTTCTGTATATACCTATGTTCTATATATACCTATGGGGTCCATCTGGTCCAATGTGTCTTTCAAAGCTCTTGTTTCTTTACTGATTTTCTGCTTGGATGATCTATTACTGAGAGTGGCATGTTAAGATCCCCTACTATTCGTGTATTCATATCAATAAGACTCTTTATTAGCTGTTGCCTTATGTAGTTGGCTGCTCCCATATTGGGGGCATAAATATTTGCAATGGTTAAATCTTCTTGGAGGATAGGCCCTTTAAGAATGATGTAGTGTACTTCTGTATCTCAGACTACAGTCTTTAGTTTAAAATCTCATTGATCTTGGGGCACCTAAGTGGCTCAGTGGGTTAAAGCCTCTGGCTTTGGCTCAGGTCATGATCCCAGGGTCCTGGGATTGAGTCCCACATGGGGCTCTCTGCTTAGTGGGGAGCCTACTTCCCCCTCTCTCTCTGCCTACTTGTGATTTGTCTCTCTGTCAAATAAATAAATACAATCTTTAAAAAATAAAATAAAATCTAATTAATCTCATATGAGAATTACTTCCCAGGTTTCTTTTGAGGCTTGTTGGCATGAAAGATGCTTCTCTACTCCTTCACTTTCAGTCTGGATTTATCTTTAGTACCAAATGGGTCTCTTGTAGACAGCATAGGATTGGTCCAGCCATTTTATCCAATATGCAACCCTGTGCCTTCTTATGAGAGCATTTAGACCATTAAAGTTGAGAGTGAGTATTGAAACGTAAGTTTTTATTGACATCATGTTTTCTGTGAAGTCCTTGTTTCTATAGATTACCTGTGGGATTCAAGGGTAGTTTAACATTTTCAGATCAATGAATGTTATATAAGAAATCAGTAAGAGAAGGGAGAAGAAACACATGGTCCTCTCAACTAATCCAGAAATGATGCAGATGTATTTGACAAGATATATCATCTGTTCCTGATTAAAACAATTCAAAGTATAGGGACAGAGAGAACATTCCTCAACTTTATAAAATTTATCTATGAAAAACCACCAGCGAATATCATCCTCAATGGGGAAAAGCTGACAGCCTCCCTCTGAGATCAGCAACACAAGGATGCCCACCCTCACCACTCTTGTTCAATATAGTACTAGAAGTCCGAACAACAGCAATCAGAAAACAAAAAGAAAAATAATGTATTCAAATTGGCAATGAATAAGTCAAACTCTCTCTCTTTGCAGATGACATAATACTTTATATGGAAAACCCAAAAGACTCCACCCCCCAAACTACTAGAACTATACAGCAATTCAGTAATGTGGAAGAATAAAAAATCAATGTACGGAAATCAGTTACTTTCCCATACACTAACAATGAAAATATACAAAGGGAAATTATAGAATCGATTTCATTTAGTATAGCACCAAAACCCCTAAGATACCTGGGAATAAACCTAACCAAAGGGGTAAAGGATCTGTACCTGAGGAATTACAGAACACTAATGAAAGAACTTGAAGAAGACAGAGGAAGAAGGAAGACCATTCCATGTCATGGATTGGAAGAATAAACATTATTAAAAAGTCTATACTGCCCAGGTCATGCTGTACTTTCAATGCATTCCTGATCTAAATTCCACTGGCATTTTTCAAATTGCTGGAGCAAACAATCCTAAAATTTGTATGGAATCAGAATAGACCCCGAATTGCTAAAGAAATGTGGAAAAAGAAAAAGAAAACTGGGGGTGTCACATTGCCTGATTTTAAGCTTTACTACAAAGCTGTGATCACCAAGACAGCATGGTACCAGCACAAAAACAGACACATAGACCAGTGGAACAGAGTAGAGAGGCCAGATATGGACCTTCAATTATATGGTCAAATAATCTTTGACAAAGTAGAAAAAATATACAGTAGATAAAAGATAATCTCTTCAATAAATGGTGCTGGGAAAAATGGAGAACTACACATAGAAGACTGAAATTTGACCCTTCTCTTACACCATACATATAGACAAACTCGAAATGGTAAAAGACTTCAATGTGAGGCAGGAATCCATTAGAATCCTAGAGAACATAGGAAGTTATCTCTTTGACATCAGCCACAGCAACTTCTTTCCAGATATGTCTCCAAAGGCAAAGGAAACAAAAGCAAAAATGGACTTTTGGGGCTTCATCAAGATTAAAAGCTACTGCAAAGAAAACAGTCAACAAAACAAAGGGAACAGTTAAAAAAACAAAGAAGACTTCTTGATGGAGGTATAATACTCTATAGTATATATGGACCATATCTTATTTATCCATTCCTCCATTAAAGAGCATCTTTGTTCTTTCCAGTTTAGTGACTGGGCATAGCAGCTATGAACATTAGGGTACATACGACCCTTCTTTACACTATATCTGTATCTTTCATGTAAATACCCATTAGTGCAATTGCAGGGTCTTAGAGTAGCTCTATTTTTAATCTCTTAAGGAGTCTCTACGATGTTTCCAAAGTAGCTGCACCAATTTGCATTCCCACCAAAAGTGTAAGAGGGTTCCCCTTTCTCCACATTCTCTCCAACTCATGTTGTTTACTGTCTTGTTAATTTTGGCCATTCTAACTGGTGTAAGGTGGTATCTCAATGTGGTTTTGATTTGAATCTCCCTAATGGCTAGTTATGATGAACATTTTTTTCATGTGTCTGTTAGCCATTTGTATGTCTTCTTTGGAGAAGTGTCTGTCCATGTCTTCTGCCCATTTTTTTTTTTTTTTTGACATGATTATCTGTTTTGTGTGTGTTGAGGTTGAAGAGTTCTTTACAGATCTTGGATATCAGCCCTTTGTCTGTGGGGTCATTTATGAAAATCTTCTCCCATTCTGTGGGTTGCCTTCTTTGGTTTGTTGACTGTTTCGTTTGCTGTGCAGAAGCTTTTGATATTGATGAAGTCCCAAAAGTTCATATTCGCTTTTGTTTCCTTTGCTTTTGGAGACATATCTTGAAAGAAGTTGCTGTGGCCAATGTTGAAGAGGTTACTGCCTATGTTCTCCTATAGTATTCTGATGGATTACTGTCTCACATTTAGGTCTTTTATCCATTTTGAGTTTATCTTTGTGTGTGGTGTAAAAGAATGCTCGTGTTTCATTCTTCTACACATAGCTGTCCAATTTTCTCAGCACCACTTATTGAAGAGACTCTCTTTTATCCACTGTATATTTTTTCCTGCTTTATCAAAGAGTATTTGACCATATAATTGAGAGTCCAAATCTGGGCTCTCTACTCTGTTCCACTGGTCTATGTGTCTGCTTTTGTGCCAATACCATGTTGTCTTGGTGATCACAAATTTGTAGTAAAGCTTGGAATCAGGCAACGTGATGCCCCCAGCTTTGTTTTTCTTTCTAAACATTTCCTTAGGTTCAGGGTCTCTTATGTTTCCGTACAAATTTTAGTAATGTTTGCTCCAGCTCTTTGAGAAATGCCAGTGGAATTTTGATGGGGATGGCATTGAAAGTATAGATTGCTCTAGGCAGTATAGACATTTTAACAATGTTCATTCTTCTGATGCATGAGCATGGAGTAGTCTTCCATCTTTTTGTGTCTTCTTCAATTACTTTCCTCAGTGTTCTGTAGTTCCTTTAGTACAGATCCTTTACCTATTTAGTTAGGTTTATTCCCAGGTATCGTATGGTTCTTGGTGCTATAATAAATGGAAGCGTTTCTCTAATTTCCCTTCCTGTATTTTCATTGTTAGTGTATAGGAAAGTAACTGGTTTCTGTACATTGATTTTGTATCCTGCCACATTACTGAATTGCTGTATGAGTTCTAGTAGTTTGGTGGTGGAGTCTTTTGGGGTTTCCATATAATGTATCATGTCATTTGTGAAGAGAGAGAGTTTGACTTATTCATTGACGATTTGAATACCTTTTATTTCTTTTTGTTGTTTGATTGCTGTTGCTAAGTCTTCTAGTACTATGTTGAACAAGAGTGGCGAGGGTAGGCATCCTTACAGTGCTCCTTATCTCTAAGGAAAATCTATCAGCTTTTCCCCATTGAGGACGATATTCTCTCATGGTTTTTCATAGATTTTATGAAGTTGAATGTTCTCTCTATCCCTATACTTTGAATTGTTTTAATCAGGAACAGATACTGTATCTTGTCAAATGTGTTTTCTGCATCAATTAAGAGGACCATGTGGTACTTCCGTCTTCTCTTATTGATTTCTTCTACCACACTGATTGATTTGTGAATGTTGAACCACTCCTACATCCCATGGATAAATCCCACCTGGTCATGGTGGATAATCCTTTTAATGTACTGTTGGATCCTGTTAGCTAGAATCTTGTTAAGAATCTTAGCATACGGGACGCCTGGGTGGCTCAGTTGGTTAAGCAGCTGCCTTCGGCTCAGGTCATGATCCCAGCGTCCTGGGATCGAGTCCCACATTGGGCTCCTTGCTCATCAGGGAGCCTGATTCTCCTTCTGCCTCTGCCTGCCATTCTGTCTGCCTGTGCTCGCTCTCTCTCCCTCTCTGTCTCTCTCTGACAAATAAATAAATAAAATCTTAAAAAAAAAAAAGAATCTTAGCATACATATTCATCAGGGATATTGGTCTGAAATTCTGCTTTTTGGTGGGGTCATTGCCTGGTTTTGGTGTCAAGGTAATGCTGGCTTCATAAAAACAGTCTGAAGTTTTCCTTCTGCTATGATTTTTTGAAACAGCTTCAGGAGAATATGTATTATTTCTTCTTTGATTGTTTGGTAGAATTCCCCAGGGAAACCATCAGGTCCTGGGTCTTCTTTTGGGGGAGGTTTTTGGTCACTGCTTCAATCTCATTACTACATATTGGTTTATTCAGGTTGTCAGTTTCTTCCTGATTCAGTTTTGGAAGTTTATAGGTTTCCAGTAATACATCCATTTCATCTAGGTTGCTTAACTTATTGGCATATAACTGTTGATAATAATTTCTGATAATTGTTTCTATTTCCTTGGTGTTAGTCATGATCTCTATCTTTTCATTCATAATTTCATTACTTTGGGTCTTCTCTCTTTTCTTTTGGATAGTTTAGCCAACAATTTATTGATCTTATTGATTCTTTCAAAAAACCATATTCTAATTTCATTGATTCATTCTACTGTATCTCTAGTATCTATTTCATTGATCTCTGCTCTAATCTTGATTATTTGCCTTCTTTTGCCTGGGGTTGACTAGCTTTGTTGTTGATTCTCCAGTTCCTTAAGGTGTAAAGACAGCTGGTGTATTCTGGATTTTTCAGTTGTTTCTTTGTTTTTGTTTGTTTTGAAGGAGGCTTGAATGACTTTAATACCCCCCTGAGAACCGCCTTTGCTATATCCCATAGGTTTTGGACCAATGTGTCTAACTTCTCATTACTTTCCATGAATTGCTTAAGTTCTTTGATTTTCTAATTGATCCAAGCATTCTTAAACAAGGTGGTCTTTAGCTTCCAAGTGTTTGAATTCCTTCCAAAATTTTTATTGTGGTAGTGTTCTAGTTTCAGAGCATCATTGTCTGAGAATATGCAAGGAATAATCTCAATCTTTTAGTATCAGTTGTGTCCTGATTTGTAACCCAGTATGTAGTTTATTCTGGAGAATGTTCCATGTGCACTCGAGAAAAAAAAATGAGTATTCTGTTGTCTTAGGGTGGAATGTTCTGTATATATCTATGTGGTCCATGTTGTCCAAAGTGTCATTCAATGCTCTTTTTTCTTTTTGATTTTCTGCTTGGATGATCTATTACTGAGAGTGGCGTGTTAAGATCCCCTGCTATTCATGTATTCATATCAATAGTTGGCTGCTCCCATATTGGGGACATAAATATTTACAATTATTAGATCTTCTTGGTGGATAGACCCTTTAAGAATGATGTACTGTCCATAATCTCTGACTATAGTGTTTAGTTTAGAAACTAATTCATCTGATATCAGAATTGCTACCAAGTCTTTTTTTGAGGCCTAGTGGCATGAAAGATGCTTCTCCATCCCTTCACTTTCAGTTTGGATGCAACCTTAGGTTCAAAATGGGTCTCTTGTAGACAACATATTGGTAGGTATGGTCTTTTTTTTTAATCATTTTTTTAAATTTATTTTCAGCATAACAGTATTCATTATTTTTGTACCACACCCAGTGCTCCATGCAATCCGTGCCCTCTCTAATACCCACCACCTGGTTCCCCCAACCTCCCACCCCCCACCTCTTCAAACATTTCAGATTGTTTTCCAGAGTCCATAGTCTCTCATTGTTCACCTCCCCTTCCAATTTCCCCCAACTCCCTTCCCCTAACTCCCCATGTCCTCCATGCTATTTGTTATGCTCCACAAATAAGGGAAACCATATGATAATTGACTCTCTCTGCTTGACTTATTTCACTCGCATAAACTCTTCCAGTCCCATCCATGTTGCTACAAAAGTTGGGTATTCATCCTTTCTGATGGAGGCATAATACTCCATAGTTAATATGGACCACATCTTCCTTATCCATTTGTCCATTGAAGGGCATATTGGTTCTTTCCATAGTTTAGCAACCATGGTCATTGCTGCTATAAACATTGGGGTACTGATGGCCCTTCTTTTCACTACATCTGTATCTTTGGGGTAAATACCCAGGAGGGCAATTTCAGGGTCATAGGTAAGTTCTATTTTTAATTTCTTGAGGAATCTCTACACTGTTCTCCAAAGAGGCTGCACCAACTTGAATTCCCACCAACAATGGAAGAGGGTTCCCCTTTCTCCACATCCCCTCCAACACAGTTTGTTTCCTGTCTAGTTCATTTTGGCCATTCTAACTGTTGTAAGGTGATATCTCAATGTGGATTTCATTTGAATATCCCTGATGGCTAGTGTTGATGAACATTTTTTCATGTGTCTGATGGCCATTTGTATGTCTTCATTGGAGAAGTGTCTGTTCAGATCTTCTGCCCATTTTTTGATACAATTATCTGTTTTGTGTGTGTTGAGTTTGAGGAGTTCTTTAAAGATCTTGGATATCAATCTTTTGTCTGTATTGTCATTTGCAAATATCTTCTCCCATTCCATGGGTTGCCTCTTTGTTTTCTTGACTGTTTCCTTTGCTGTGCAGAAGGTTTTGATTTTGACGAAGTCCCAAAAGTTTATTTTGGCTTTTGTTTCCTTTGCCTTTGGAGACATATCTTGAAAGAAGTTGCTGTGGCTGATGTCGAAGAGATTACTGCCTATGTTCACCTCTAGGATTCTGATGGATTCCTGTCTCATGTTGACTTCTTTTATCGATTTTGAGTTTATCTTTGTGTACGGTGTAAGAGAATGGTCGAGTTTCTTTCTTCTGCATATAGCTGCCCAGTTTTCCCAGCATCATTTATTGAAGATATGTCTTTTTTCAGCTGTATATTTTTTCCTGTTTTTCGAAGATTAACTGACCATAGAGTTGAGGGTCCATATCTGGGCTCTCTATTCTGTTCCACTGGTCTATGTGTCTGTTTTTATGCCAGTACCATGCTGTCTTGGTGATCACGGCTTTGTAGTAAAGCTTGAAATCAGGTAACGTGATGCCCCCAGTTTTATTTTTGTTTTTCAACATTTCCTTAGCGATTCGGGGTCTCTTCTGGTTCCATACACATTTTTGGATTATTTGCTCCAGCTCTTTGAAGAATACTGGTGGAATTTTGATTGGAATGGCATTAAAAGTATAGATTGCTCTAGGAAGTATAAACATTTTAATAATGTTAATTCTTCCGATCCAAGAGCATGGAATGGTCTTCCATCTTTTTGTGTCTTCTTCAATTTCTTTCATGAGTGTTCTGTAGTTCCTCGAGTACAGATCCTTTACCTCTTTGCTTAGGTTTATTCCCAGGTATCTTATGCTTCTTGGTGCTATAGTAAATGGAATCGACTCTAATTTCCCTTTCTGTATTTTCATTGTTAGTGTATAAGAAAGCCACTGATTTCTGTACATTGACTTTGTATCCTGCCATGTTACTGAATTGCTGTATGAGTCTAGTAGTTTGGGGATGGAGTCTTTTGGGTTTTCCATATAAAGAATCATGTCATCGGTGAAGAGAGATAGTTTGACTTCTTCATTGTCAATTTAGATATGTTTTATTTCTCTTTTTTGTCTCATTGCTGTTGCTAGGACTTCTAATACTATGTTGAACAAGATTGGTGAGAGTGGGCATCCTTGTCGTGTTCTTGATCTCAACGGGAAGGCTACAAGCTTTTTCACATTGAGGATGGTATTTGCTGTGGGTCTTTCATAGATAGATTTGATGAAGTTCAGGAATGTTCCCTCTATCCCTATACTTTGAAGTGTTTTAATCAGGAACGGATGCTGGATTTTGTCAATTGCTTTTTCTGCGTCAATTGAGAGGACCATGTCGTTCTTCTCTCTTCTCTTATTGATTTGTTCTATCACATTGATTGATTTGCGAATGTTGAACCATCCTTGTAGCCCAGGGATGAATCTCACCTGGTTATGGTGGATAATCTGCTTAATGTGCTGTTGGATCCATTTTGCTAGCATCTTGTTGAGAATCTTAGAATCTATATTCATCAGTGATATTGGTCTGAAATTCTCTTTTCTGGTAGGGTCTTTGCCTGGTTTGGGGATCAGGGTAATGCTGGCTTCATAGAAAGAGTCTGGAAGTTTTCCTTCTGCTTCAAATTTTTGAAACAGCTTCAGGAGAATAGGTGTTATTTCTTCTTTGAAAGTTTGGTAGAATTCCCAAGGGAATCCATCAGGTCCTGGGCTTCTGTTTTTTGGGAGGTTTTTGATCACTGCTTCAAACTCGTTACTAGATACTGAACTATTCAGGTTTTCAATTTCTTCCTGGTTCAATTTTGGGAGTTTATAGTTTTCCAGGAATGCATCCATTTCATCTAGGTTGCTTAGCTTATTGGCATATAACTGTTGATAATAACTTCTGATGATTGTTTCTACTTCCTTGGTGTTAGTTGTGATCTCTCCCTTTTCATTCATAATTTTATGAATTTGGGCTTTCTCTCTTTTCTTTTGGATTAGTGTGGCCAATGTTTTATCGATCTTATTGATTCTTTCAAAAAACCAGCTTCTAGTTTCATTGATACATTCTACTGTATCTCTGGTTTCTACCTCATTGATCTCAGCTCTAATCTTGATGGTTTCCCTTCTTATGTGTGGAGCTGGTTTGATTTGTTGTTGATTCCACTGTTCTTTAAGGTGTAGAAACAGCTGGTGTATTCTGGATTTTTCAATTTTTTTGAGGGAGGCTTGGATGGCTATGTATTTCCCCTTTAGGACCGCCTTTGCCGTATCCCATAGGTTTTGGACCGAAGTGTCTTCATTCTCATTGGTTTCCATGAATTGTTTCAGTTCTTCTTTGATCTCCTGGTTGATCCAAGCATTCTTGAGCAAGGTGGCCTTTATCTTCTAGGTGTTTGAGTTCCTTCTGAACTTTTCCTTGTGATTGAGCTCCAGTTTCAAAGCATTGTGATCTGAGAATATGCAGGGAATAATCTCAATCTTTTGGTATAGGTTTAGTCCTGATTTGTGACCCAGAATTTGGTCTGTTCTGGAGAAGGATCCATGTGCACTTGAGAAGAATGAGTATTCTGTTGTTTTAGGGTGGACTGTTCTGTATATATCTATGAGATCCATCTGGTCCAATGTGTCATTCAATGCTCTTGTTTTTTAATTGATTTTCTGCTTCGATGATCTGTCTATTTCTGAGAGAGGCGTTTTAAGATCTCCTAATATTAATGTATTCATATCAATATGACTCTTTATCTTGATTAACAGTTTTCTTATGTAATTGGCTGCTCCCATATTGGGGGCATAGATATTTACAATTGTTAGATCATCTTGTTGGATATCCCTTTAAGAATGATGTAGTGTCCTTCTGTATTTCTGACTACAGTCTTTAGTTTAAAACCAATTTATCTGATATGAGAATTGCTAACCCGGCCTTCTTTTGAGGCCCTTTTGCATGAAAGGTGCTTCTCCATCCTTTCACTTTCAGTCTGGGTGTATCTTTAGGTTCAAAATTGATCTTTTGTAGACAACATATGGATGGGTCCTGTCATTTTATCCAATCTGCAACCTTGTGCTGTTTTATGGGTGCATTTAGGCCATTCACATTGAGAGTGATTATTGATAAATACGTTTTTATTGACATAGTGTTACCTTTAAAGTCTTTCTTTCTGTAGATTGTCTCTATATTTCTGTTCAATGATATTCTTAGGATTTTTCCTCTTTTTTAGACCCCCCGCCCTTAGTATTTCTTGCAGTGTTGGCTTGGTGGTTGCATAGTCTTTTAAACCTTGCCGGTCTTGGAAACTCTTTATCTCTCCATCCATTTTGAATGTCAGTCTTGCTGGTTAAAGTATCCTTGGCTGCATGTTCTTTTCATTTAGTGCCCTGAATATATCTTGCCAGCCCTTTCTGTCTTTCCAGGTCTCTGTGGACAGGTCTGACGTAATTTTTTTTAAATTTTTTAAATTTATTTTCAGCATAACCATATTCATTGTTTTTGCACCACACCCAGTGTCCATGCAATCCGTGCCTTCTCCAATACCCACCACCTGGTTCCCCAACTTCCGAACCCCCGTCCCTTCAAAACCCTCAGATTGTTTTTCAGAGCCCATAGTCTCTCATGTTTCACCTCCCCTTCCAATTTCCCTCAACTCCCTTCTCATCACTAACTCCCCTTGTCCTCCTTGCTATTTGTTATGCTCCACAAATAAGTGAAACCATATGATAATTGACTCTCTTTGCGTGTTATTTTAATGAGCTTTCCTTTGTGAGTAAGGAGCCTCTTTGTCCTTGTGGCTTTCAAGAGATTGTATCTACAATTATGATTCCTCAATTTGACTATAAGGTTCCTAGATGGTTTTATTGTTTTTTGTTTGTTTGTTTGTTTTGTTTTGTTTTGGAATCTATCATCTTGGGTGGAAACCGTTCGACCTCTAGTAAATGAACGCTGGTTTCATTCGTGAGATTGGGAAAATTTTCATGAAGAACTTGTTCCACTATATCTTCTAGACTTCTTTTTTTCTCCTCCCCTTCAGGGATTCCAATAGTTCTGACATTGGAACGTTTCATGGCATCATTTATTTCCCTGATTCTGTTTTTGTGGCTTCTAAGCTGTTTGTTCCAGGCTTCCTCCGGATCCTTTCTCTCTATCTGTTTGTCCTCCAGATCACTAATTCTATCTTCTGTCTCAGTTACCCTAGCTTTGAGAGAATTTAGATTAGGTTGAACTTATTGAGAGCATTGTGAACCTCATCCCTGGTGGCCCTCAGTTCTGCCCTAACATTGTGAACATCATCTCTGGTCGCATTCAGTTCTGCCTTAATCAATTCCTTTTGGTCATCCATGGCTTTCTCCAACCTAGCTATTGCTTATATAATTGTTAGCCTGAATTCTCTTTCTGATGTATTGTCTATGTCAATAGCCGTTAGCTCCTTTCCAGAAGGCCCATCCTCTGTATTTTTCTTCTGTTGGGCATTCCTCCTCCTAGTCATTTTTGTGAGAGATGACTGAACTTATGTAGCTCGATGTATCGACCATGGTGCAGTCAAGGTGCACCCTGGAACACTTCTGAGCAATCAGGATTCCCCACCCAAAGGAGAGAAAAAAGAATAGAAACAAAGGAAAAAGAGAGAGAGACAGGAAAAAAAAAGGAAGATAAAAGAGAAGGTTCAGCCCAAATGGGCCCCAATGTAAGATTTATGGAGTATACAAACAAAAAGAGACAAACAAAAAGACTGATAAATGTATATGACAAGAGAAAAAATATATATGTATAAATATATAAGCAAGTAAAGGAAGAACCTCATCAAAAAGAACCCCAAATGTAAAGAATGAGACAATTTTCATCAGCCAAATATTAGCTCAACAGTAAACTGATTTAGAATTGTGATATTTGACAAAGAAAATTTGATGGAAAAGCATTACTCAATATATAATAATTCACGAAGAGTAAAAGACGGGTATTAGTAACCAGTATTCTGGTCATCATTTCTTTGTTTTCCAATACTCTCAATGTCTTTACTCTGCAATGTTTTGTACTGAGTGTAAAATTATTCCTATGATCCCATGACAGATATTTTTGGTAGGAAACCCCAATGTCACCTGTAGTGAAAGATTCAACATTTTTTGGGATATAATACAAAATATGTTATCTTTATATACCTCCCTCTCTGTTTCCATTCAGTATCTGGCCAGTAGCTTGGATTTTCCATTGTTCCAGGTCCTGTGAGGTAGCAATTCTTTCTATGGTTCCACATAGTATCTGCTAGTTTTGAGCTGGGCTCCAAATTCCATGCATGAGCTCCAGGAAGACACCTCATCCAGGTGACTTCATTTTTCAAGGTGATGGAAATGTCCTAGGATTTGTACTTTCTCTTCTCTATTGGGCTTTTTGGTGTTCCTATCTCTCATTAAGTTAATTTTCTGATTTTTTTTTTGTTTGTTTGAACATCTATAAGGTGGTTTCAATTTTATAACTGAAGACTCATAAACGACCTCTTATTCTGAAGATGTGTAAGTCAAGCACAGAAAAAAAAATTAATTTTTTGAAAGAGAAAGATTTCCTAAACATTTTCATACCATGGGGATGGAAGAAATAACAGAAGAAAGAAAATACTATCTCTAAAGCCCTTGGTTTAGAATTGATAATCAGGGGCGCCTGGGTGGCTCAGTGGGTTAAGCCTCTGCTTTTGGCTCAAGTCATGATCTCCAGGTCCTGGGATCAAGCCCCGCATTGGGCTCTCTGCACAGCAGGGAGCCTGCTTCCCCCTCCCCTCTGTCTGCTACTCTGCCAACTTGTGATCTCTCTCACTGTCAAATGAATAAATATAATAAAAAAAAGAATTGATAAACAGACACTTTCAACCACATAGGATAGGGCATAACAAATAATTACATGACCAGGCTCATATATATGGTGTGGAAGTTTATAAAATGCTTTAGATAAAATAAACCTAATAGACATGTGAAGATGTTTCAGTCCAAAAGAGGAATAATACACGTAATTTTTCTGAAATCCACAGAGAACATTATGCAAGATAGATCATATATTATACCACAAAACAAGACTTAACTAATGTAAGAAGACTGCGATTATATCAACTCTATTTAATTATCACATTGATAGGAAAATATATCAATAACGGGAGCAATATTTATAAATATGTGAAATATAAAACACATTCGTGAATGGTTTATGGGTCAAAGAAGAAAAAAATAAAATTGAAATGTGTATTAAGACAAATGATATTAAAAATAAAACATACAAATAGGATGTAGCAAAAATAGTTTTTAGAAGGAAGTTTAAAGAAATAGATGGCTACATTAGTAAAAAAAAAAATTAAATTAACAACCTAACTTCACACCTCAAAGAGCTACTAAAAGAAGAACATATGAAACCAAATTTATCACAAGAAAGAAAAATAAAAATTAAGATATAAGTAAATAAAATTGAGACCAGAAATACAATAGGAAAGAAAGTTACCAGTTGTTTTTGAAAGGATAAACAAAATTTAAGAATTTTTGCAGGATACCCAAAGGAAAAGAAGACTCAGATAAACAGAAATATAAATGAAAGGGGAAACATTGCAACAAATAACACAAAAATACAAAAGATCATAAGAAACTTCTACGAACCACTATGTAACAAAAAGTTGGATAATAGAAAAAAAAAAGGATGAATTCCTAGAAGTAGCCTATCTAAAAGATTGAATCATAAAGAAAAAAAAAACTAAATGAAACAAGAATAAGTCAGATTTAAACAGTAATCAAAATGACTCAAAAAAGAAAAGCCAAGAATTACATATCTTCAGAGCTGAATTCTATGAAATACCTGAAAAATTAGTACCAATTATTTTCAAATTATCTGCACGTGCACACACACACACACACACACACATACTCTCACATGCACATACATACACATACACAAGTTGAAGAATAGGGAACACTTCAAATAATTGTACCAGGCAAGCATTAATGACAATACAAAAACAAAATCACAGGCAAATATCCCTAATGATGGTAGTTACAAAATTTTTCAATTAAATACTAGGAAACTTAGTTCACAAACACCTTAAAAAAATCATACATCATGATCAAGTGTGACTTTTTCCTGGGATGCAAAAATGACTCAATATACACAAATCAATAAACATGATAATCCACATGAAAAACCACAAATTCTACAAAGTGATTAAGAAAAACCCATGATCATTTCAATAGATGAAGAAAAAGCATTTGATGAAATATGGCATGTTTTCTTGATTAAAAAAAGCATTAATTATATAAAGAATGTCCTCCAAATAATAAAATTCCTCTAAGTCATGCAACATCTAACAATAAAATCAACCCTAAAAAGGTGACAGCCTTATTTCTCTAAAATCAGAAAAACAGAAGGATCATCATTTTCATAAATTCTATTCAGTACACTACTGAGACCTCTATTCAGAAAAATTAAGCCAGGAAAAAATAAAAAAAACCATTCAAATCAGAAAAAAATACTTTAAATTCTCTTTTTGTAGACTACAGCATCTTGTATACAGAAAACCACAAGGACTCTACCAACAAATTTTTAGAACTAATAATTCAGTAAAATTACAGAACACAAATTCAAAATATAAAACTCAGTTGCATTTGTATAAACAAATAATGAGCTATGAGAAAGAAATTTAGAAAATATTTACAATACTATCCAATGTAATAAAAATTAAGTTTAATCATGGAGTTGAAAGATCTCTTCACTAAAACTGTAAGACTATTAAAATAATTTGGGGAAGACACAGATAGTTGGAAAGAGACCCCATGTCTATGGGCTGTAAGAATTAATTGTTAAAATTAATTAATATAAGATGTAATTTAATAATTATTTACTATGATATTCATACTACCAAAAGCTAAATCCAGATTGCATATAATTCCTTCATACTTTGAATGTATTCTTCAAAGAAATAGAAAAACAGGTATTCTTAAAATTAATAGGAAACCACAAAAGTCCCCAAATATCTAAAGCACTATGAACAAGAAGACCTCAATTATAAAAATTAAATTAAAATGTATTAAAGTATTAAATGTAATATTTGAAACTCTAAAACTTCTTGAGAACAACAAAGTGAAATAACCTTTTGACATTAGTCTTGCTGGTATTTATTTTTGGATGTAACACCAAAGTACAGCCAACAAAAGCAAAAATAAACAAGTTAGGTTACATGAAACTAAAAATTCTACAAGCAGTGGGAACAACTAAGAAAATAAAAAAGGCAATCTAAGGAATAAGAGAAAATCATCATATCATAAGGGATTAATAACTAAAGTCTATGAGAAACAAATAAAACTCTAGAGCAAAAATATAAATAAAAAGTAAAAAAAAATAGAAACTAAACAGACGATATGTCATAACAAAATATGTGGGATACAGCAAAATTGGTTCTAACCAATAATGTGATGACAATGCAGGTTTACCTCAAGAAACAATCATAACAAATCCCAAATAAACAATTTAAAATTTTAATAAAGGAACTAGAAAATAAAAAGCCAAAAGTTAGTAGAAGGAAATAAACATTGAAGATCTGAGTGAAATAAAAAAGAGTAATAAAAAGAAAATGGAAAAAAATCAATGAAACTAAGAGCTGCTTCTTTGAAAAGATCAACAAAATTAACAAATCTTTAATTAACAATCACTCACCAAGAAGAAAAGTGATCAAATAACTAACATCAGAAACACAAAAGAAGTTAAAAGTGATGTCACAGAAATGCCATGTAAGAGTCTATCATGAATTACATGCCAACAAGTTAGACAGCCTAGAAAGATGGATAAATATCTAGACATTTCCCATCTTCCCTGATTGAATCATGAAGAAACAGAAAATTTGAATTGACAAATTACCAGGATGAAGATCAAATTAGTAATCAAAAACTTACAGTAAGCAAAAGTTCAAAAACAGATAGCATTACTAGTGAATTCTACAATCATTCAAATAAGATGTAATACCTATCCTTCTCCAACTCTTCCAAAACGTCAGAGTGGGTAAAAAGATTCCAAACTCACTTTAAAAAGCTAACATTACCCAGATACAGAAACTAGGCAAGGACAACAGGGAAAAAAAAGGACAAATTGATATTCCTAGTGAACATAGATGCAAATATCCCCAACAAAATATCAGAATATTGAATTCAAGAATATTTTCAAATAGTTACATGCAATGATTTAGTGGATTTGTTCTAGGGATGCAAGGATGGCTCAACCTCTGTAAATCAACCAATATGATGCACCATGATAACAAAACATAAAAATTGTATGATCATCTCAGTAGATATAGAAAAAGCATTTGATATAATATTTATTTGGATAACCCTCCACAAAGTGGGTAGAGAGGAAAAGTACCTCAACTTACTTAGTAAAGAATATAAGACAAAACCACTGCTAAAATTATACTCAATGATGAAAACCTGAAATCTTTTACTCTAATAGCAGGAGCAAGACAAAGATGCCCACTATTCCCACGGTTACTCAGCTTAGGCTTGGAAATCCTACCTCTAGCAATTAGACAGGATAAAAGTAATATAAAAGACATTAGAAAATTGGCAAGAAGTAAAATTGTTATTATTTTGCAGGTGAAATACATGATGCTATATATAAGAAAGTACCAAAGGACTGCATCAGAAACTGCTAAAACTAATGCACATAAATCCAGTTCAGTTGCAAGATATGAAATTAATATTTAAAAATCTATTGTGTTTTATGTAGTAATAATGAACTATTAGACAGAGAAATCAAGAAAATTTATTATGTCAAAGAAAATAAAACATCATATAATAAATTTAAGCAAGGAGGCAAAAGACTTGTACACTGAAAACTAAGTTGTTGATTAAAGAAATTAACATCACTAGCCATCAGGGAGATTCAAATTAAAACCACATTGAGATACCACCTTACACCAGTTCTAATGGCCAAAATTAGCAAGACAGGAAACAACATGTGTTGGAGAGGATGTGGAGAAAGGGAAACCCTCTTACACTGTTGGTGGGAATGCAAGTTGGTGCTGCCACTTTGGAGAACAGTGTGGAGATTCCTCAAGAAATTAAAAACAGAGCTTCCCTATGACCCTGCCATTGCCCTACTGAGTATTTAACCCAACGATACAGATGTAGTGAAAAGAAGGGCCATCTGTACCCCAATGTTTATAGCAGTAATGGCCACGGTTGCCAAACTGTGGAAAGAACCAAGATGCCCTTCAATGGACGAATGGATAAGGAAGATGTGGTCCATATACACTATGGGGTATTATGCCTCCATCAGAAAGGATGAATACCCAACTTTTGTAGCAATATGGACTGGACTGGAAGAGATTATGCTGAGTGAAATAAGTCAAGCTGAGGGGAGTCAATTATTATATGGTTTCACTTATTTGTGGAGCATAACAAATATCATGGAGGACAAGGGGAGATGGAGAGGAGAAGGAAGTTGAGGGAAATTGGAAGGGGAGGTGAACCATGAGAGACTATGGACTCTGAAAAACAATCTTAGGGTTTTGAAGAGGTGGGGGTGGGAGGTTGGGGGAACCAGGTGGTGGGTATTGGAGAGGGCACGGATTGCATGGAGCACTGGGTGTGGTGCAAAAACAATGAATACTGTTACGCTGAAAAGAAATTTAAAAATTAACAATAAATAAATAAATAATAAAAGAAATTAAAGTAGACATGAATAAATGGAAAGTAACTCCATGCTTAAAGACTGGTAGAATTATTATTAAAACACCCATACTACTCAAAGCAATCTTACAGATTCAGTAAAATCCCTACCAAAATACCAATTGCATTTTCAAAGAGGTATAACAAATTATTCTAAAATTTGTATGAAATCACAAAAAAAACCAAAACCAAAACCAAACAACCAAGAGAAAGAATACCAATGCCAGAGGTATTATGTTCCTTGATTTTGTTATAATATAAGCTATCCTGGTCAAATCAGTGTGGTATTGATATTAAAATAAACACATAGGTTAATGGAACCAAATAGAGAACCCAGAAATAAACCCACACATATGTGATTGTTTAATTTACAATATAGAGGCAAGAAGACACCCAAAAATGGACTGTCTCTTCAATAAACATGCTGGTAAAATTGGTCAGCTACAGGCAAAGACTACAGCTTTAGGGGACCGGTTGAAACAGTGCCTCCTACTTCTCTGCCATCTTGTCTCCCATGTTATGAATCAATAAATTTCTATTCAATAATTCCATTTCAGAAAATTAGGGCAAAGTTTATACAGGAAATAATTAAAAATTTAGAAAATCTATATACTGTAAAATATCAATATTATATAATTAACAGTGGTAGTTTTAGAATATGCCTAAATTGTATTTATTTATTTATTTGTTTGTTTATTTATTTGAATTAATTATTTTTATTAACATATAACGTATTATTTGCCCAAGGGGTACAGGTCTCTGAATCATCAGGCTTACACACATCACGGCACTCACCATATCACATACCCTTTTAAACACAATCACCCTCTCCATTCCTGCCACCCCCCACCAATGCTCAGTTTCTTTTGAGAGATTAAGAGTCTCTTATGGTTTGTCTCCTTCCTGATCCCATCTTGTTTCATTTTTCCCTTCCCTACCCCCCAAACCCCTACTCTGCCTCTCAAATTCCTCATACCAGAGAGATCACATGATAATTGTTCTCTGATGGAATATTTCACTCAGCATAATACCCTTTAGTTCCATCCACATCATTGCAAATGGCGAGTTTTCATTTCTTTTGATGGCTCCACAATACTCCAGTGTATGTATGTATATATATACATACATACATACCACATCTTCTTTATCCATTCATGTGTTGATGTGCATCTAAGTTCTTTCCATAGTTTGGCTATTGTGGACATTCCTGCTATGCACATTTGGGTGCACGTGCCCCTTTGCACCACTACATATGTATCTTTAGGGTAAATACCTGGTAGTGCGATTCCTGTGTCATAAGGTAGCTCTATTCTCAACATTTTGAGGAACCTCCAAGCTGTTTTCCAGAGTGACTGCACCAGCTTGCATTCCCACCAACAGTGTAGAAGTGTTCCCCTTTCTCTGCATCTTCTCCAACATCTGTCATTTCCCGACTTGTTAATTTGATCCATTCTGACTGGTGTGAGGTGGTATCCCTTTGTGGTTTGAATAGTCCTTTAACTGATATGTTATTTGTAAATATCTTCTCCCATTCTGTCAGTTGTCTTTTGGTTTTGTAGGCTGTTTACTTTGCTATGCAAAACCTTTGATCTCAAGGAATTCCCAATAATTCACTTTTGCCCCTGCGTCCCTGGCCTTTGGCGATATTTCTGGAAGAATTTGCTGTGGCTAAGGTCAAAGAGACTGCTACCTGTGTTCTCCTCAAGGGTTTTGATGGTTTCCTGTCTCATATTGAGGTCTTTCATCCATTTTGAGTCTATTTTTTGGTGTAGTATAAGGAATGATCCAGTTTCATTCTTCTATTATGTGCTGTCCAATTTTCCCAACACCATTTGTTGAAACTGTTTTTTCATAGAAGGACATGATTTCCCTTTATGACTCTCTCCCTTAAGAATTTAGGCATATTCTGGAGGGAGAGACAAGATGGCAGATGAATAGCAGACTGAAATGACATCAGGTCACAGGAGTTCATCTAGACAGTTATCAAACCATTCCAAACACCTATAAACTCAACAAAAGATCAAAAAGAAGAATAGCAGCAATTCTAGGAACAGAAAATCGACCACTTTCTGGAAGGTAGGATGGGTGGGGAAGTGAATCTGAAGCAACTGGAAAATACACTGTGGTGGGAGGGGCCAGCTTCCAGCAGCTATGGAGCAGTGGAGCACAAAATCAGAACTTTTAGAAGTCTGTTCCACTGAAGGACATCACTCCAGAGGCTGATTAGGGGTGGAGCCCTTTCAGGGACAGTGTGGTCTCAGGACCCATGAGGTCACTGTAAGATCGCTGGTGTCTGAGTGTGGCAGAGCTCCCAGAGTGGGGAAGCTGACTAAAAGAACCGAGGAGTGATGATCCATGACACAATATGGCCACTGTTCTTTGAGCAGGGACCCCACATGTGGCAGATCCTGGGAGACTCACCTTGCTGTTCAGGAGAAACAGCATGGCAGGAATCTGCTGGGTCTGGAGACTCCAAATGGAGCTGTGCACCAGAGACAGAAACACTCAGTCACAGGACAGGTGAAACCAGAGTGTGGCTGGAGTCCAGGGAGAGAGGAGTGATTGTTTATCTCTGAGGGTTCACTGAGGAGTGGGCCCCCAATCTCTCAGCTCCTCCAGGCTAGAGATTGGGAAACAGGCCATTTTCATTATTGCCCTCCAGAACTCTATGGAAAGCATTCAGGAAACAAAAGGTACCAAGAGTGAGCACTAGCAGATTATTTAGCCTGGCCCTGGCAAGGGCAGTGCAATTCCACCTTGAGTAAAGACATTTGAGAATCACTACAAAGGGCTCCTCCCCCAGAAGATCAGCAAGAACATCCAGCCAAGACCAAGCTCATGAATCAAGGAGATCAGCAGAACTCCAGAGCTAAGGGAAAGCACGGCTTTTTCCCCATGATCCTTTAGCCTTGCAAAGTTAAATTAATATTTTTAATTTAATTTTTTTCTTATTCGATTTTTTTAACTTTTCCTCTTTTAATGTTTTTTTAACTAGTTTATCTTAACAATAACTTTCTGAAAAAAAATATTTTTATACCTTAATTATTATAGCTATATTTTATCCTTCATTGTATTTAACCTTATTTTTTGTATACATATAGGCTTTTTTCTTAAAAAAAATTGGGGATACGATTTCTTCTAATAGATCAAAATATACCCTAAATCTTGCACAGGACTTTGTTCTAGTCTCCAGCCTGAGAACACTCTCTATCTCTCTTTTTTTTCTCTTTTCTTTTTCCAACCAACTTATCAATTATTTTCTAGAATTTTTTTTAAATTTTCATTTTTACAGTCATATTCCATCCCTTCATTGTGTTTACCCTTATTTTTATATATATATGTTTTCTCTCTTTAAAATTTTGGAAGGTAGTTTCTTCTTCTTCTTCTTCTTCTTCTTCTTCTTCTTCTTCTTCTTCTTTTTTTTTTTTGAAGGTAGTTTCTTCTAAGAGACCAAAATACACCCAAAGTCAAGTGGGTGGGCTCTGTTCTATTCACCAATCTAATATATGTAAATATATACATCTATGTATAGATATATAGATAGATACATGATGATGATAGATAGATAGATAGATAGATAGATAGATAGATGATAGATATTTTAATTTCTTTTTACCACTTTTCTTCACCCAGTTTGGGGTCTTTTCTGATTTGGTTAGTATACATTTTTTCTGGGGTCTTTGCCACACTTTTAGTATTTTATTCTCACGTTCATATATTCTTATCTGGATAAAATGTCAAGGCAGAAAAACTCACCACAAAAACAAAACAAAACAAACAAACAAACAAAAAAAGAACCAGAGGTGGTACCGAAGTCTAGGGACCTAATCAATATGGATATTGGTTATATGACAGGTCTAGAGTTCAGAACGATGATTCTTAAGGTGTTAGTTGGGCAAGGCATGGAAGACATTAGAGAAAGCATGTATGGAGAAATAAAATAGCTTTCAGCAGAATTTTTTAAAAAACCTGAAATCTAACCAATCTGAAATCAAAAAAGCCATTCATGAGGTACACTTTAAAATTAGAGGCTCTTGGAAGTAGGAGGAGGCTCCTTTTGAACCTGTACCCTAAAGTGAGCTGATTACCTACCAAAGAATTCCGATCACCCATGAAATCTGCCTGAGATCAGAATTACACATGTCTGGATCTCTACAGGGGCAGAAGACACCAGTGGGCAGGTAAAGCGATGGGGAATATTGGACTGATATCAGAAGATAAACAAAAGGGGGAAGGAGCCACCAGAGATGACCGATTGGAAAATAATACCCCTAATACGAGAGTGCCCTGTATCTGGGGACCAGCATTAACTTGGAAACTGGTTGAAAGCACTCCAAAAGAGCAAAGGATCACGGGGGGTAAATTGTGGGAATCAGGGCAAAGAGGGACAGGGGCTTAAGTCCCTGGACCCAGGATAGCCTCCCCTGGCGCTGAGCCAGAGAGAGAGTTCGGCGGAGAAACCAGGTCTTGGTCCCTGGTCCCTCGAGCAACCAGGGTGCCCAAGATTGCGTGGGGTCTGGCTCCTGTGAGGGGCTGGGAGCCACGCTAGATGGCAGAATGCAGAGCCCTGCTACAGAGCCTAAGACACGCGTGCCCCTCACCCTCCTCTGAGAGAGGTGTACAAAGGCCAACCTGGTGCTCTTAGACCCGCGTCATTGTTTCAGAACCTGAGATGTGCGCCCCAAACTCTCCCCTGAGAGAGGTGCACAAAGGCCCAGCCAGGTGCTATCGGACCTGCTCCCCACTCTCAGAGCCTGAGACTCTCGCACACGACCCACAGCCTCCGCTAAGAGAGGTGCACACAAGCCCGGCACTCTAAGACCCAGAAAGACCGGGCACTGCCAGCCTGGGCCAGCGGGAAAATCTCAGTGTGCGATTGCTCCTTGGAACCTCTCTGGCAGTCTGGAGTTGCCCAGACAGCCGCCGCTGCTGCTGTGGTTTTGGGTACAAGCAGAAGATCCTGTGTCCCCAAGGACCGCACCTAGGAACCTGCTCTGTCAGCTCCAAGGGGGAATTTATATGGGCTCTGCAGCCAGACTGAGGCTTCTCTCTGAGAGGGAGTTCAGGGTGCAGTTTGCTTTCCTCTAAACCTACAAAAACCATCAAAAGCAGTCAAGGCGAGAGAAAATTTAAAAAGTGAACAAACATAAAAACCTCCAGAGAACAACAGCCTGAAAAAACCGGTTTCCTCAGAGCCTACCCCGTTGAGGGGGGTGGGAGAATATAACTCAGAGAACATCATTGACTGGAAACCCAAGTGGCAGGCTGCTCCCCCAGAAAACCAACCAGGAAAGAAAAACAGAAACAAAAAAAGACTACAAGAGAACAACCAACACTACTTCATAGGACAACTTTTATTTTTAATTTGTTCCCACTATTCTGGCTCATTTTTTTTATATAGATAATTTTTTAACCTATTTACCATCATAGTGAGCTGTCCAGTACATCAAATTCCATAATAACCTTCTAATCTGAACTTTTTGATACATACACCTGTGATTTTCTTTGGCATTTCTATTTTTAAATTTCGTTTTTTAATTTTAGTTTAGTTTAGTCTAGTTTATTTTTTTATTTTTATTTTCTAATATTCATATAGAGTTAAACTTCAAAGTAATCCCCTTTCCCCAGTCAATACTACCCCTATAGGTAAACCAATTTTTAATCCCCCTTTATGTTAGGAAAGTTGAGTCCTTTAACAAAGATATCAAAATACATCCAGGAAGACTCAAAACAACCTACCTCGCCCACACTGAGAATTTATAACAACTCTCCCATCGTTTTCTTCCACGAGTGTTTCTGTGTTTTTGTGTTTGTCCTGATAGTATACAAATCTTACACGTGGGGTTCTTTTTGACGAGGTTCTTCCTTTATTTGCTTATATATATATATTTTTTTTTCTCTTGTCATATACTTTTATCTGTCTTTTTGTTTCTGTTTTTGTTTGTATACTTCATAAATCTTACCTAGGGGCCCATTTGGGGCTGAACCTTCTCTTCTATCTTCCCTTTCTTTCCTGTCTCTCTCTCTCTCTCTTTTTTTTTCTTTTTCTTTTCTTTTTTCGCTCATTGAGGTGGGGAATCATGATTGCTCAGAAGAGTTCCAGGGTGTACCTTGACTGCACAACGGTCTATACATCCAGCTACATCTGTTCAGTCATCTCTCACCAAAATGACTAGGAGGAGGAATGGCCAACAGAAGAAAAATACGGAGGATGAACCTTCTGCAACAGAGCTAATGGCTATCAACATAGACAATATGTCGGAAAGAGAATTCAGGCTAACAATTATCCAGGCAATAGCTAGGTTGGAGAAAGCCATGGATGACCAAACGGAACTGATTAGGACCAAACTGAAAGCGACCAGAGATGATGTTCATAATGCTAAGGCAGAGCTAAAAGCTACCAGGGCTGAGGTTCACAATGCTCTCAATGAGTTCCAATCTAATCTAAATTCTCTCAAAGCTAGGGTAACTGAGACAGAAGATAGAATTAGTGATCTGGAGGACAAACAGATAGAGAGAAAGGATCAGGAGGAAGCCTGGAACAAACAGCTTAGAAGCCACAAAAACAGAATCAGGGAAATAAATGATGCCATGAAACGTTCCAATGTCAGAATTATTGGAGTCCCTGAAGGGGAGGAGAAAGAAAGAATTCTAGATGATATAGTTGAACAAGTTTTTCATGAAAATTTTCCCAATCTCACGAATGGAACCAGCGTTCATGTACTAGAGGTGGAACAATCTCCACCCAAGATTATAGATTCCAAAAAAAATCAAGGCACCTGATAGTCAAACTGAGGAATCATAATTATAGATATAATCTCTTGAAAGCACCTAGGACAAAGAGGATCCTTACTTACAGAGGAAAGCCCATCAGAATAACGTCAGACATGTCCACAGAGACTTGAAAGCCAGAAAGGGCTGGCAAGATATATTCAGGGCACTAAATGAGAAGAACATGCATCCAAGAATACTTTATCCAGCAAGACTGACACTCAAAATGGATGGAGAGATAAAGAGTTTCCAAGATCGGCAAGACTTAAAAGACTATGCAACCACCAAGCCGACACTGCAGGAAATATTAAGGGGGGTTCCATAAAAGAGGAAAAATCCTAAGAATAGCATTGAACAGAAATATAGAGACGATCTACAGAAAGGAAGACGTCAAAGGTAACACAATGTCAATAAAAACGTATCTATCAATGATCACTTTCAATGTGAATGGCCTAAATGCATCCATAAAACGACACAGGGTTGCAGATTGGATAAAACGACAGGACCCATCCATATGTTGTCTACAAGAGACCCATTTTGAACCTAAAGATACACCCAGACTGAAAGTGAAGGGATGGAGAAGCATCTTTCATGCCAATGGGCCTCAAAAGAAGGCCGGGGTAGCGATTTTCATATCAGATAAATTAGATTTTAAACTAAAGACTGTAGTCAGAGATACAGAAATACTCTACATCATTCTTAAAGGGACTATCCACAAAGATGATCTAACAATTGTACATATCTATGCCCCTAATATGGGAGCAGCCAATTATATAAGAAAGCTGTTAATCAAGATAAAGAGTCATATTGATATGAATACATTAATAGTAGGAGACCTTAACACACCTCTCTCAGAAATAGATCATTGAAGCAGAAAATCAATAAAGAAACAAGAGCATTGAATGACACATTGGACCAGATGGACCTCATAGATATATACAGAACATTCCTCCCTAAAACAACAGAATACTCATTCTTCTCAAGTGCACATGGAACCTTCTCAAGAATAGACCACATACTGGGTCACAAATCAGGACTAAACCTATACCAAAAGATTGAGATTATTCCATGCATATTCTCAGATCACAATGCTTTGAAACTGGAGCTCAATCACAAGGAAAAGTTCAGAGGAACTCAAACACTTGGAAGCTAAAGACCACCTTGCTTAAGAATGCTTGGATCAACCAGGAGATCAAAGAAGAACTGAAACAATTCATGGAAACCAATGAGAATGAAGACACTTCGGTCCAAAACCTATGGGATACAGCAAAGGCAGTCCTAAGGGGGAAATACATAGCCATCCAAGCCTCCCTCAAAAAAAATTGAAAAATCCAGAACACACCAGCTGTCTCTACACCTTAAAGAACTGGAGAATCAACAACAAATCAAACCAACTCCACCCATAAGAAGGGAAATAATCAAGATTAGAGCTGAGATCAATGAGGTAGAAACCAGAGATACAGTAGAATGTATCAATGAAACTAGAAGCTGTTTTTTTCAAAGAATCAATAAGATAGATGAACCATAGGACACACTAATCCAAAAGAAAAGAGAGAAAGCCCAAATTCATAAAATTATGAATGAAAAGGGAGAGATCACAACTAACACAACGGTTCTAAACAATCATTAGAAGTTATTATCAACAGTTATGTGCCAATAAGCTAAGCAATCTAGATGAAATGGATGCATTCCTGGAAAACTATAAACTCCCAAAATTGAACCAGGAAGAAATTGAAAACCTGACTAGTTCAGTATCTAGTAACGAGTTTGAAGCAGTGATCAAAAACCTCCCAAAAAACAGAAGCCCAGGACCTGATGGATTCCCTTGGGAATTCTACCAAACTTTCAAAGAAGAAATAACACCTATTCTCCTGAAGCTGTTTCAAAAATTTGAAGCAGAAGGAAAACTTCCAGACTCTTTCTATGAAGCCAGCATTACCCTGATCCCCAAACCAGGCAAAGACCCTACCAGAAAAGAGAATTTCAGACCAATATCACTGATGAATATAGATTCTAAGATTCTCAACAAGATGCTAGCAAAATGGATCCAACAGCACATTAAGCAGATTATCCACCATAACCAGGTGAGATTCATCCCTGGGCTACAAGGATGGTTCAACATTCGCAAATTAATCAGTGTGATAGAACAAATTAATAAGAGAAGAGAGAAGACCCACATGGTCCTCTCAATTGATGCAGAAAAAGCATTTGACAAAATCCAGCATCAGTTCCAGATTAAAATGCTTCAAAGTATAGGAATAGAGGGAACATTCCTGAACTTCATTAAATCTATGTATGAAAGACCCAGAGCAAATATCATCCTCAATGGGAAAAAGCTCACAGTCTTCCCGTTGAGATCAGGAACATGACAAGGATGCCCACTCACCCCACTCTTGTTCAACCTAGTATTAGAAGTGCTAGCAACAGCAATCAGACAACAAAGAGAAATAAAAGGTATCCAAATTGGCAATGAAGAAGTCAAACTCTCTCTCTTCGCAGATGACATGATTCTTTATATGGAAAACCCAAAAGACTCGACCCCCAAACTACTAGACTCATACAGCAATTCAGTAACGTGGCAGGATACAAAGTCCATGTACAGAAATCAGTGGCGTTCTTATACACTAACAATGAAAATACAGAAAGGGAAATTAGGGAATCGATTCCATTTACTTTAGCCCCAAGAGCCATAGGATACCTGGGAATTAACCTACCCAAAGAGGTTAAGGGTTTGTACTCGAGGAATTACACAATACTCATGAAAGAAATTGAAGAATACACAAAAAGATGGAAGACCATTCCATGCTCTTGGATCGGAAGAATAAACATTGTTAAAATGTCTATACTGCCTAGAACAATCTATACTTTTAATGCCATTCCGATCAAAATTCCACTGGCATTTTTCAAAGAGCTGGAGCAAATAATCCAGAAATTTGTATGGAACCAGAAGAGACCCTGAATCGCTAAGGAAATGTTGAAAAACAAAAATAAAACTGGGGACATCACGTTATCAGATTTCAAGCTTTAATACAAAGCTGTGATCACCAAGACAGCATGGTACTAGCATAAAAACAGACACATAGACCAGTGGAACAGAGTAGAGAGCCCAGATATGGACCCTCAACTCTATGGGCAGATAATCTTCGACAAAATGGGAAAAAATATACAGTCGAAAAAAGACAGTCTCTTCAATAAATGGTGCTGGGAAAACTTGGCAGGTATATGCAGAAGAAAGAAACTCGACCATTCTCTTACACCGTACACAAAGATAAACTCAAAATGTATAAAGACCTCAACGTGAGACAGGAATCCATCAGAATCCTAAGGGTGAATATAGGCAGTAATCTCTTCGACATCAGCCACAGCAACTTCTTTCAAGATATGTCTCCAAAGGCAAAGGGAACAAAAGCGAAAATAAACTTTTGGGACTTCATCAAAATCAAAAGCTTCTGCACAACAAAGGAAACAGTCAAGAAAACAAAGAGGCAACCCACGGAATGGGATAAGATATTTGTAAATGACAGTACAGACAAAAGATTGATATCCAGCATCTTTAAAGAACTCCTCAAACTCAACACATGCAAAACAGGCAATCATATCCAAAATGGGAAGAAGATATGAACAGACTCTTCTCCAATGAAGACATACAAATGGCTATCAGACACATGAAAAAATGTGCATCATCACTAGCCATCAGGGAGATTCAAATGAAAACCATATTGAGATATCACCTTACACCAGTTAGAATGACCCAAATGAGCAAGACAGGAAACAACATGTGTTGGAGGGGATGTGGAGAAAGAGGAACCCTCTTCCAGGGTTGGTCGGAATGCAAGTTGGTGCAGCCTCTTTGGAGAACAGTGTGGAGATTCCTCAAGAAATTAAAAATAGAGCTTCCCTATGACACTGTAATTGCACTCCCGGGTATTTACCCTAAAGATACAGATGTAGTGAAAAGAAGGGCCATCTGTACCCCAATGTTTATAGCAGCAATGGACACGGTCGCCAACCTGTGGAAAGAACCAAGATGCCCTTCAATGGACGAATGGATAAGGAAGATGTGTTCATATACACTATAGAGTATTATGCCTCCATCAGAAAGGATGAATACCCAACTTTTGTAACAACATGGACGGGAGTGGAAGAGATTATGCTGAGTGGAATAAGTCAAGCAGAGAGAGTCAATTATCATATGGTTTCACTTATTTGTGGAGCATAACAAATAGCAAGGAGGACAAGGGGAGTTAGAGAGGAGAAGGGAGTTGAGGGAAATCGGAAGGGGAGGTGAACCATGAGATACTATGGACTCTGAAAAACAATCTGAAGGTTTTGAAGCAGCGGGGGGTGGGAGGTTGGGGGAACCAGGTGGTGGGTATTATGGAGGGCACGCACCATTGCATGGAGCATTGGGTGTGGTGCAAAAAACATGGAATACTGTTATGCTGAAAATAAAAAAATAAAAAAATATGTTTGAACACTAACCAAAAAAAAAAAAAAAAAAGGTAAAGAAAAGAAAGAAATTCAGGCTCTTACTGATAGGATAAATGAGGCAGAAGAGAGAATTGGTGATATAGGAGACCAAATTATGGGGAATAAAGAAGCTCAGCAAAAGGGAGAGAAAAAACTACTGGACCATGAGAGGAGAATTTGAGAGATAAGTGATACTTTAAGATGAAACAATATTAGAATAATTGGGATCTCAGAAGAAGGATCGAGAGAGGAAGAATTTATATTGGAGTGGGAATTATAGAAGAGAGTTTACCTAATATGGCAAAGGGAACAAGCGTCAAAATCCAGGAGACATAGAGAACCCCCCTCAAAATCAATAAAAATAGCTCCACACCCCATTATATAATATTAAAACTTACTAATCTTAGTGACAAAGAGAAAATCCTGAAAGCAGCTTGGCACAAGAACTCTGTAACATACAATGGTAGAAATATTAGATTGGCAGCAGATACCTGGAATGAATTATCCACAGATACCTGGAAGACCAGAAAGGACTGGCATGATATATTCAGAGCACTAAGTGAGAAAAAATATGCAGACAAGAATACTATATCCAGCTAGACTGTCACTGAAAATAGGAGAGATTAAAAAAAATTCCAAGATAAACAAAAATTAATAGAATTTGCAAACACCAAACCAGCCCTACAGGAAATATTGAAAAGGGTCCTCTAAGGAAAGAGAGAGCCTAAAACTAACAGACCAGAAGGGAACAGAGACAATATACAGTAACACTCACCTTATGGACAATACAATGACACTAAATCAATATCTATCAATAGTTACCCTGAATGTAAATAGGCTGAATGCCTCTATCAAAAGACACAGGGTGTCAGAATGGATAAAAAAAAAGAATATGCTGTCAATAAGAAACTCATTCTAGACCCAAAGGAACTTTGAGATTTAAAGTGAGGGGATGGGGGGCGCCTGGGTGGCTCAGTGGGTTAAAGTGAGGGGATGGAAAATAATTTACCATGTAATGGACATCAAAAGAAAGCTGGTGTGGCATTCCTTATATCAGTTAAATTAGATTTTAGGCCAAAGACTATAATAAGAGATGAGGAAGGGTCTTTCAAACAAGAAGATTTAACAATTTTTAATATATATGCCTCTGACATGGGAGCAGCCAATTATATAAACCAATTAATAACAAAATCAAAGAAACACATCAACAATAATACAATAATTGTAGGGGCCTTTAAGACCCCCTTCACTGAAATGGACAGATCTTCCAAGCAAAAGATCAACAAGGAAATAAAGCTTTAAATGACACACTGGACCAGATGGACATCACAGATATATACAGAACATTATGTCCCAAAGCAATAGAATACACATTCTTCTCTAGTGCACAAGGAACATTGTAATTGTTAATTACAATGAATAAATCACAGAATAAATCACACCCTGGGGAACAGATCATGCCTCACGAGTGCTTAAAGATTGGGATCATTCCCTGCATATTTTCAGACCACAGTGCTCTGAAGCTAGAACTCAATCACAAGAGGAAAGTTGGAAAGAACTCAAATATATGGAGGCTAAAAAGCATCTTACTAAAGAATGAATGGGTCAACCAGGAAATTAAAGAAGAATTGAAAAAATTTATGGAAACAAGTGAAAATGAAAACACAACTGTTCAAAATCTTTGGGACACAGCAAAGGCGGTCCTGAGAGGAAAGTATATAAGAACACAACCCTTTCTTAAGAAATAAGAAAGGTCTCAAGTACACAACCTAACCCTACACGTAAAGAAGCTGGAGAAGAACAACAAAGAAAGCCAAAACCCAGCAGGAGTAGAGAAATAATAAAGATAAGAGCAGAAATCAATGAAATAGAAACCAAAGAACAGTGGAACAATGTAACTAGATACTGGTTCTTGGAAAGAATTAATAAGATTGATAACCCCCTGGCTAGACTTATCACAAAGTAAAGAGAAAGAACCCAAATAAGTAAAATCATGAATGAAAGAGGAGAGATCACAAAACCAACACCAAAAAATACAAACAGCAAATTTGACAATCTGGAAGAAATGGATGTATTTGTAGAGACACAGAAACTACCAAAACAGAACCAGGAAGACATAGAAAACATGAACAGACCCATAACCAGTAAAGAGATTGAAGCAGTCATCAAAAATCTTCCAACAATCAAGAGCCCAGGGCCAGAGAGTTTCCCAGGGGAATTCTACCAAACATTTAAAGAGGAATTAATACCTATTATGGAACTCTTTCAAACAATAGAAGTAGAAGGAAAACATCCAAACTCATTTTATGAGGCCAGCATTACCTTAATCCCAAAACCAGACAAAGACCCCATCAAAAAGGAGAATTACCGACCAATATCCTTGATGAACAAGGATGCAAAAATTCTCAACAAAATATTAGTCAATAGGATCCAGCAGTACATTAAAAGGATTATTCACCAGGACCAAGTAGGATTTATTCCTGGGCAGCAAGGGGGGTTCAACATCTACAAAACAATCAATGTGATACAATATATTAATAAAACAAAGAACAAGAACCATACGATACTCTCAATAGATGCTGAAAAAGCATTTGACAAAGTATAGCATCCTTTCTTGATCAAAACTCTTCAAAGTGTAGACATAGAGGGTACATACCTAAATATTATCAAAACCATCTATGAAAACCACAGTGGATATCATTCTTAATGGGTAATAACTGTGAGCTTTTCCCTAAGGTCAGGAACACAGCAGGGCTGTCCACTACACCACTGCTATTCAATATAGTACTAAACGTCCCAGCCTCAGCAATCAGACAACAAAAAGAAATTAAAGGCATCCAAAATGGCAAACTCTTACTCTTTGCAGATGATATGATAGTTTATGTGGAAAACCCAAAAGATTCCACTCCCAAACTGCTAGAACTCATACAGGAATTCAGTAAAGTGTCAGGATATAAAATCAATGCACAGAAATCAGTTGCATTTCTATACACCACAAGCAAGACAGAAGAAAGAGAAATTAAGAAGTTGATCCCATTTACAATTGCACCCCAAACCATGAGATATCTAGGAATAAACCTAACCAAAGAGGAAAATAATCTGTACTCATAAAATTATAAAAGTACTCCTGAAAGAAATTGAGAAAGACACCAAGAATGGAAAAATATTCCATGCTCATGGATCAGAAGAACAAACATTGTGAAAATGTCTATGTTACCTAAAGCAATCTACACATTTAATGCAATCCCAATCAATATACCATTATTTTTTCAAAGACATAGAACAAATAATCCTAAAATTTATACAGAACCAGAAAAGACACTGAATAGCCAGAGGAATGTTGAAACAGAAATCCAAAGTTGGTGGCACCACAATTCCAGATTTCAAGCACTATTACAAAGCTGTCATCATCAAAAGAGTATGGTACTGGCACAAAAACGGACACATCGATCAATGGAACAGAGTAGAGAACCCAGAATTAGACACTCGACTCTATGGTCAACTAATCTTCAACAAAGCAGGAAAGAATGTCCAATGGAATAAAGACAGTTACAACCAATGGTGTTGGGAAAATTGGACAACACATACAGAAGAATGAAACTGGATCATTTCCTTATACCACACCAAAATTGGACTCAAAATGGATGAAAGATCACAATATGAGACAGGAAACCATCAAAATCCTTGAGGAGATCACAGGTAGCAGCCTCTTTGACCTTAGCTGCAGCAACTTCTTCCAGAAATATTGCCAAAAGCCAGGGATGCAGGGGCAAAAATGAACTATTGGGACTTCATCAAGATCAAAGCTTTTGCACAGCAAAGTAAACAGTCTACAAAACCAAAAGACAACTGACAGAATGGGAGAAGATATTTACAAATAACATATCAGATAAAGGGCTAGTATCCAAAATCTTAAAAAAAAAAAAAGTTATCAGACTCAACACCCAAAGAACAAATACTCCAATGAAGAAATGGGCAGAAGACATGCACAGACATTTCTGC
Organism: Lontra canadensis; assembly: GCF_010015895.1. Classification (NCBI taxonomy): domain Eukaryota; kingdom Metazoa; phylum Chordata; class Mammalia; order Carnivora; family Mustelidae; genus Lontra; species Lontra canadensis. The sequence goes on from NW_022631245.1 coordinate 289,800, forward strand.
AAAGAAGACATCCAGATGACCAGCAGACACCTGAAAAAGTGCTCCACATCACTCGCCATCCGGAAATACAAGTCAAAACCACAAAGAGATACCACCTCACACTAGTCAGGATGGATCAAATTAACAAGTCAGGAAATGACAGATGTTGGAGAAGATGCGGAGAAAGGGGAACCCTTCTACACTATTGGTGGGAATGCAAGCTGGTGCAGTCACTCTGGAAAACAGCTTGGAGGTTCCTCAAAATGTTGAGGATAGAGCTACCGTATGACACAGGAATCGCACTACCAGGTATTTACCCTAATGATACAAATGTAGTGATGCAAAGGGGCACGTGCACCCAAATGTTCATAGCAGGAATGTCTACAATAGCCAAACTATGGAAAGAACTTAGATGCCCATCAACACATGAATGGATAAAGAAGATGTGGTATGTATGTGTGTGTATACACACACACACACACACACACACACACACACACACACACATTGGAGTACTGCAGAGCCATCAAAAGAAATGAAAATTCGCCATTTGCAATGATGTGGATGGAACTAGAGGGTATTATGCTGAGTGAAATATTCAATCAGAGAAAGATAATTATCATATGATCTCTCTGATATGAGGAACTTGAGAGGCAGTGTGAGGGTTGTTGGTGGGTAGGGAAGGAGAAAAAGAAAGCAAGAAGGGATTGGGAGGTAGACAAACGATAAGAGACTCTTAATCTCACAAAGCAAACTGAGGGTTGCTGGGCATGGGCGGGGGGGAGGTTGGGATAGTGTGGCTCAGTTATGGACATTGGGGAGGGTGTGTGCTAAGGTGAGTGCTGTGAAATCTGTAAGCCTGATGATTCACAGGCCTGTACCCCTGGGGCAAATATTACACCATATGTTAATAAAAATAATTTTAAAAAGACTTAAAAACAAAGAGTTGATAAAATAAGGAACTGATTGAAAGAAAAAAAAGTAGAAAAAAGAAAATGAATATTTTAAGATGAAAGACAAACAAATGATGAGGAAGAAAACCCTCAAATTCTGTGCATTATTTTTCCCTAGCCCTGGGTTTTTGCAATCCTGTGTGCTCCATAAAGTTGGTATTCACCTTTTGTTTCAGCTGGCCTTCTGGGGGAGAGGCCTGTTGCACTGCTTCTCATATCTTTGCCTGTGTGGAATTGTGCCAGGGGCTCCAGGCTCAATGTGAGCTGCTACTGATTGCTCTATGTGGATTTGTTCCCTGACGGTTTTCCTCACCTCTTTAGAGGATGAAAATAAAAATGATCATGCCCCAATCTCCAGCCCCAGAGCTGAAAGACCATGATACTCTCTCTTCAGTAAACCCTCAGAGATAGGCCATCTTACACTATTTTGTGTGTGTCAAACTCTGCAGACTCCTGGGGCATGTGCCCACACTAATCAACCCAGTGGAAATCTGTAGGAACTCATAATGGCTGGATAGACAAGATTAAATAAACATATTCCTCCCTGGGTGAGATTAATTGAAAAGCAAAGAAGGAGTATTCAGAAAACTGGGCCTCCTTTAAGGTTTCTGGGCTGAAAAGAGCTGGATGTTTGCTGAGGCTCTGTGCACTCATCCAAGGACTATATGCTTGACTTAGGAGAACCATTTACCTTTGTGTGTCACCTACTCCATGTACTCCCTGTCTACATGCTTGTTAGGAACACAGCTTGTTCTATTCAAAGATAGTCCCTATGCCACTGTCCTGATTATTAAAGCTTCACATTCCATCATTTTTCTTATCCCCTTTCATTTCCTGACTTGTTAATGGTATCTCATTGCGGTTTTGACATGTATTTCCCTGATGCCAAGTGTTGTTGAGCATTTTTCATGTGTTGGTTGGCCATTTGTATGTCTTCTTTGGAGAAATGTCTGTTCATGGCTTCTGCCCATATTTTTACTGGATTATTTGTTCTTTTCATGTGGAGTTTGATAAATTCTTTATAGATATTGGACACTAGCCCTTTATATTATATCTTATTTTCAAAAATATCCCATTCTGCTAGTTGTCATTGGGTTTTGCTGACTGTTTCCTTTACTGTGCAAAAGCTTCTTATCTTGATGAAGTCCCAAAAGTTCATTTTTGCCTTTGTTTTGCTTGCCTTTGGAGACGTGTCTAGCAAGAAGATGCTGCAGCAGTGGTCGAAGAGGTTGCTGCCTGTGTTTTCCTCTAAGAATTTGATTGATTCTTGTCTCGCATTTAAGTCTTTCATATATTTTGAGTTTATTTCTGTTTTTGGCATAAGAAATGGTCCAGTTTCATTCTTCTGCATGTGACTGTCCATTTTTCCCAACAATATTTGTTGAATAGATGGTTTTTTCCCCATTGGGTATTCTTTCCTGCTTTGTTGAAGATTAGTAGACAATAGAGTTGAGGGTTCATTTCTGATTCCTCTATTCTGTTCCATTAATCTATGTGTCTGTTTTTGTGCCAGTACCATACTGTCTTGATTATCTCATTTTTTTCATAGAGCTTGAAGTCCAGAATTGTGATGTCAACAGTTTTTGTTTTCTTCTTCAATGTTTCTTTGACTATTTTGGATCTTTTCTGGTACCACACAAATTTTTAGCTCTGTGAAAAATGTTCATGGAATTTTGATAGAGATTGCATTGAATGTGTAGATTGCTCTAGGTAGTATAGACATTTTAACAATATGAATTTTTCCAATGTATAAGCATGGAATATTTTTCCAATTCTTTGGTCTTCCTCTTTTTTTTTTTTTTTTTCCTCATGAGTGTTGTACAGTTTCTTGAATACAGATACTTTACCTTTGGGCTAGGTTTATTCCTTGTGATTGAGATTGACACCTTAATGTGTCTTTCTTCAGTCTCATTGTTAGTGTATAGAACTGCTACTGATTTCTGTGCATTGATTTTATATTCTGCTGCATTGATGAATTCCTATGAGTTGTACTAATTTTAGGGTGGAGTCTTTTGGGTTTTCCACGTAGGGTATCATGTCATCTACAAAGAGTGAGAGCTTAACTTCTTTTTTTACTAATTCAAATGCCTTTTATTTCTTTCTGTAGTCTGATTGCTGAGGAGAGGACTTCTAGTACTATGTTGAACAGCAGTGGTGATAGTGGACATCTCTGCCATGTTCCTAAACTTAGGGAAATAGCTCTCAGGTTTTTCTTCTTTTTTTTCCTTTAAGAATGATATTCGCTGATGGTTTTTCAAAAATGGCTTTTATGATATTGAAATATGTTCCCTCTGTACCTACATTATGCAGAGTTTTAAACAAGGAAGGATGCTGTATTTTGTCCATTGTTTCCCTGCATCATTTGAGAGTACTATATGTCTCCTGTCTTTTCTTTTATTAACGTGCTCTATAATGTTGATTGAGTGTGAATGTTGAACCACCCTTGCAGCCCAGGGATAAATCCCAATAGGTCTTGGTGAATAATCCTTTTAATGTACTGTTAGATCCTATTAGCTAGTATTTTGGTGAGATTTTTTCCCTATATGTTCATCAGGGTTATTGGTCAATAACTATCTTTTTGGATGGGATCTTTGTCTGGTTTGGGGCTCAAGCTAATGCTGGCATCATCAAATAAGTTTGGAAGTTTCCCTTCCCTTTCTATTTTTTGGAACAGCTTCCTTTTTGTTTGGTTCCATGATTTTTAAAATTCTTTAATTTCCTGGTTGATTCATTCATTCTCTAGTAGCATGAACTTTAGCCTCCATATATTTTAGTTCTTTCCAAATTTCCTCTTGTGATTGAGTTCCAAAGTTGAGTTTCAAAGCATGATAGTCCAAAAGTAGGCAGAGAATGATTCCAATCTTTGGGTAGTGGTGGAGACCTGATTTGTGACCTGTTCTGGTGAATGTTCCTTATGCATTGAGAAGAATGTGTATTCTGTTGCTTTAGGATGGAATGTTCTGAACATATCTGTGAAGTCCATCTGCTCTAGTGTGTCATTTAAAGCCTTTCTTTCCTTGTTGATGTCCTTACATAATCTGTCCATTGCAGGGAGGGGGCTGTTAAAATCTCCTATTATTGTATTATTATTATCAATGCATTTCTTTATTTTTTTTAATTAACTGACTTGTCTAATTGGCTTCTCCCATGTTGGGGGCATACATATTTACAATTGTTAGATCTTGTTGGATAGACATTTTAATTAAGATATAGTGTCCCTCTTCATCTCTAATTTGTCTGATATAAGGATTGCCACCCCAGGTTTCCTTTGATGTCCAGCAACAAGATAAATTGCTTTCCACCCCCTCACTTTAAATCTGGAATTATCTTTGGGTCTAAAATGATTTTCTTGCAGACCACATATTGACTAGTCTTACTCTTTTTATCTAATCTGATACCCCATGTCTTTTGATGGGAGAATTTAGCCCATTTATGCTCAGAATATGGGGAGAAAAGCCCATTTATGTTCAGAATAACTATTGAAAGACATGAATTTAGTGTCATTGTATTACCTGTAAGGTGACTATTCATATTGTCTCTGCTCCTTTCTGGTCTATCTTACTTTTAGGCTCTCTCTTTGCTTAGAGATTCCCTTTTAATATTCTTATAGGTTTAGTGATCAAAAATTCTTTTAGTTTCTATTTTTCATGGAAGCTTTTTATCATCCTTATATTTTGAATGACATCCTAGCTAGATAAAGTATTCTTAGTGGCATATTTTCTCATTTAGCGCCCTAAATATATCATGTGCATCCTTTCTAGCCTGCCAGGTGTCTATATCTCTAGCCTTTTAGTGTACAGATCTCTTGTTATGAGATGCTTTAAGGATTATCTCTTTTTCTCTGAGATTTGAAGTTTCACTATTACATGTTGGGATGTTAACCTATTTTTCTTGATTTAGAGGGGAATCCTCTATGCTTCCTGGATATTGATGCCTGCTTTCTTCCCCAGATTAGGGAAGTTCTCCACTATAATTTGCTCAAATATACCTCCTTCCCCTCTCTCTCTTCTTTGTCTGGGATCCCAAATATTCTAATATTTTTCTTCTCTATGGTATCTCTTATTGCTTGGATTCTCCCCTCATGATCCAGTAGTTTTTAATCTCTCTTTTTCTCACTTCTCTATTATTCATCATTCGGTCTTCTATATCACTAATTCCCTCTTCGGTCTCATTAATATTAGCAGGTAGACCATCCATTTTTATTGAATCTAGTTAACACCCTTTATAATTGTTATTCTGAAGTCCAGTTTCATAGTTCTGACATCATATTTACATATATACTGAATAGATCCCTGGTTGTCAGTACTGCCTCTTATTGCTTCTTTTGAGGTGAGTTTTTCTGTCTTATCATTTTATACAGGGAAGAATAGATAAATGAAAGAACAAAATATCAAAATGGCAACAATGACCCCAGAGAAATATACACCAAACAAATTAGAAGAGAACCAAGACCAGGGAAATAAATGAATAAAAGAAAAACAAAAGCATTCAAATTGGCAAAGAAGAAGTCAAACTCTCTCAGTAAAGATTACATAACACATTAACAAGACAGTAAGCAACATGTGCTGGAGAGGATGTGGAGAAAGGGGAACCCTCTTACATTGTTGGTGGGAATGCAAGTTGGTGCAATCACTTTGGAAAACAGTGTGGAGATTCTGTAAGAAATTAAAAATAGAGCTTCCCTATGACCCTGCAATTGCACTATTGGGTATTTACACCAAAGATACAGATGTAGTGAAAAGAAGGGTCATCTGTACCCCAATGTTCATAGCAGCAATGACCATGGTCACCAAACTGTGGAAAGAACCAAGATGCCCTTCAATGGATGAATGGATAAATCAGATATGGTCCATATATACTATGGAGTATTATGCCTAAATCAGAAATATGAAACCCAAACTTTGTATCAACATGGGTGGGACTAGAAGAGTTTATGGTGAGTGAAGTAAGTCAAGCAGAGAGAGTCAATTATCATATGGTTTCACTTACTTGTGGAGCATAAGAAATAACATGGAGGACATGGGGAGATGGAGAGGAGAAGGGAGTTGGGGGAAATTGGAGAGGGAGATGAACCATGACAGACTGTGGACTCTGAGAAACCAACTGAGGGTTTTGGATGGGAGGGGGGTGGGAAGTTGGGTGAGCCTGGTGGTGGGTATAATGGAGGGCACATATTGTGTGGAGCACTGGGTGTGATGCATAAACAATGAATTCTGGAATGCTGAAAAGAAATTAAAAAAGAAAAAAAAGTGTTCATGGCAACCATGTCCAAAATAGCCAAACTATGGAAGGAGCCAGAATTCCCTTCCACAGATGAATGGATAAAGATGTAGTTCATATATACAATGGAATATTACTCATCTGTCAGTAAGAATGATTATTCACAATTTGCACTGACACTGATGGATCTGGAGGGGCATACACTAAGTGAAATAAATCAAGCAGAGAAAGTCAATTATCATATGATTTTACTTCTATGTGGAACATAAGAAATAGCAAAGAGGACCATAGGGGAAGGGAGGGAAAACTGAACATGAAGGCGAAGAAATCAGAGAGGGAGATAAACCATGAGAGACTTTGAATGCTGAGAAACAAACTGAAGGTTTCAGTGGGGAAAGGAATGAGGGTAATGGAGTAGCTGGGTGATGGGTTTTAAGGAGGGCACCTTTGTGATGAGCACTGGGTGTTATATGCAATTAATGAATCATTGAACACTACATCAAAAACTAATGATGTAATATATGGTGGTTTACTGAACATAGTAAATAAAAATAAAACTCATTGCAAACCTTTGGTATCAAGACAATCTTGTACTGGCACAAAGGCAGACATAAAGACCAGTGGAAATGTAATGGGAAAAGAATAGAATTTTAAGAAATAGTACTGGTACAATTGGATATGCACACATTGTTCTGTATTGACTGTGTGTGTGTGTGTGTGTGTGTGTGCATGTGTGTGTGTGCGTGTGCTTTGTTGCACATAACATGTCATCTGGTGGACGTGCATATACACAGAAATGCTAAAGAATATTGTTTGTGAGACTCATGCTGTTTGAATAACCTTGGGAGCCTAACTGTTTAAAATATATTATCTGGGCTCCAGTTCATATCTCTACCTTCTTTTCTACATGCCAAGGGCTACAAATCTCGTCTCACATTCTCTCCTGCTCCAGGCTGGGTTAGCCCCCTGGAACAGAATCTGGGAGTTGAGGCAGACACACACATAGCCCAGGCACCTTAAAAACATAGAAACATGGTAACATAGGAATACAGCTCACTCCGAAGTGCACCACCAGCAAGCAAATATTAAATTTTAATCCCTGTTATTTGCCCTATAAATATGGTCGTCATGGGGATGATAATTTGGAAGTCTCACCTGAGAGGAGGATGCTCCTCCCACGTCTCTGAATAGAGACTCCAGCCTGGATGTTTCCACAGGGCCTCTCCAGCTGATGAGGTTGTTTTTTTAAGTACCCAATTTTATGTAATTTCGCCTTGTTCTCATTTATTGCCTTCAACTACCTTCATCTATGCACAGATTCCTATCCTCTTCTGTTTCTATTAGGTTTCTGTAATAATAAAGTTTTCTTTCCTTTTGAAACCAAAATAAATAAGTATATAAATAAATTAATAAATTAATAAAAATTAAGAATTTATGAAATAAGAAATCAGTTGAAAAACCAAAAGAACATTATAAATAATAAAATCTGAATGTCTAAAGAGTCATGGGGAAAAAGCCATAAATTCTATGTACTCTGTTTCCCTAGTCCTGGAGTTTTGCAGTTCTTATGGATTGGCAAACATGTTCTTGGCTGGATGTTCTTGCTATATTATGAGGAAGGAGCCTGTTGCTTTGAATCTCAAGTGTCTTTGCCCTCGGAAGAATTGTACCACCCATGCCAGATGGCCAAGCTAAGTCATTTGCTCTGGTTTGCTCTATGTGGCTTTTGTTCCCTGAAGGCTTTCTGTGCAGCTTTAGAGGATGAAAAGGAAAAGGACAGCCTCCCAATCTCTAGTCCCAGAGCTGAAATCTCTGGGTCCCACTCAGTACACCCTCAAAGAAAAGCTGTCAAGCACTCCTGTCTCCCTGGTCTCCAGCTGCACTCTGTGTTCACTCAGCCTGTGATCAAGTGTTTCTATCTCAGGCATGGGAGCCCATTTGGAGTCTTCAAACCCTGCATACTCCTGTGGTGTTCTCCCACGCTGCTCCCTCCTAGGGTGGAAGGGGTAGGGTTGTCTCACCAGTTCTGTTTGTTTGGTCCCTACTTGGAAAGCAGTCTCCCAACAGTGACAGGGTTCCAGATTTAGGGCAACCCCAAGCTGAGAACCTTCTCCTCATCTCACTGTTTGGAGCTGGCTTTCCTGCTCAATGTTTGTGATCTCTGCCACACTCAGGCACCCCTGATTTTCCTGTGACCTCAGTGGTCCTAAGACCACATTGTCCCAGCTAGGATTCTGCCTCTGCTTAGCTACTTGAGCAATGTCCCTCACGGGAGCAGATTCCTAAAAGTTCTGATTTTGAACTCCACTGCTGTTTATTGCTGGTAGCTGGGTTACAGAGGCTTCCTCCCCACCACCCTTAATCTTCCCATATATCACCTCAGATTCACTTCTCTGTACTTCCTAGCTTGCAGAAAGTGGTCGCTTTTCTATTTGTGGAGTTGCAGCTATTTTCTTAGATCTCCAGTTGAGTATGAAGGTGTTCAGAATGATTTGATAGCTATCTAGCAAAATTCCTGGGGCCAGAAGAAATTAAGATCGCCTACTACTCCATCATCTTGGACTCCTCCCAATCTAGCTTTTATAAAACTTGATCTTGATATTTTTATATGTAAAGAAATCAATAATTAATGATGTTTTTAAATAGTTTGGAAAATATACAATTATATATATTTGTCACCCAATAAATTAATAATCAAGAAAAAACATTAATTTAGAGGAAATATTTATCAATTGCCACCTAAAAATATACCCATTTGACATCATGGAGATGAAAAACAATAAAATAAAACAAAATAATTTGTTTTATATACATCCTGAGAAGAAAATGATGCACATAATTAGAGTTGATATTTTTTATGTATCATTAAAGCAATAGATTACACATATTTACTCATCTTTATTGCTTTCAGCTTTCAAAAATCATTTCAGGAAAGGTAGTCAAATTTGAAGTTGACTTCCTAGAAAATTTTAATGCTTAACATATCATTTTTATACAAATCTAATTGCTGTGTCCCAGCCTGGAGTTGTGGCATTGCAACCATTTGGATAAAATATAGATGATCAACACAGGAATGAAAAACTTTTTTATTATACAATGATTAAAAAACTCCACATGCCATTAGATAAAACTGTTTAGCTAATTCAAAAAAAAGTGTTAACAATATTTTATAGATGTATAAATTATATGAAATTGTTATGTGTGTTTGAGATTTTCCTCTAGATATGTTTGGATAATTATATACATGTATATATATATATATATATATATATATATATACACACATATATACACACACACATATAAGTAAAATAAAATATATGTAATTATATTTTTATTTTATTTATTATTTTTTGAACATTTTTTTCTGTGTTCCAAGATTCATTGGTTATGTACCTCACCAAGTGGTCCATGCAATACCTGCCCTCCTTAATACCCACCACCAGGATCATCCCACCCACCACCCATTCCCCTCCAAAAGCCTCCTTTGTTTCTCAGAGTCCACAGGCTCTCATACTTTTTCTCCCCCTCTGATTTCCCCCAACACACTTCTCCTCTCCTGCTCCCAATATCTTTCGTGTTATACATTATGGTCTACACATAAGTGAAACCATATGATAATTAACTCTCTCTGTTTGAGTTATTTCACTCAGCATAATCTCCTCCAGTCCTGTCCATGTTGATACAAAGGTTGGGTATTCATCCTGTCTGGTGGAAGCATAATATTCCATTGTATATATGGACCACATCTTCTTTATGCATTCATCTGTGGAAGGTCATCTTGGCTCTTTCCACACTTTGGTGACTATGGCCATTGCTGCTATGATCATTGGGGTACATGTGGCACTTCTTTTCACTACATCAGTATCTTTGGTGTAAATACCCAGCAGTGCAATTGCAGGGTCATAGGGTAACTCCGTTTTTAATTTCTTAAGGAATCTCCACACTGTTTTCCAAAGTGACTGCACCAACTTGCATTCCCACCAACAGTGTAAGAGGGTTCCCCTTCCTCCACATCTTCTCTAACATTTGTTGTTTCCTGTCCTGTTAATTTTGGCCATTCAAACTGGAGTAAGGTGGTACCTCAATGTGGCTTTTGTTGGGTCGGCGGCTCTGGGAATGCAGGAGGAACAATAAAAGTGGCCACCAGGCCGCCATCTTCCAGGCCACCCCCTTCCTTAACCCATGACTGTCCCACCCAAAGGATGTTTGATGAGGACACATCACCATAAGTAATCCAATACTTATGCAAGAAACAGGAACATCAGGACTCCTGTGACCCTCGGATCACCAAATACCTTACCATGTATGGATGTGAACCCATGCCCTGCCTTAGCACGATAAAAGACGTCCCCAACCCACTACCAGCGTGACTTCCCCAGCTCTCCTCTCCGGAGTCATGGAACCTCGCCCAAGGGCACCTTTAATAAATCTTGCCTTGTGCCTACTTTGCCTGGTGTCGTGTTCATCTTGCCTGTAAAACCTTAGAGTTTTGATTTGAATTTCCCTGATGGCTAATGATGATGAACATTTTTTTCATGTGTCTGTTAGCCATTTGTATGTCTTCTTCGGGGAAGTGTCTGTTCATGTCTTCTGACCAGTTTTTTCCATGATTATCAGTTTTTTAATTGTTGAGTTTGAGGAGTTCTTTATAGTTCTTGGATATCAGCCCTTTTTCTGTACTGTCATTTGTGAAGATCTTCTCCCATTCCATGGGTTGCTTCTCTGTTTTGTTGATTGTTTCCTTTGCTGTGCAGAAGATTTTCATCTTGGTGAAACCCAAAAGTTTATTTTGGCTTTTGTTTCCTTTGCCTTTGGAGACATATCTTGAAAGAAGTTGCTGTGGCCAATGTCGAAGAAGTTACTACCTATATTCTCCTCTAAGATTTTGATAGATTCCTATCTCACATTGAGGTTGTTCATCCATTTCGAGTGTATCTTTGTGTATGGTATAAGAGAATGTTTGAGTTTCATTCTTCTATACATAGCTGTCCAGTTTTTCCAGGATCATTTACTGAAGAGACTGTATTTTTATCCACTGGATCTTTTTTCCTGCTTTGTTGAAGATTATTTGGCCAGATTTGTGGGTCTATATCAGGTCTCTCTACTCTGTCCCACTAGTCAATGTATCTGTTTTTGTGACACTACCATGGTGTCTTGGTGATCACAGCTTTGTAGTAAAGCTTGAAATCAGGCAACGTCGTGCTTGCAGTTTTGTTTTGCCTTTTCAACATTTCCTTAGCAATTCAGAGTCTCTTCTGGTTCCATACAAATTTTAAGATTGTTTGTTCCAGCACTTTGAAAAATGCCAGTGGAATTTTGATTGGGATGGCATTGAAAGTATAGATCGCTCTAGACAGTATAAACATTATAACAATGCTTGTTCTTTCAATCCAGGGACAAGGAATGGTTCTCCATATTTTTATGTCTTCCTCAATTTCTTTATGACTGTCCTGTAGTTCCTCTATTACAGATCCTTTTTCTCTTTGGTTAGGTTTATTCCCATGTATCTTATTGTTATTGGTGCTATAGTAAATGGAATCAATTCTCTAATTTCCCTTTCCATATTTTCATTGTTAGTGCATAAGGAAGCAAGTGATTTCTGTGCATTGATTTTGTATCCTGCCACATTACTGAATTGCTGTATGAGTTCTAGTAGTTTGGGGGTGGAGTCTTTTGGGTTTTCAATATAAAGTATCATGTCATCCATGACTTCTTTGCCAGTTTGAAAACTTTTTATTTCTTTTTGTTTGATTGCTGTTGCTAGTACTTCTAGTACTATGGTGAACCACAGTGGAGAGAGTGGGCATCCTTCTCGTGTTCCTGACTTCAAGGGGAATGCTGTAACCTTTTCCCCTTTGATAATTATATTCACTGTGGGTATTTCATATATAGATTTCATGAAGTTGAAGAATTTTCCCTCTTCCTTATACTTTGAAGCATTTCAATCAGGAACAGATGCTGTATCTTGTCAAATGCTTTTTCTGCATCAATTGAGAGGACTATGTGGTTCTTCTCTCTTCTCTTATTGATTTGTTCTATCACATTGATTGATTTGTGAATGTTGAACCACCATGGCATCCCAGAGATAAATCCCACCTGGTCATGGTGGATAATCTTTTTAATGTACTCTTGGATCCTTTCAGCTAGGATCTTGTTAAGAGTCTTGGCGTCCATATTCATCAGGGATATTGGTCTGAAATTCTCCTTTTTGGTGGGGTCTTTTCCTGATTTGCGGATCAGTGTAATGTTGGCTTCATAGAAGAGTCTGTAAGTTTTCCTTCTGTTTCTATTTGTTGAAACAGCATCAGGATAAGAGTTTTTATTTTTTTCTTTGAATGTTTGGTAGAATTCCCCATGGAATCCATCAGGTCTTGGATTCATGATTTTGGGAGTTTCTTGATAACTGTTTCAATCTTGTTACTAGATATTGGTCTATTCAAGTTGTCAATTTATTTCTGAATTTCTTCTAGGTTGCTTAACTAAGTGGCATATAAACGTTGATAATTTCTGATGGTTGCTTCTATTTCCTTGGTGTTAGTCGTGATCTCTCCCCTTTCATTCATAATTTCATTAATTTGGTTCCCCTCTCTTTTCTTTTGGATTAGTTTGGCCAGTATTTTATCAATCTTATTGATTCTTTCAAAGAACCACCTTCTAGTTTCGTTGATGCTTTCTACTGTATCTCTAGTAACTATTTCATTGATCTCTGCTCTAATCTTGATTATTTCCCTTCTTTTGCATGGGATTGGCCTAATTTTTTGTTGATTTTCCTCTTCTTGAAGGTGTAAAGAGAGCTTGTGTATTCGGGATTTTTCAAATTTTTTAAATGAGGCTTAGATGACTATGCATTTCCCCCTTAGGACCGCCTTTGCTGTATCTCACAGATTTTTAGACCTATGTGTCTTCAGCCTCATGGATTTCCATGAACTTTTTATATTCTTCTTTGATTTCATGTTTGATCTGAACATTCTTTAGCAGGGTGGTCTTTAGTTTCCAAGTATTTGAACTCCTTCCAAACTTTTCTTGTGGTTGAGTTCCAGTTTCAAAACACTATGGTGTGAGAATATGCGGGGAATAATCTCATTCTTTTCGTATTGGTTGAGCCCTTATTTGAGACCTAGTTTGTGGTCTATTCTAGAGAAATTTCCACTTGAGAAGAATGAGTATTCTGTTGTTTTAGGGTGGAATGTTCTGTATATATCTATGAGATCCATCTGGTCCAATGTGTCATTCAAAGCTTTGCTTTTTTTTTTTTAAATTGATTTCCTGCTTGGATGATCTGTCTATTACTATGAATGGTCTAGAAGGTCCCCTACTATTAATGTATTCATAGCAATATGACTCTTTATTTTGATTAACAGTTGGCTTAGGTAGTTGTCTGCTTCCCATACTGGGGACCTAAATATTTATAATTGCTAGATTTTCTTGGTGGATAGACCCTTTAAGAATGATGTAGTGTCCTTCTTTATCTCTGACTACAGGCTTTAGTTTAAAATCCAATTTATCTGATATGAGGATCACTTCCCCAGTTTTCTTTTGAGGCCTGTTGGCATGAAAGATGCTTCTCCATCCCTTCACTTTCAGTCTGAATGTATCTTTTTGTTCCAAATGTGTCTATTGTAGACAGAATACAGACCAGTCCTGTCATTTTATCCAGTCTGCAGCCCTCTGTCATTTTATGGGATCATTTAGGTGATTCACTTGGAGAGTTGTTATTGAAAGTTACGTTTTTATTGACATCATGTTGCCTGTGAAGTCCTTGCTTTTTTAGGTTGTTTCTTTCTTTCTTTTATAGAAAAGAAAGGTTCTTTTCTTCTTTTATAGAACCCCCGTTAATATTTCTTGTAGTGGCAGCTTAGTGGTCACATACTCTTTTAAACCTTGCAGATCTTGAAAGCTCTTTATCTCTCCATCCTTTTGGAATGTCAACCCTGTTGGACAAAGTATTCTTGGCTGCATGTTCTTGTTTAGTGCCCTAAAATGTCTTACAGCCCTTTCTGGCTTGTCAGGTTTCTGTGGACAGATCTGATGTTATTCTGATGGACCTCCCTCTGTACATGAGGAATCTCTTCTCCTTAGCTGCCCTCAGAAGCTGTTGTCTAAAATAATGAACCATGAGTTTCACAATCAAGTTCCTTTAGGTCTTTCCAGGTTCATTGTTCTTGGTGGGTGACCTTTCTGCCTCTAGGACACAAACACTTGTTCCATTCCCCAGATTGGTGAAATTTTCATCCAGGACTTATTCAACTATATGTTTTAGTCTTCTATCTTTCCCATCCCTCAGGGATCCCAATTCTGACACTGGAACATTTCATGACGTCATTTATTTCCCTAATTCTGTTTTCATGGCTTCTAAGCTGTTTGTTCCAGGCCTCCTCTGACTCTTTTTCTCTATCAGTTTATCATCTAAATCACTAATTCTATCTTCTGCTTTAGTTACCTTAGCTGTTAGAGGATTTATATTAGATTGGATCCCATTGATAGCATTTCTAAATTCTGCCATGTCAACTCTTACTTCTTCCCTTAGAGATTCTATGGTTTTCTCCAACCTAGCTATTGCTTGGATACTTGTTACCCTGAATTCCCTTTCTGACATACTGTTTAAGTCCATATCCAATAGTTCTGTGACAGAGGTCACAGTCTCTGAAATTTTCCTCTGTTGGGTGTTCCCTCTTCTAGTCATTTTGGTGAGAGGTGGTTGAGGGGATATATAGCTGAATATAGCAACCATGATCTGGGTAAGGTGCACCATGGAATGCTTTGGAACAATTGCAAGTCACCACCAAAAAGGAAGAAAAAAAGAAAAGAGAGAGAGAGAGAGAGAGAAGAGAAGAGAAAAATCCAGGCAGAATGAGCCCCAGAAATAAGATTTATTAGCTATATAAACAAAAACAGACAAACAAAAAGACCGACAAAAGTAAATGACAAGAAAAAAAAGAAAAAGAACCCAAACATAATGAGCCCCAAGAATAAGACATATAATAACAGAACATAAACACAGATAAACACTGACAGAAGAAAAAGATGGGAGGATGGTTATAAATCCTCGATGTGGGTGAGAAAGATTATTTTTGTTCTTCCTGGGTGCATCTTCATATCTTTGTTAAAGGACCAACTTTCCAGAGATAAAAGGAAGTTAAAACTGTTTTTTTCTATAGGGGTAGTATTGATTAGGTAAAAAAGATTGCTTTGAAGCTTATGTCCTTATGTATACTTAAAAAAAAGAAAATAAAAAGTAAAACACATGTATACCTATGAAAAAAGTTCATGTTAAAAGGTTATTATGTAATATATTGTATTAAACCTCTAGTTGAAATGGTAAATAGGCTAAAGAAATTAAAGGAACAATAATCATAAGAACAAGTTAAGAATAGTTATATCTATTAAATATACAGGTTTTTTGTTAATAGTGGTAACTTAATATATTTTTCCCCCTGACTTTGGTGTTTTACAGTTTTATGGGGACCCTGTGGTGGTTGTCCTCTCCTTCTTTAGTCTTGTCTTCTGGGGAATGGGCCTGCCACGTTGTTTTTCATCAGTTTTCCTTGGGTTGATTTGTCACCCCACCATCAAAGGATGGGGTTCTGTGGAAATTGTTTTTTTAGGTTTTTGTTCTCTGGAGGTTTTTGTTCTTTGGTGGCTTTTTGTGGCTTTTCAGAGGTTTAATGGAAATCAAACTGCACCCAGACCTCAGCCTCAGAGAGAAGTCTCAGTCTACTCCCCTCTATGTGGTCCAGAACACACAGACACCCCCTCTGCACGTTTTGCTAAACAGTGCAACCTCCCGCAGATGGTGTGCACCCCTAGGGACTGTCTCATGGGATGCCCAAGGCACCTGTTTGTCTCTGGACCCCTGTGTCACTAAAACTACAAGTGACATTGGTCCAGGGAATCCGCTTCTGGTGGCTTCTTTTGCCAGGACTACTGTCTGGGTAGCAGGCCCATGCAGGGTGCCCTCAGACCCTATGGTCACGCAGGTCACAGAAGGCTGTCACTGCTGAGGGATCCTGACCAGAGATCGCACTGAGTTCCTTCAGACACAAGCTGGGAGTGTCCAGACCCTTGGCTGATCCTAGAGATGGCCAGTCAGCACACACACCAAGCTTTCTCAGGCATAGGCGGGAAGTACACACAGAACCCTATCATGCAGTGCCACAGAATGCAAAAGGCTCTTGTTCTAGAGAGCGCCAGTTGGCACCAACACCAGACTTCCTTATCTGGAGGTGGGAGTGTGCCCAGCCAAGCCGTGGTGCAAGGAGCACAAAGGTGGGGGCTCAGGAACTGGAGGCTCTGCTGCAACCTCTCTGGCACATGTGGCTGCCAGCAGTGGTCGTCCTGGGTGCATGGGCTTAGGCCTGTTCCCATGACTGCCTAATTCTGCAAGTTACCCCTTAAGATATTTTGCTCTTGTTGAGTGCTTTTAACCAGACTTTAAGTTAATGCTGGTCCCCAACCACAGGGCACTTTCATATTGGTGTATTAATTTCCAATGGGTCACTTCTAGTGGCTCCCTCCCCCTTCTCTTTATCCTCCAATATCATTCCAAGTGTTCCTACTCTGCTTTATCTCTCCACTGATGTCTTCTGCCCTCACAGAGATCCAGAAGTGTATAATCTTACATCTCAGGCTGATTTCACAGGTGATCAAGAGTGATCTGGTAGATATTTAGCTCACTATAGGGGACTGGTTGAAACAGGTTCTCCTACTTCTTCACCATCTTGCCCCTCCTCCCAATAATTATATTTTTAACAACACAAGAAATCATAACTGATTTCTTCAAAGTAATTTGTGAGAAAAATAATCATACTTACTCATATAATCAAAATTGCTGCTGTTTATAAAATTCTGCTAACACTGTTTTTCTTTCTACCAAATCAGAAACTCAGAGCTCTCCTAAACAAACAAAAAAATAAATACTTGAAATCATTACATCAATATATCAACAAAAATAATTTAAATACTTGAAATCATTACATCAATATATCAACAAAAATAATTTAAATACTTGAAATCATTACATCAATATTTCAACAGCAATTTACTGTTCCACATTCAGTCCTCAGAATTAACATTCCCATCTGCACCTCTGATCCCTTAGGTTAAATTCTGCACAAATTATCGTGTTGTTCTTCATGATTCTAAAGAAATGTTACAGATATGTTACATATATATGGGGAACATATTTTGGGTTTTTTGATTATCAAGTAATATGTGATCAAAAACTTAAGTGAATTACAATTTTAATATTTATATTATTAGTAGGTAATTGAAAAATAAGCCATTTGAAAACATTTAAATTTGACATGATATTAGTAATTAATAATGTTAATTAACAATGTGTGCTTTAAGCTTACACATGAAGAGAGTTTGAAAGTGATCACTTCAGGGCACCTGGGTGGCTCAGTGGGATATAAAATTCTCCCCATGGGTTATGATCCCAGGGTCCTGGGATAGAGCCCAACATCAGACTCTCTGCTCAGCAGGGAGCCTACTTCCCCCCACCCCCATCTGCCTCTCTGCCTACTTGTGAATCTGTCAAATACAATAAATAAAATCTTAAAAAAAAGTGATCACTCCAGCCCTTACTAGAAGAAAAGTGCTGAACACAGGGAAAATTATTTTCTCTCATTTAACATTGGAGAACTGAGAACTCAGAACAAACCCATACCCTCTATATGGAAATACAATCTAACACATCATGGCTGTGATCTTCTTAACTGAAGAAGCTTCCAGAGCCATAAACTGAGAGGGATATTTAAAAAGTAAATTTGGAAAATTAGTGGAGGCAGAGGTTAGACTATCTAGAATTAGAAAAATCCCAAGGAGCTCAATCTTAGGATAGAAGGTGCTTGTTTGGTGAAGGGAAGCACATTTCATATTGACTCAGCATCAGGTTTGTGTAATGAAGTCAAAGAAATATACCCACCTGGTTTTGTCAGGAAAAGGATAACCATTATGAAATAAGCCCAAAGCATTCTTCACAACCAATCCCAACTTTTTGAAGAGAAAATGTTTTACAATCCTGTAATTCAGCTGAGAAAAAGATTTCTCCCAAAGGTCCAGCCCCATCTAGTATTTCTCTCTCCTCTAACAGGAGTGAAAAGGCTACAAAAACAATTGTGAAAGATGCAACTCATTAACACAGATCCAATGAAGAACTGAAACTGAATCATAAAATTATAGGATGCAATTCCACATGTGTGCTTTTCCACCATATAAACGGGGCATTTGTATAACACTGGATTGCAACTGAAAATTTTGCCAGATACTCCTACTCTGTTAAAGAGGAGTTCCTTGGAGTATATACCTAGTAGTGCAATTGCTGGGTCAAAGGGTAGCTCTACTTTTAACTTTTGAGGAACCTTCATACTGTTCCCCATGGTGTCTACAGCAGCTTGCATTCTCACCAAGAGTATAAGAGGATCTCCATTTCACCACATCCTTCCCAACTTTGTTGTTTTCCAGGTTGTTAATTTTAGTCATTCTGATTTGTGTGAGGTGGTATCTCATTGTGGTTTTGATTTGTATTTCCCTGATGCCAAGTAATGTTGAGCATTCTTTCATGTGTCTGTTGGTCATTTGTATGTCTTTTTTGGAGAAATGTTTGTTCATGTTTCCTGCTCATTTTTTCAACTGGATTATTTTTTCTTACGCTAGTTGATAGTCTTGAGTTTGATAAGTTCTTTATAGGTTTTGGGTACT
Source organism: Lontra canadensis (assembly GCF_010015895.1). Taxonomy (NCBI): domain Eukaryota; kingdom Metazoa; phylum Chordata; class Mammalia; order Carnivora; family Mustelidae; genus Lontra; species Lontra canadensis. The sequence continues at coordinate 308,657 of NW_022631245.1, forward strand.
AACCCTTTATCTGATAAAACATTTGCAAAAATATTCTCCCATTCTGTAAGTTGTCATTTGGTTTTGTTGATGGTTTCCTTTGTTGTGCAAAGGTTTTTTTATTTTGATGAACTCATATCAATAGCTCATTTTTGCCTTTGTTTCCCAGGTCTTTGAAGACTTGTCTACCAAGAAGTTTCTGTAGCAGGGGTCAAAGTCGTTGCCAGCTTGTAGTCTAGGATTTTGATGGACTCCTCTACATGTAGGTCTTTCATACATTTTGAGTGTATTTTTGTATATGGTGGAAGAAAATGACCCCGTTTCTGAAGGGACACCTTCACCCTAATGTTTATAGCAACAATATCCACAATAGGCAAACTATGGAAAGACTCAAGATGTACAATGACAGATGAATGAATAAAGAAGATGTGAATATATATGTTTGTATGTGTATATGTGTATGTGTGTGTATACAATGGAACATTACTCAGCTATCAGAGAAGGAAATGTTGTCATTTGCAATGATGTAGATGTAACTAGAGGGTATTATGCTAAGCAAAATAAGTCAATCAGGAAGAAAAAAAAAACAATTATCATCTGATTTCATCCATACGTGGAATTTAAGAAGCAAAACAGAGGAGCATAGAAGAAGGGAGGGGAAAAATTCAACAAAATGCAATCATAGAGGGAAAAAAAAACATAAGTCTCTTAACCATAGGAAAGAAACTGAGGGTTGTTAGAGGGGATGGGGTGGGGATATGGGGTAACTGGTTGATGGGCTTTAAGGAGGACACATGATGTAATGAGCACTGGGTGTTAGATGCAACTGACGAATCTCTGAACTTCACCTCTGAAACTAATAATATACTATATGATAATTAATTGAATTTAAATTTTAAGAAAAGGAGGATTTCCTAAGTGATGTAATGAAAAAGTGAAGACCAATACATGGCCACTAGAATAATGTAAAATTCTCTAATGCACACTATTCCAAATAGTAAACAATGTTCAACTCCTAAATGGATAACCATAAAATCTGATGCAAATGGATTTTAAACTCAGTTTCCCTTATCTAATATTGTGTCTGACCATCAGGATAAAATTACAAGCCATGGTAAGAGAAAATAAGCTAAATGTTCTGAAAAGATTTGTTTAATATCTTTAGTTGTAGAACCAGATTCAAATATATGTTTTAGAATAATCACATAAGGAAGTTACAGCAACTATATTCATTATGTTAAATGTTCCAGTGGATAAATAATACAACCTGCAAGAACATTTGAGCAAAGTAAGCAAAGAAATGGAAATAATAAGAATTTCAAAAGAAATATTAAATTTGAAACTACGCTTCAAATTTACAATATTGTCATAGAAAGGCTGATAGCCTATCACTGGTGAGTGCATCATTGCATTTAACCTGGCTGAGGGAGGAATCCATAATTTTCAGGTTATGACAGTACAAACCTCTAAAAGTTAATACAAAAGAACAAACAAACAAAACCTTACTAATTTTTTTAAAGAGGAGGGAGGACTTAATATGGTGGAGTAATAGGGGACCCTGATCTTGACAAAATATGACATCCTTCCATGATTAAAAGTCTCTGAAGTGTAAAGATAATAGGAACATATCTCAATATAAAAAAAAGTATATGAAAAACCCACAGCAAATACCATCCTTAACAGGGAAAATCTGAGAACTTATCCCCTAAGTCAGGAAGAGGACAGAGATGTCCACTGTCACCACTGTTGTTGTTCAATGTAGTACTGGAACTCCAATCCTCAACAGACAACAAAAAAATAAATATAATCCAAATCAATAAAGCAGTCAAACTCTCACTTTTCACAGATGACATGTATCTGTAAAAAAAACAGAAGATTCCACCAGAAAAATACAAGATACGATACAGGAATTCATCAAAGTTGCATGATATAAAATCAACTGTTATACTGCTATACAATAACAATGAGTAAGAAGAAAGATAAAGACTCAATCTCATTTAAATTTGCATCAAAGCCATAAGATACCTAGGAATAAAACTAACCAAAGAGGTAAAGGATCTGTACTCTGAAAACTATAGAGTGCTTAAGAAAGATATTGAAGAAATACAAAGAAATGGGAAAATATTTCAGGCTCATAGATTGGAAGAACAAATACTGTTAACATGTCTGTGCTGCCCAAAACAATCTAGGCATTCACTGCAGTCTCTAAAATATCAACACCTTTTTTTCACAGAGCTGAAATGAATAAAGTTAAATTTATATGGAACAAGAAAAGAGTCTGAATAGCCAAAGAAATGATTTAAAAAAAAATCTGGTGCCATCACAATTCCGGACTTCAAGCTCTACTACAAAGCTGTAATCATCAAGACAGTATGGTACTAGCATAAAAACAGATACATAGATTAATGGAACAGAATAGAGAAGCCAGAAACTGATGCTCAACTCTATCGTCAACTAATCTTTGATAAAGCAGGAAAGCATATCCAATGGAAAAAGCAGAGTCTTTTCAATAAATAGTTCAGATAAAATTGTACAGCTACATGCAGAAGAATTAAACTCGACCATTCTCTTATATCATTCACAAAGATAAACTCAAAACGTACAAAAGACCTCAAAGTGAGACAGGAATCCATCAAAATCCTAGAGAAGAACACAGGCAGCAAACTCTTCAATCTTGGCTGCAGCCACTTCTTCCTAGACAGGTCTTCTAAGAAAAGGAAACAAAAGCAAAAATGAGCTACTGGGACTTCATGAAGATAAAAAACTTTTGCACACCAAAGGAACCATTTGACAAAACTAAAAGGTAGTCCATGGAATGGGTGAATATATTTGCAAATGCCTTATCAAATAAACAGCTAGTATCCAAAATCTATAAGGAACTTATCAAACTCAACACCCACAAAACAAAACAAAACAAAACAAAAATCCAGTCAAGAAATGGGCAGAAAACATGAACAGACATTCCTCCAAAGATGACATGCGAATGGCCAACAGACACATAAAAAAATGTTTAACGTTACTTGGCATCAGGAAATGCAAATCAAAAACAAAATGAGATACACTACATCACATTATTCAGAAATACTAACATTAATAAGACAGGGAACAGCAAGTGTTGGCAAGGATATGGAGAAAGGGGAGCCATCTTACACTGTTGGTGGGAATGCCAACTGGTGCAGCCATTCAAAGCTGGTATGGAGATTCCTCAAAATTTTAAATATAGAGCTACCCTGTGACCAAGCATTTACACTAAATATGTATTTATTTGAAGAATACATACACAATGATTTAAGGGGGCCCCCACACCCCAATGTTTATAACAGCAATGTCCACAATAGGAAAACTATGGAAAGAGCACAGATGTCCATCAACAGATGGATGGATAAGGAAGAAGTGGTATATATACACAATGGAATATTAATTACCCACCAAAAGAAGGAAATCTTGTCATTTGCAATGGCATGGATTGAACGAGAGGTATGCTAAGCAAAATAAGCCAATCAGAGAAAGAAAAATAGCACATTATTTTACACATATGTGGAATTTAAGAAGCAAAACAAATGAAGGGAAAGAAAAATAAGATGAAAACAGAGAGGGAGACAAACCATGTGAGACACTTATGTATATGAAAGAAACAGGGTTGCTAGAAGGGAGGTGTGTGGGGTTTGGGGGTAACAGGATAATGGGCATTAAGGACTGCACTTGATGGAATTATCACTGTGTGATATATGCAACTGAGAATCACTAAACCCTACCTCTGAAACTAATCATACAGTCTATGTTAATTAAATTGAATTTAAATAAAAAGATAAAGAACATTCAGTGGCAGCAAAAATACATACATACATACATACATATATAGATAAATAAAGACACAGAGAGAACAACAACAATTTCTAGAACAATATCAAAAAGTATGGCATATGCATTATGGAATATAAAAAATAATAGAGTGGAGGAGAAGAAATCCTTGAAGAAAATGTTCAGAAATCCTTTAAAATCAATAATAGTCACTAAAGCATACATTCAGGAGGCAGACAACAAAATGGAAGATTAATGTCAAAAACTGACACCTAGTTATACTATATTTAAATGACACAAAAACATAACAAAGATTTAATCTTTAACAAAGTAAAAAAAAATTGTCACTAAAGAACAAGGATAATGTTTATAGCAAGAATATTCTCAGAAACCATATAAGAAGAGAGTGCACAGAAATTTTCAAGCTAATTATAAAATATACTAGACTTCTTTATCATGTGAAAAATAAGAAAATAAGAAAAAAATAAAAATTTTATCAGGGAAAATGCAAAGAAAAATTGTGGAAAAAGGAAAATAGTAATTTGTGGCAAGTTATTTGCACTATACCTGAAATGAAGAAATATTATTTGAATCTTGAATTATATCATTAAGAAATATTTAGACTGTCTTCTAAAAGTTTTTAATTAATCACAAGCTTTAAGGAGCCACTAGCATTTTTAATATGATTCATATGCTAAGATAGGAAATTTAAATTGAAATCATTCACCCCTATCAGAGCAGGCAAATATATGTGGAGCAAGTACTAACAGAAATGAAGGGAGAAATAGACAAGGACACAAGAATAGTAGGGAACTTCAGTACCTTACACTCAGCAATAAAATTGTCATTCAGATAGAAAGTCAATAAGGAAACATTGGACTTAAAGTAAACATTTGACCAGCTGAATCAAGCAGACATATAGAGAACATGCTATCCAACATCAGTTAAATAGACATTCTTCTGGAGTGCACAGGCTACATTCTCCAGTATATTTCACATATTAAGCACAAAAAATTTTTCAACAATTTTAAGTAGATTGAAATAATACAAAGCAGTTTTTTCAATCAAAAGGCTATCAAGTTAGGTTATAAATTACAAGAGAACCCCCCCAAAATTCACAAATATACAGAGAATAAAAAACATGCTCCTAACAACCAATGGGATAGAGAGAAAAAGAAAGAGAAAATTTTAAAAAGCCTTGATACAAATGGAAATGAAAACACAATGTATCACAACTTATGAAGTGCAATTTAAGAGGTAGCAAGAGGGAAGTTCATACAGATAAATGCCCACGTTAAGAAAAAGGATTTCACATAACAACATTAATTTTCACGTCAGTGAACCTGAAGAAAAAGAAGAAACTGAGCCAGTTAGTAGAATAAAGAAAATAACAAAGACCTGAGAAGAAATATACTAAATAGAGATTGGAAGAAAATAGAAAATATCAATGAATCTATGAGTTCTTTTGTGTTTTTGAAGAGATAAATAATATTCACAGACCTTTATTTAGCTAGACCTAATTGCCCAGAAAGTGAGAAGACCCAAATAAATCATATAAGAATTAGGAAACATTAGAAATGATATCACTGAAATATAAATGAACATCAAACAGTACTAGAAACAATTGTTATGAAAAAAAAAATGCCAGGGTGCCTGGGTTAACAAAGAAGATGTTAATCGTCTTCCTTTGGCTTGGGTCATGATCCCAGGATGCTCAGATGGAACCACATGTTGGGGTCCCTGTTCAAAGGGGATCTTGCTTCTCTCTCTCCCTGTGCTTCTCCACCCACTCATGCTCTCTTTCTCAAATAAAATCTTTTAAAAAATATCTTCTGCCCATTTTTTGACATGATTATCTGTTTTTTGAGTGTTGAGTTTGAGGACTTCTTTAGGGATTTTGGATATCAGCCCTTTGTCTGTAGTGTCATTTGCCAATATCTTCTCCCATTTCGTGGATTGCCTCTTTGTTTTGTTGACTGTTTCCTTTGCTGTGCAAAAGCTTTTGATCTTGATGAAGTAAAAAACGTTCATTTTTGCTTTTTTCCCCTTTGTCCTCCAGTTTCTGAAGTCAAAAACGTTCATTTTTGCTTTTTTTCCCTTTGTCTTTGGAGACGTGTTTTGAAAGTTGTTGTGGCTGGTGTTGAAGAGGTTATTACCTATATTATCCTCTAGAATTTTGATCACATTGAGATCTTTCATCCATTTTGAGTTTATCTTTGTATATGGTGTTAAGAGAATGGTTGAGTTTCATTCTTCTATACATAGCTCTCCAATTTCCCTAGCACCATTTATTGAAGAGACTGTCTTTTTCCCACTCAATATTTTTTCCTGCTTTGTCAAAGATTATTTGACCATAGAGTTGTGAGTCCATTTCTGGGCTCTCTACTCTGTTCCCTTGGTCTATGTGTCTGCCAGTACCATCTTGTCTTGTTGATCACAGCTTTGTAATAAAGGTTGAAATCAGGTGACATGATGCCTCCAGCTTTGTTTTTCTTTTTCAACATTTCAACATTTCCCTAGCAATCCAAGGTCTCTTCTGGTCCCATACAAATTTTAGGATTGTTTGTTTCAGCACTTTGAAAAATGCCAGCGGAATTTTGATCAGGAATGCATTCAAAGTACAGATTGATCTGGGCAGTATAGACGTTGTAACAATGTTTTTTCTTCCAGTCCATGACATGGAATGATCTTCCATCTTTTTGTGTCTTCTTCAACTTCTTTCATCAGTGCTCTGTAGTTTCTCAAAGACATACAAATGTGTGACAGACACATGAACAAATGTTCATCATCATTAACCATCAAGAAATTCAAATCAACACCACACTGAGATACCACCTTAGAGCAGTTAGAATGGCAAAGATTAACAAGACAGGAAACAACAAATAAAACAAAAAGAATAAGATCTAGGTCATTAGGAGAAGGAAAGGCAAGTTAAAGTGGGGGAAATCAGAGAGGGAGGTGAACCATGAGAGACAGTGGACTCTGAGAAACAAACAGGGTTTTAGAGGGGAGGGTGTGGGAATATGGGTGAGCCTGGTGGTGAGTATTAAGGTGGGCACATATTGCATGGTGCACTGGGTATGGTAAACAATGAATCTTGGAACACTGAAAAAAAAATTAAATTAGAAAAAGAAGTTAAAATACCAGAAATTTGGATAGCATAGAAGAACTAAATACATTCATAGAAACATACAATGAAAACAAATCATGACAAAATAATCTGTACAATTAAATAACAAGGAAGTAAGGAAATTGAATCTGTAATTAAAACAAAACAAAGAAAATAAAGATACTCCACAAACAGAAAAGCCCAGGAACAGTTGATTTCACTGGTAAATTTCTCCAAACATTCAAGGAAGAATTAATACCAATCCTCCAAAATTCTTCAGAAACTGGAGGACAATCCAACTTGGAAATCACTTTAACAATGTAACATTGCGCTGATATCAAATTTAGATAAGAACAGAAGAGAAAAAAAAACTTACAAAACTATCCCTAAGGGATATAGATACAAAAATTATCAACAAAACACTAGCAAATCAAATTCAACAACACATTAAAAGTATCATACCAATGATCAAGTAGGATTTATTCATGGAAATTGAAATGGTTCAGCATCGGCAAATCAACATATGTAATAATGTGTATTAATAGGCAGAAAAATAAAAACATGTAATCTCAACAAATGAAGAAAACACTTAACAAAATACAAAATCTTTTCTAGATAAATACCTCAACAAATTGGATATAAAAGGAAATTAATCCACATAATAAGGGCCATATAGAAAATAAATACAGCTGGGGCACCTGGGTGGCTCAGTAGGTTAAAGGTTCTGCCTTTGGCACAGGTCATGATCCCAGGGTCCTGGGATCAAGCCCTGCATCAGGCTCTCTGCTCAGCAGGGAGCCTGCTTCCCTTCCCCTCTCTCTGGCTGCCTCTCTGCCAACCTGTGATCTCTGTCTGTCAAATAAACAAATAAAATCTTTAAAAAAAAAGAAAATAGATACAGCTAAAATTATGCTCAGTTTTAAAAAATAATAGATTATCCTTTAAAATCAGGAAGAAGACAAGATTGCTAATACTCTCTGCCCTATACACCAAAATATGAGAAGTCTTGGTTAGACCATTGAGGCAAGGCAAAGAAATGAAAGGCATTAAAATTGGAAAGTAAGAGTTAAATTATTTCTTGATGAAATGATAATATATAGAGTAAACCCTAGAGACTCAATCAAAAATGTATTGGAACCAATTAATGATTTCAGTAAGTTTTCAGGATAAAATAAAAATGCAGATATCATTTGTGTTTCTAAACACTAATGTCTGTAAAATAAATTTAAAAAATCATTTTTACACTGTCACCCAATAAAATAAAATAAAATATTTAGGAATTAATTTAACAAAGGAGATTTTAAAATGCTCAAACAAAATTATAACATTTTGATTAAATAATTTGAAGAAGACACAATCAAATCAAAAGATTTTCCATGTTCATGGATCAGAAGGGTAACTATTTAAAAAGCACCTAGTAGCTATACCATCTATAAATTCAATACAATTCCTATTAGAATTCATGGGGCATCTGGGTGGCTCAGTGAGTTAAGGCCTCTGCCTTTGGCTCAGATCATGATTCCAGGGTCCTGGGATCCAGCGCTGCATCGGGCTCTCTGCTTAGCAGGGATCCTGCTTCTTCCTCACTCTCTGGTTGTCTCTCTGCCTACTTGTGATCTCTGTCTGTCAAATAAATGAAATCTTTAAAAAATAAATAAATAAAATTCAAATAGAATTCCACTGAAGTTTAAAAAAAATCCATCTTAGTTTTCTATGGAACCACAAAATACCCTGAATAGCCAAAACAATCCAGATAAATAAATATAAATAGATAGATAGGTAGATAGATAGATAGATAGATAAACTGGATGAACCAAACTTCATATTTTCAAACTATACTACAAAACTATCATAAACAACAGAGTATAGTACTGGAATAAAAATATACACATAGACCAATGGACAGGGTCAACAGCTCAGAAATAACCATCCACATATAAAGTCACATATAACAAAGCACCAAGGGTATGCAGTGGGGAAAGGGTAGTATCTTCAACAAAGGGTGCTGGGGAAACTAGGTAACCACATGCAGAAGAACACAATCAGACCCCTAAGTATTACACAAATGGATTAAAAACATAAATATGAGAACACAAGGCCAGAAAATTAAAAAAAAAAAACTAATAATAAATATCCTTGATGTGGTCTTTGCAGTCTTTGTGTATGACACCAAGAGCTCATGTAACAAAGGAAAAGTTAGTAGAAAGTAGCAAGCTAAAAGGCATCTACACCAAAAAACAAATACTCAACAAATTGAAAAGATAACTTACAGAAAGGGAGGAAATATTTGCAAGTCATATATCTGATAAAGGGTTAAGCCCATACTCAACCTTGGCTTGTTCTCTTGCCAGGGAATCCCCTATGTAGAGAGCCTCAGGATACCCTGCCTATGGTGACCTAATCCCCAAATGCCCTGCCAGCTCATCCCCACACTGAGGACTCTAGGACACTGGATTGCACCACACCAGCTTCAGGTTTCCCTCCATGTTGCCTTCTGTGAAGAGAGCCCTGAAACTGCTAATGCCTATGTCCATATTAGCTACAGCTGTCTTGCCAGAATGCCCCCTGTACAGTGATCTCTGAGCCCCGAGTCCATGCCACACCTCAGCTTTAGCTGTCTCATGAAGATGGGGCATGGGAAATCCAGGACCTTAGGTCCTATGACACAGTTCAGCTTCAGTCATCCTGCCAGGGCCTTCTCTGTGCAAAGAAACAAAGGCTCACCCAATTCTTACTCACTTCAGCTTTAACTGTCCTTCCAGGGACCCCACTTCTCAGAAGTGCTTGAGACCCACTGATTTCACCCCTTCAGTTTCAGCTGTCCTTCCAGAGCATCCTCTGCACAGAGAGACCTGAACCTGCCCCTGCCAGTACCCACTTTAGCCCAGACCATCCCGCTAGGGCAACTCTAACACTGAGTACCAGAGAATCCCCAAACCACACCAGATAAAACTCCAGCCAGCTAGAAAAAGTCACCAGGGTCACTGGATCTACAGAGGGGATGACCATACACAAGACCACTTATCTACAAAATTCATAAAGATAAGCACAGAAAGTGAATTGAAATGGAGAAATGGTAGAATATGCTCCAAATGAAAAAAAAATACAAAACTTCAGATAAATAACTAAATTAAATAGAGGTAAGCAAGCAGTATACCTGATGGCTTACAGTTATATTAATAGTAATTCTAGCTGAACTGAATTCTAGCTGAAGAAGAATGGAACTCAGTAAGAACTTCAAGAAAAATATAGAAAACTTTTAAAAAAAGAATCAGAGTTGAAGTGTATAATAACTGATATAAAAAAGAAACTAAAGGGAATCAACAGCAGCTTAGGGATGCAGAGAAATAGGTCATCAATCTGAAAAACAGGGTAATGGAAAACACAAATGCTTAATAGAAAATTATATATACATATATATATATACACACATACACACATATACATACATATATACATACATATAATTATATGTATATAATACATATAGTATATATGTACATAGTATGTATATAATACACATATTATATACATATAATTATATATGTATATACACACATATTTTTATCCAATGAAGATACGTTAAGAGATCATTTGGGCAATTTTGAAAACACAAATATTCATATTATATGAATATGTATATATATATACATATATGTGTGTGTGTGTGTGTGTGTGTGTGTGTGTGTGTAATGGGTCCCAGAATACCAGAAGATAAAGGAGCAGATAAGATATTAAACAAATTAAAGAATACTAGATAAAAAATCCATACCCAGGAAAGGGAAATAGTTATCCATCTTCAGAAAGCACAGAGAATTCAAAACATGAAACCCAAGGAGTGCTACACCAAAACAAAATAATTAAGAAGTCAAAGTTGAAGACAAAGACAGAATTTTAAAAGCAGAAAGAGCAAAGCAAAACTTTATGTACAAGGGAAACCCTAATAGGCTAAGAGCTGATTTTTCCACAGAAACCTTACAAGTAAGAAGAGAGTGGCATGATATAAAAAACAGATGACAGGAAGAAAACAAAACAAAAGAAAACAAAAACCCTACAACCAAAAATTCTCTGCCCAGCAAGAATAAAATTCAGAATTGAAGGATAGTTTCTAAAATGAAAATTAAAGGAGTTCAATACCACAAAACAGGCTTTACAAAAAATGATAACTTCTTGAAACAGAAAGTTTCAAGTTTTACTTAGAAGTAAGAAAATGATAAATTTTTATCATCTTCTTAGATGTAAAATATGATGATATATACATAAAACATGGAAGAAAGTGTAAGAAAAGATGTTCTTTTGGGATGTGTTCAAATTTAAATGACTGTCCAATTAATATGGAATGCTGTATACTTAGGTTTAAACATGTATGAATGTCATGATAACCAGGATCTCCAAACATATAATAAATACAAAAAATACATAGGAAATCATCCAAACATAACACTGCATAATCTAGTCAGTGGAATAAAAGAACAAGAGAATAAGAAAGGAACAGACAGGGGATGCCTGGGTGGCTCAGTTGGTTAAGCATCCAACTTTTGGTTTCCACTCAGGTCTTGATCTCACAGTTGACACCTCAAGCCCTGCACTGGGACCCATGCTGGGCATGTAGCCTGGAAAGAAAGAAAAGAAGGAAAGAAAAAAAAAGAATGAATGAACTACAAAAAGGACCCCAAAATTTCAGTAAGTTACATACTTATCAATATTTATATTAAATGTAAAAAGTCTGTATGATCTAATTAAAAGACATAAGGTGGCATAATAGATAAAAAAACAAAACGCTTCTATATATAAATACAAGGAACACATTTTAGATCCAAGGAAAACAGATGAAAAGTGAAAGAATGGAAAAATATATACCACATAAATAGAAGTGAAAAAATAAAGCATAGTAGCAATACTTGTATCAGAGAAAATTTACTTTAAAAATCGACTGTAACATAGTGAAAAGAAGGACCTTCTGTACCCCAATATTCATATCAACAATGGCCACAGTCACCAAACTGAGGAAAGAAACATGATTCCCTTCCACAAACAAAAGGATAAGGAAAATGTGGTCCATATATACCATGAAATATTATACCCCCATCAGAAAGGATGAATACCCAACTTTTGAATCAACATAGACGGGACTGGAATAGATTATGCTGAGTGAAATAAGTCAATATTTCATATATATTATATATATATATATATATTTCATATATATGATATATATAATAGCTGATTCAGTTATCATATAGTTTTGCTTATTTGTGGAGCATAAGGAATAACACGGAGGAAATGGGGAAATGGAGAGGAGAAGGGAGTTGGGGGAAATTGGAGGGGGAGAAGAGCCATGAGAGACTGTGGACTCCGAGGAACTGAGAGTTTTGGAGGGGTCGGAGGTGGGAGGTTGGGTGAGCCTGGTGGTGGGTATTATGGAGGGCTCAAATTGCATGGAGCACTGGGTGTGGTGCATAAACAATGAATTCTGGAACACTGAAAAGAAATGAAAAAAAAATTGAAAAAGACTGTAACAACAGACAAAGAATGATATACATTATGGTAAAGTGGTCAATCTAACCAAAGGATATTAAAATTATAAATATCTGTGAACTCATATTGGAGCCCATCAATACACAAAGCAAATGTCAACAGACACAGAAGGAGAAATTGATAATAATACAATAATAGGAGGTGAGTGTAACACCAAACTTACATCAATGGACGGATCACCTAGGAAGAAAATCAGTAAGGGAAGAGTGTCATTGAAGGATACATTGGACCAAGTAAGCTTAACAGATATATACAGAACATTCCTTCCAAAAACAACAAAAAACACATTTCTTTCAAATGCACATGAAACAGTCCCAAGGATAGACCACATTTTTGGTTACAAAACAAGCCTGAATAAACTTTTAAAAGTTTGAAATAATATTATGCATCTTTTCTGACCACAAAAGTAAAAAACTAGAAATCAATCACAAAAAAAATTAAAAAAAAACACAAAAAAATGAATAAACTCCAAAACACATGGATACTAAACAAGTTACTAAACAAACATTGGCTCAATAAAGAAATCAAGGGGGAAAATTTAAAAAGATAAATGGAGACATATAAAAATGCAAACAAGGTGGTCAAAATTGTGGAGATACAACATAAGCAGTTCTAATAAGGAAATTTATAGTGATACAAGCCTATCTCAAGAAATAAGAAGAATCTCAGGGCTCTTGAGTGGCTCTGTCAATTAAGTGTCTACCTTCAGCTCAAGTCATGATCCCAGGTTCCCTGCTCAATGGAGAGTCTGCTTCTCCTCCCTCTGCCCCTCTTCCTCCACTTGTGTCCACCCTCTCACTCTATCTCAAATAAAATCTTAAAAAAAAAGAAATAAGAAAAATCTCAAATAAACAATATCTTCTTACACCTAAAGGAACTAGAAAAACAAAACAGAACAAAACAAAACTCAAGTTGAATACAAGGAAGGAAATAAATATCAGAGCAGAAATAAATTGTATATAAGTGATCAATGAAACCCAAAGTTTGTCCTGTGAAAAGACAACTAAACTGTTAATACTTTATTTGGACTCATCAAATGAGAGAGACAGAGAAAGAGAGAGAGAGAACACAGATAAGTGAAATCAGAAACTAAAGAAAAGAAATAACAATCAACACCACATAAATACAAAAAATTATAAGAGAATACTAGACAATATCATATGGAAACATATTGGACAACCTAAAAAAGTGGATATATTCCAGAGAAAAGATAGCAAGGAAGTAGGAGGGGGAGCTGTTTCAACCTGTATCCTAAAGTGAGCTGACTACTTACCAAAGAACTCTGATCACCCATGAAATCAGCCTGAGATCAGAATTATATACGTCTGGATCTCTACAGGGGCAGAAGACACCAGTGGGCAGGTAAAGTGGAGTGGGAATATCAGACTGATATTGAAGATAAACAAAAGGGGGAGGGAGCCACCAGAGGCGACCAATTGGAAAGTAATACCCCAATACGAAAGTGCCCTGCATCAGGGGACCAGCATTAACTTGGACTCTGATTGAAAGCACTTAAAAGGAGCAAAGGATCGTGGGGGAAAATTGCGGGAATTGGGGTGGTTAGGGACAGGGCCTTAAGTTCCCGGACCCAGGACAACCGCCCCTGGCACTGAGCCAGAGAGATTGCGGTGGAGAAACAAGGTCTTGGTCCCTGAGCTGCCAGTGCGCCCGAGAACATGGTGTCCTGCTCCTGTGAGGGGCTGGGAGCCTCGACAGATGGCAGAACACCAGGCCGTGCTATCAGAGCCTGAGACATGCACACTCCACATCTGCCCCTGAGAGAGGTGCACCCAGGTGCCAGCCTGGCCCTCTTAGACCTGCACCATACTATCAGAGCCTGAGAAGCGTGCTACCCACACCCTCCACTGAGAGGTGCGTGCAGGTGCCAGGCAGGAGCTCTGGGACCTGGAAAGACCAGGAAATCCCAGTCTGGGCCAGCGGGAAAATCTCAGTATGCGATCGCTCCTTGGAACCTTTCTGGCGGTCTGGAGCTGCCCAGACAGCAACTGCTGCTGTGGTTTTGGATACAAGTAGGAGATACTGCATCCCCAGGGACCGCAACTCAGAACCTGCTCTTCCAGCGGCCAAAGGGGGAATTTATGTGCTCTCCAGCACCAACAGGGGAGCAGACTGAGGCTGCTCTCTGAGAGGGAGGTCAGGGTGCAGTTTGCTTTCCTCTAAACCTACAAAAACCATCATAAGCTGTCAAGGCGAGAGAAAACAAATGAACAAACATAAAAACCTCCAGAGAACAAAAGCTTGAAAAAACCGGTTTCCTCAGAGCCCACCCCCTTGAGGGGGGTGGCAGGACTTAACTCAGGAAAGACCATTGACTGAAAACTCACGTGACAGGCCCCTCCCCCAGAAAACAAACCAGGAAAGAAAAAAAAAAAAGACAAGAAGAGAACAACCACAACTACTTCATAGATATTTTTATTTTTAACTCCCTCCCACTATTCTGATTCATTTTTCTTTTTTTATAAAGATAATTTTTAACCTATTTACCATCACAGTGAGATTTCCAGAACACCAAATTCCATAATAACCTTCTAACCTGAAATTTTTGACACATACACCCATGTTTTTCTTTTGCTTTTCTATTTTTTTTAATTTTTTTAAAAAATTTTAGTTTAGTTTAGTCTAGTTTATTTTTTTATTTTCATTCTCTAATAGTCATATAGATTTAAACTTCAAGGTAATCCCCTTTCCCCAATCAATGCTACCCCTATAGGTAAACCAATTTTTAATCCCCCTTTGTTTTAGAAAAGATTAGTACTTTAACAAAGATATCAAGATACATTCAGGAAGAATCAAAATAACCTTCCTCACCCACACTGAGAATTTATAACCACTTTACCAACTTATTCTTCCACCAGCATTTCTGTGTATTTGTGTATGTCCTGATAGTATATAAATCTTGTACTTGGCATTCTTTTTGACGAGGTTCATCTTTTTTTTTTGCTTTTATATATATATATTTTTTCTCTTGTCATATGTTTTTATCAGTCTTTTTGTTTGTCTGTTTTTGTTTGTATACTTCATAAATCTTACCTTGGGGCCCATTTGGTCTGAGTCTTCTCTTTTATCTTCCCCCCTCCTTTTTTTGTCCTGTCTCTCTCTCTCTGTCTCTCTTTTTTCTTTTTCTTTTCTTTTTTCTCTCATTTGGGTGGGGAATCCTGATTGCTCAGAAGCATTCCATGGTGCACCTTGACTGCACCATGGTCCAAACATCCAGCTACATCCATTCAGTCACCTCTCACCAAAATGACTAGGAGGAGGAATACCCAACAGAAGAAAAATACAGAGGATGGGCCTTCTGCAACAGAGCTAATGGCTATCGACATAAAAAATATGTCGGAAAAGGAATTCATGCTAACAATTATACAGTCAATAGCTAGGTTGGAGAAAGGCATGGATGACCAAAGGAAATTGATTAGGGCAGAACTGAAAGCCTCCAGGGATGATGTTCAAAATGTTAGGGCAGAACTGAAAGCCACCAGGGATGAGGTTCACAAGCTCTCAATGAGTTCCAATCTAATCTAAATTCTCTCAAAGCTAGGGTAACTGAGACAGAAGATAGAATTAGTGATCTGGAGGACAAAGACATAGAAAGAAAGGATCAGGAGGAAGCCTGGAACAAACAGTTTAGAAGCCAAGAAAACAGAATCAGGGAAATAAATGATGCCATGAAAGGTTCCAATTTCAGAATTATTGGAATCCCTTAAGGGGAGGAGAAAGAAAGAAGTCTAGGAGATATAGTGGAACAAATTCTTCATGAAAATTTTCCCAATCTCAAGAATGAAACCAGCGTTCATATACTAGTGGCTGAATGGTTCCTCCCAAGATTATAGATTTTAGAAAGTCCTCGAGACACCTAATAATAAGAATGAGAAATTACAATTGTAGGCAGACCCTCTTGAAAGCAGCTAGGACAAAGAAGTTCCTTACATACAGGGGAAAGCCCATCAGAATAAAGTCAGACATGTCCACAGAGACCTGGCAAGCCAGAAAGGGCTGTCAAGATATATTCAGGGCACAAAAAGAGAAGAACATGCAGCCAAGAATACTTTATCCAGCAAGACTGACATTCAAAATGGATGGACAGATAAAGAGTTTACAAGACCGGAAAGGCTTAAAAGAGTATGCGACCACCAAGCCAACACTGCAGGAAATATTAAGGGGGAGGGGAGAGAAGACGGCGGGGAAGTAGAAGGAGGCGCCTTTTCAACCTGTACAATAAAGTGATCTGATTACCTACAAAAGAACTCTGATCACCCATGAAATGAGCCTGAGATCAGAATTATACACGTCTGGATCTCTACAGGGGCAGAAGACGCCAGTGGGCAGGTAAAGCAGAGTGGGAACGTTGGACTGATACCGGAAGGTAAATAAAAGGGGGTGGGAACTGCCAGAGGTGACCGATTGGAAAGTAATACCCCTAATACGAGAGTGCCCTGCATCTGGGGACCAGCATTAAGTTGGAGAGTCGTTGAAAGCACTCCAAAGGAGCAAAGGATCATAGGGGGGAAATTGTGGGAATCGGGGTGGCTAGGGACAGGGGCTTAAGTCCCTGGACCCAGGACAGCCTCCCCTGGCTCTGAGCCAAAGCGAGTGCGGCACAGAAACCAGGTCTTGGTCCCTGAGCCACCAGCATGCCCGAGATTGCATGGGGTCTGGCACCTGTGAGGGGCTGGGAGCCACGCCAGACGGCAGAACTCCGAGCCCTGCTACAGAGCCTAAGACACGCGAGTCCCTCACCCTCCCCTGAGAGAGGTGCGCAAAGGCCCACCCGGCGCTCTTAGACCCACGAAATTGTTTCAGAGCCTGAGACGCATGCCTCAAACTCTCCCCTGAGAGAGGTGCACAAAGGCCCAGCCTGGTGCTTTAGGACCTGTGCCCCGCTTTCAGAGCCTGAGACTCGTAGGAATGACCCACAGCCTCCCCTGAGAGAGGTGCACCCAAGCCGGGCACTCATAGGCCCAGAAAGACCAGGCACTCCCAGCCCAGGTCATCGGGAAAATCTCAGTGTGCAGTCACTTTTTGGAACCTCTCTGGTGGTCTGGAGCTGCCCAGACAGCCGCCCTTGCCATTGTTTTGGGTACAAGCAGAAGATCCTGCGTCCCCAGGGACTGCGACTCGGAACCTGCTCTGCCAGTGGCCAAGGGGGAATTTATATGGGCTCTGCAACACCCACAGAAGAACAGACTGAGGCTTCTCTCTGAGAGGGAGGTCAGGGTGCAGTTTGCTTTCCTCTAAACCTATAAAAAACTGTCAAAAATGGTCCAGGGGAGAGAAAAAAAAAAGTGAAGAAACATAAAAACCTCCAGAGAACAAAAGCATGAAAAAACAGGTTTCCTCAGAGCCCACCCCCTTGAAGGGGGTGGGAGGACTTTACTCAGGGAACATCATTGACTGAAAAACCCACATGGCAAGCCCCTACCCCAGAAAACCAACCAAGAAAGAAAAAAAAAAAAAAAAAGACTACAAGAGAACAATCACCACTACTTCATAGGACAACTTTTATTTTTAATTTGTTCCCATTATTATGGCTCACTTTTTTTATATAGATAATTTTTTAACATATTTACCATCACAGTGAGCTGTCCAGTACATCAAATTCCATAATAACCTTCTAATCTGAAACTTTTGATACATACCCCTGTATTTTTCTTTTGCATTTCTATTTTTTAATTTTTTTTCTAATTTTAGTTTAGTTTACTTTATTCCTTTTTTATTTTTAGTTTCTAATATTCATATAGAGTTAAACTTCAAAGTAATCCCCTTTCCCCAATCAATACTACCCCTATAGGTAAACCAATTTTTAATCCCCCTTTATCTTAGGAAACGTGAGTCCTTTAACAAAGATATTAAGATACATCCAGAAAGAATCAAAACAACCTTCCTCATCCACACTGAGAATTTATAATCACTCTCCGAACTTTTTCTTCCACCAGTGTTTCTGTGTTTTTGTGTTTGTTCTGATAGTATATAAATCTTACACGTGGGGTTCTTTTTTGACGAGGTTCTTCCTTTATTTGCTTATATATATATTTTTTCCTCTTGTCATATACTTTTATCAGTTTGTCTCTTTTTCTTTGCATACTTCATAAATTTTACGTTGGGGCCCATTTGGGATGAACCTTCTCTTTTATCTTCCCTTTTTTTCCTCTCTCTCTCTCTCTCTATTTTTTTTTTTCTTTTTCTTTGCTTTTTTCCTCTCATTTGGGTGGGGAATCCTGATTGCTCAGAAGCATTCCAGGGTGCACCTTGAGTGCACCACGGTCGATACATCCAGATACATCCTTTCAATCATCTCTCACAAAAATGACTTGAAGGAGGAACGCCCAACAGAAGAAAAATATAGAGGATGGGCCTTCTGCAACAGAGCTAACAGCTATCAACATAGACAATATGTCGGAAAGAGAATTCAGGCTAACAATTATCCAGGCAATAGCTAGGTTGGAGAAAGCCATGGATGACCTAATGGATTTGATTAGGGCCGAACTGAAAGTGACCAGAGATGATGTTGAGAATGTTAGGGCAGAGCTAAAAGCTACCAGGGCTGAGGTTCACAATGCTCTCAATGAGTTCCAATCTAATCTAAATTCTCTCAAAGCTAGTGTAACTGAGACAGAAGATAGAATTAGTGATTTGGAGGACAAACAGATAGAGAGAAAAGATGAGGAGGAAGCCTGGAACAAACAGCTTAGAAGCCATGAAAACAGAATCAGGGAAATAAATGATGCCATGAAAGGTTCCAACATCAGAATTATTGGAATCCCTGAAGGGGAGGAGAAAGAAAGAAGTCTAGAAGATATAGTGGAACAAGTTCTTCATGAAAATTTTCCCAATCTCGCGAATGGAACCAGCGTTCATGTACTAGAGACTGAACGTTCTCCACCCAAGATTATAGATTCCAAAAAAACATCAAGGCACCTGATAGTCAAACTGAGGAATCATAATTGTAGATATAATCTCTTGAAAGCCCATAGCACAAAGAGGCTCCTTACTTACAGAGGAAAGCCCATCAGAATAACGTCAGACCAGTCCACAGAGACCTGGCAAGCCAGAAAGGGCTGGCAAGATATATTCAGGGCACTAAATGAGAAAAACATGCAGAAAAAAGACAGACATTCAAAATGGATGGAGAGATAAAGAGTTTGCAAGACTGGCAAGCATTAAAAGACAATGCATCCACCAAGCCAATACTGCAGGAAATATTAAGGGGGGTGTCCTATAAAAGAGGAAAGATCCTAAAAATGTCATTGAACAGAAATATAGAGACAATCTACAGAAAGAAAGACCTCAAAGGTAACACAATGTCAATAAAAACGTATCTATCAGTAATCACTCTCAATGTGAATAGCCTAAATGTGTCCATAAAACGACACAGGGTTGCAGATTGGATAAAACAACAGGGCACATCCACATGTCTACAAGACACCCATTTTGAACCTAAAGATACACCCAGACTGAAAGTGAAGGGATGGAAAAGCACCTTTCATGCCAATGGGCCTCAAAAGAAGGCCGGGGTAGCGATTCTCATATCAGATAAATTAGATGTTAAACTAAAGACTGTAGTCAGAGATACAGAAGGACACTACATCATTCTTAAAGGGACTATCCACCAAGATGATCTAACAATTGTAAATATCTATGCCCCCAATAGGGGAGCAGCCAATTACATAAGAAAACTGTTAATCAAGATAAAGAGTCATATTGATATGAATACATTAATAGTAGAAGATCTTAACATGCCTCTCTAAGAAATACACAGTTCACTGAAGCATAAAATCAATAAAGAAACAAGAGCATTGAATGACACTTTGGACCAGATGGACCTCATAGATATATACAGAACATTCCACCCTAAAACAACAGAATACTCATTCTTCTCAAGTGCGCATGGAACCTTCTCAAGAATAGACCACATACTGGGTCACAAATCAGGACTCAACCGATACCAAAAGACTGAGAATATTCCCTACATATTCTTAGATCACAATGCTTTGAAACTGGAGCTCAATCACAAGGAAAAGTTCAGAAGGAACTCAAACAGCTGGAAGCTAAAGACCATCTTGCTTAAGAATGCTTAGATCAACCAGGAGATCAAAGAAGAACTGAAACAATTCATGGAAACCAGTGCGAATGAAGACACTTTGGTCCAAACCCTATGGGATGTAGCAAAGGCGGTCTTAAGAGGGGAAATAGAGAGCCATCCAAGCCTCCCTCAAAAAAATTGAAAAATCCAGATCATACCAGCTGTCTCTACACCTTAAAGAACTGGAGAATCAACAACAAATCAAACCAACTCCACACATAAGAAGGGAAATAATCAAGATTAGAGCTGAGATCAACGAGGTAGAAACCAGAGATACAGTAGACCGAATCAATAAAACTAGAAGCTGGTTTTTTCAAAGAATCAATAAGATCGATAAACCATTGGGCACACTATTCCAAAAGAAGAGAGAGAAAGCCCAAATTCATAAAATTTTTAATGAAAAGGGAGAGATCACAACTAACACCAAGGAAGTAGAAACAATCATCAGAAGTTATTACCAACAGTTATATGCCAATAAGCTAAGCAACCTAGATGAAATGGATGCATTCCTGGAAAACTATAAACTCCCAAAATTGAACTAGGAAGAAACTGACAACCTGAATAGACCAATATCTAGTAACGAGAGTGAAGCAGTGATCAAAAACCTCCCAAAAAACAATAGCCCATGACCTGATGGATTCCCTGGAGTATTCTACCTAACTTTCAAAGAAGAAATAACACTCATTCTCTTGAATCTGTTTCAAAAAACTGAAGCAGAAGGAAAATTCCAGAATCTTTCTATGAGCCAGCATTACCCTGATCCCCAAACCAGGCAAAGACCCTACCGAAAAGGAGAATTTCAGACCAATATCACTGATGAATATGGATGCTAAGATTCTAAACAAGGTCCTAGCAAACAGGATGCAACAGCACATTAAAAAGATTATCTACCATGACCAGGTGGGATTCACTTTTGGGTTATAAGAATGGTTCAACATTTGCAAATCAATCAGTGTGATAGAACAAATCAATAAGAGAAGAGAGAAGAACCACATGGTCCTCTCAATTGATGCAGAAAAAGCATTTGACAAAATCCAGCATCCGTTCCTGATTAAAACGCTTCAAAGTATAGGGATAGAGGGAATATTCCTGAACTTCATCAAATCTATCATCCTCAATGGGAAAAAGCTTGCAGCCTTCCCGCTGAGATCAGGAAAACGACAAGGATGCCCACTCTCACCACTCTTGTTCAACATAGTATTAGAAGTCCTAGCAACAGCAATCGACAAGAAAGAGAAATAAAAGGTATCAAAATTGGCAGTGAAGAAGTCAAACTCTCTCTCTTTGCAGATGACATGACTCTTTATATGGAAAACCCAAAATACTCCACCCCCAAACTACTAGAACTCATACAGCAATTCAGTAATGTGGCAGGATACAGAGTCAATATACAGAAATCAGTGGCTTTCTTATACACTAACAATGAAAATACAGAAAAGGAAATTAGAGTTGATTCCATTTACTATAGCACCAAGAACCGTAAGATACTTGGGAATAAACCTAATCAAAGAGGTAAAGGATCTGTACTCGAGGAACTACAGAACACTCATGAAAGAAATTGAAGAAGACACAAAAAGATGGAAGACCATTCCATGCTCTTGGATCGGCAGAATAAACATTGTTAAAATGTCTATACTGCCTAGAGCAATCTATACTTTTAATGCCATTCCAATCAAAATTCCACCGGTATTCTTCAAAGAGCTGGAGCAAATAATCCAAAAATTTGTATAAAAACGGACACATAGACAAGTGGAACAGAGTAGAGAGCCCAGATATGTACCCTCAACTCTATGGGCAAACAATCTTCAACAAAACTGGAAAAAATATACAGTGGAAAAAAGACAGTCTCTTCAATAAATGGTGCTGGGAAAACTGGGCAGCTATATGTAGAATAATGAAACTCGACCATTCTCTTACACCGTACACTAAGACAAACTCAAAATGGATAAAAGACCTCAACGTGAGACAGGAATCCATCAGAATCCTAGAGGAGAACATAGGCAGTAATCTCTTCGATATCAGCCATAGCACCTTCTTTCAGGAAATGTCTCCAAAGGCAAAGGAATTAAAAGCCAAAATCAACTTTTAGGACTTCATCAAAATCAAAAGATTCTGCACAGCAAAGGAAACAGTCAACAAAACAAAGAGGCAACCCACGGAATGGGAGAAGATATTTGCAAATGACAGTACAGACAAAAGATTGATATCCAGCATCTTTAAAGAACTCCTCAAACTCAACACACACAAAACAGACAATCATATCAAAAAATGGGCAGAAGATATGAACAGACACTTCTCCAATGAAGACATACAAATGGCTATCAGACACATGAAAAAATGTTCATCATCACTAACCATCAGGGAGATTCAAATGAAAACCACATTGTGATATCACCTTACACCACTTAGAATGGCCAAAATTAGCAAGACAGGAAACAACATGTGTTGGAGTGGATGTGGAGAAAGGGGAATCCTCTTACACTGTTGGTGGGAATGCAAGTTGGTGCAACCTCTTTGGAGAACAGTGTGGAGATTCCTCAAGAAATTAAAAATAGAACTTCCCTATGACCCTGCAATTGCTTTACTGGGTATTTACCCCAAAGATACAGATGTAGTGAAAAGAAGGGCCATCTGTACACCAATGTTTATAGCATAAATGGCCACAGTCGCCAAACTGTAGAAAGAACCAAGATGCCCTTCAACGGACGAATGGATAAGGAAGATGTGGTCCATATACACTATGGAGTATTATGCCTCCATCAGAAAGGATGAATACCCAACTTTTTTAGCAACATGGATGGGACTGGAAGAGATTATGCTAAGTGAAATAAGTCAAGCAGAGAGAGTCAATTACCATATGGTTTCACTTATTTGTGGAGCATAACAAATAGCATGGAGGACATGGGGAGTTAGGAGAAGACAGTGGGGGGAAATTGGAAGGGGAGGTGAACCATGAGAGACTATGTACTCTGAAAAACCACCTGAGGGTTTTGAAGGGATGGTGGTGGGAGGTTGGGGGAACTAGGTGGTGGGTATTAGGGAGGGCATGTATTGCATGGAGCACTGGTTGTTGTGCAAAAACAATTAAGACTGTTACACTGAAAAGAAATAAAAAGGAAAATTAAAAAAAAATAAGTGTATATAGTCCTAAAGCAATCTTCCAAAACTCACTTAGGAAGAAATAGAAAATTTAATGTAATTAATTACTGATATATATAGATATATATATATAGAGAGAGAATGATAGATATAAGATATAGTGATAAAGATATATTTAATATAGATATATAGATATATCGATATCAATATCAATATCTATATAGGGATATAGTAAATATATCTATAAATATATAAATATATATAGATATAGTAAATGTATCTATAAATATATAAATATATATAGATATAGTAAATATATAAATATTTACTATATTATCTATTTAATATAATTTAATATTTACTATATTATAAATAAAGATATATAAATTGATATAGTAAATATATTATAAATATATAAATATATATAAATATATCTATATATCTTATATCTTTATATAAGATATATATCTCTATATAAGATATCTCCTATTATATGTTTTATATATATATATAAAATATCTCTGTATATCTATAATAGAGATATAATATATTATGTAATAATGTATGTTATATATAATTATTATATATATTATGTGTATATATATAATTATTATGTTATGCTCATATATATGTAATATATATATTTATATATATACATATACATTATGTTATGCTCATATATATACACACACATATATATACACACATATATATGTGAGCATAACATAATGTATATGTATATATATAATATATACATATTTATATATTATATATATATTACATATATATGAGCATAACATAATAATATATATAATATACACATATATATGTATATATATACACAGACACACACATATATATACATATATATACATAATAATATATATATACACATATATTTGTATATATATATATACACAGACACACACACATATATATATGAGCATAACATAATAATTACATATATATACATAATATATATAATAATTATATATAACACATATTATTACATAATATATTATATCTCTATTATAGATATACAGAGGTATTTTTACTCTATCTATATAATATTTATATTATGTATATATGATAGATATAGATATATAAGATATTTAGAGATGTATTTACTCTATCTCTATATCAATATCTATATCTATCTTATATATATAATATATATATTTCTTATATCTCTATATATCTCTATATATATCTGTATATATATCTCCATTTATCTTATATCTCTATATAAGATATATAGAGATATATTTACTATATCTCTATATCTCTATCTATCTTATATATATAATATATATTTCTTTTATCTTACATCTTATCATATATCTCTATATCTCTCTATCTTATATATAATATATATTTCTCATATCTTATATCTTATTATATATCTTATTTCTTGTATCATGTATTTATTTGTGTATACATATATATGTATATATATATATACACAGACATACACATATATTTCTGCTAACTCTTAATCTATTGATGAACACTTAGTTTGCTTCCATATCTTGCTATTGTTATTAATGCTTCAATAAATACAGGAATGCATAATTCTTTTCAGATTAGTATTTTTATTTTCTTTGGGTAAATATCGAATATTGGAATTATCTGATCATGTAGTATTTCTATTTTTAAGATGAGGGGACAGGAGATTGGACTGAAGAGATGAATGGGAATGGGATATATAAACTTACAGTTATGAGAATACAAGATACAACATAAGAAGTATAGCCAAAGGTATTATAATAGTGATGTATGGGAACAGTTGGTAGCTACAGTTTTGGTGAGCATAACATAATATATAAAATTGTCAAATCACAACAGTGTATACCTAAAACTAATGTAACATTGTGTGTCAACTATGTTTAAAAAAATAATGAGGAATAAATTGAAAAAGCAATACAATCTCCAAATGAAGGTCTGAGACGAACTAGCTCCACAGGTTAATTCTACAAAACATTTAGAGAGAAGTTAATACCTATTTTAATGATTTCAAAAAACAGAAGAGGAAGTAAATCCTCCAAATTCATTAAATCAAGCCAACATTACCTTGGTAGCAAGACATGACAAAGACAGTACAAAAAATGAAACTATAGGCTGATATCCCTGATAAACACAGATACAAAAATCCTCAACAAAATATTAACAAATCATACTTAACAATGTATTAAAATGATCACTCACCATGATCAAGTGGATGGAAGAATTGTTCAATATTTGCAATTCAATTAATGAGATATACCATATCAAGAAAACAAAATACAAATTATATAATCATCTGAATAGGTACAGAAAAAGCATTTAAAAACTCATTCATAACAAAAACATGCATTCATAATAAAGACTATACAAAGTGGTTTTAGAAGAAACATGCCACAACAGAGTAAATGTTATATATAAAAAAAAAAAGAAAACAAAACAAAAAAAAGTAAGCAATGACGACAACAGAACAGCTGGCGTCGTATTCAATTGTGAAACACTGAACTTTTTATCAAAGATCTGGAACACGACAAGGATGTCCACTTTGCCACTTCTTTGCCAACACAGTACTAGAAGTCCTAGACAGAGTAATCAGGAAAGAAAAAGAAACATAAGTTACCCAGATTGGAAAGGGATGAGTTAAACTGCTGTCAATTGCAGTCATCATAATACCATACATAGAAAACTCTAAGGAGGACATGTATTGCATGAAGCACTGGGTGTTGTACATAAACAATGAGTCTTGGAACACTGCATCAAAAACTAATGATGTATTTTATGGTGACTAACATAACACAATAAAAAAAAAGAAAATACTCAAGACTTGAACAAAACGCTGTTAGAAGAGATGAATGAATTCATTCAGTTTGTAGGATGCAAAGTTAATAAAGAGTACCTGTTGTGTTTCTGTACACTAATAAAGAAATAGCAGAAAAAGAGAAATTAAGAAATCTATTATATTTGCAATTGATTCAAAGAGAACAAAATACCTAGGATAAATTTAACCAATGAGAGGAAAGATCTATACTCTGAAAACTATAAATCATTGGTGAAAGAAATTAAAGAAGACACAAACACATAAAAAGATACTATTACCAATGCAATCTGCAGATTTAATATAATCCTTATGAAAATACCAGTAACATTTTTCACAGAACTATAACAAATCTTTTGAAAATTTGTAAGGAAACACAATGACCTTGAGTAGGCAAATCAATCTTGAGAAAGAAGAACAGAGATGGACACATCACTTCTTTTTTAATTTGAAATCCCAGATTTCATCATATACTACAAATCTGTTGTAATCAAGAGTATTGAACTAGTACACAGATAGACACATAAATCAATGGGTTATAATAGAAAGCCCAAAAATAAACCCATGGTTATATGGCTAATCTATGACATAGGAGGAAAGAATATATAATGGGGAAAAGGCAGTCTCTTCAATAAAAGATGCTTGAAAAATTGGACAGATATACTGAAAAGAACAAAACTGGACAACATTCATATACAATATTAAAAATTAAGTCAAAATGGATTAGGGATTTATTTATTTGTTTATTTATTTATTTATTTATTTATTAGGATTTTATTTATTTATTTGACAGACAGAGATCACAAGTAGGCAGAGAAGCAGGCAGAGAGAGAGGAAGGGAAGCAGGCTTCCTGCTGAGCAGAGAGCCTGATGCGGGGCTGGATCCCAGGATGCTGGGATCATGACCTGAGCCGAAGGCAGAGGCTTTAACCCACTGAACCACCCAGGCGCCCTGGATTAAGGATTTAATTGTGAGACATGAAACTACAAAACTCCTAGAAGATAATATAGGTAGTAAGTTTTTTTTGAAATCAGCATAAGAATATTTTTTCAGGAATTGGAAGCAAAAATACAGTGCTGAAATTACAACAAAATCAACATTTTGGGACAGTGAAGAAAATGATCAGCAAAACAAAAAGACAACCAACTGAATGGGAGAAGATATTTCCAAGAGATATATGAATTTAGGGGTTAATATTCAAAATATATAAAAATTCATACAACTCAAGACAAAAAATAAAAAGGATGAATACCCAACTTTTGTAGCAACATGGATGGGACTGGAAGAGATTATGCTGAGTGAAGTAAGTCAAGCAGAGAGAGTCAATTATCATATGGTTTCACTTATTTGTGGAGCATAACAAATAGCATGGAGGACATGGGGAGTTAGGAGAAGGGAGTTGGGGGAAATTGGAAGGGGAAGTGAACCATGAGAGACTATGGACTCTGAAAAACAATATGAAGGGTTTGAAGGGGTGGGGTGTGGGAGGTTGGGGGAACCAGGTGTTGGGTATTAGAGAGGGCACGGATTGCATGGAGCACTGGGTGTGGTACAAAAACAATGAATACTGTTATGCTGAAAATAAATTTTAAAAATGATAATAAAAAAATAATAATCTGATGAAAAATGGGCAGAGGACCTGAATAAACATTTTTCCAAGGAAGGAACATAGATTATATAGAGGGCCAACAGATTTAAGAAAACAGGCTCAATATTACTAATTATCAGGGATATGGAAATCAAAACCACAATGGATCTCACCTTATACCTGTCAGAATGGCAGAATCAAAAAGATGAAATATAAGCATTGGCAAGGATGTGGAGAGAAAGGAAGACTTGTACACCATTGATGGGAATGGAAATCAGTGCAGCCACTGTACAAAATGCAATGGATATTCCTCAAGAAATTAAAAATAGAAATGGCATATGATTCAATAATTTCAATATTAGGCATTTACCCAAAGAAAACAAAACACTGATTTGAAAAGAATTATGAACATATTTACAACAGGTATTATTTATAACAGGCAAGATGTAGATGCAGTCTAAGTGTCCATCAATTGACACTTAAAGAGGGTGTATACACAAAACATGCATACACACACACGCAAGCACACACACACTGAAATATTACTCAGACATGAGAAAAGGATGAGTTCATGTCATTTAAGACAACATAGATGAATGTAGAGGGTATTATGCTAAGTGAAACCAATCAGACTGAGGATGACAAATACCCAATAATTCCACTCATAAGTAGATTCTAGATAAATAAATAAAAATAAGTAAATAAAAATAAAACCAGAATAAGACCTACAAAAGTAGAGAAGACTCTAATGGTTGTCAGAGGGAAAGTGAGTAGGGGTTGGGCAAAACCACTGAATGAGAGTGTGAGATACAGGCTGATAACTGTGGAATGAAGACATCACAGAATAAAAGGCACAGCATAAGGAATACAGTCAATGATATTTTAATAGGTAGGTAATTATGGCTACACCTGTGGTGAACATAATGTAATGTATAACTAGTGAAATCATGAGGTTGTACACTTGAACCTAATCACATTGTCAATTATACTCAAATTTAAAAACAGTTATTAATGAATACATAAATGAATAAAAATAAGAATGTGTATATATAAATAAATAACAAATCTAATGAATTCTATAAGGACCCATTCTCTGAGTACTATCACTTTTGTGTTTAGAGTACAGATCATAGCAATTTGGAAAAACACAGTTGAATCCATGGTATAGAGCAAGGGCACACTAGGGAAATCAAAATCCAGAGATCCTCTGGGAGATATTGGTGGCAGAATCTGAGCTAAGACAATGGGACACCCTTCTATGATGGAGTACCCTCTCTATATATATATCAAGTATAAAGAGATTTATACTTGAACCACATGGGAAATACGTGCTATCCATCACATTTACCTTTGCTTTTTGGACAGAGTTCCAGGATCCCAGTTCAGGATTGATGCTTTCATCAGAGACATATTAACAGTTCCTCTAAACCAAAAGACAGACCTGCCAGCAGATGTTCTGAGCTCTTCATGCCACCATATTCCTTGTGGGCAAATGTCAAACTTCTCTGTATCTTTATACTGGAAGGAGACTACATGTTTATTGAACTTTTCATTCTTGCCATATATTTCCCGTGCACTCCATCACATGATCCACATGTACTGTGCTATAGGAAGCAACCTGTGTGAATGGCATCCAAGAGACCCCTTCATTCTGACTTTTGATGGAATCTATCTAATGGAGGGTACCTTACATGATTGTGTGCGCTTATTCCCCTTTCCTGACAGAACTGAAGTATTTCTTCTTCCTGCTATTAGGAGGGCAAGCATTAAAGAGAGATCTTGATGTAATGGGCACTGGGTGCTATGGCAACTGATGAATCAATAAACTCTACCTCTGGGGCACCTGGGTGGCTCAGTGAGTTAAGCCTCTGCCTTCGGGTCAGGTTGTGATCTCAGGGTACTGGGATCAAGCCTGTGTTGGGCTCTCTGCTCAGCAGAGATCCCGCTTCCCCTTCTTTCTCTCTGCCTGCCTCTTTGTCTAGTTGTGATTTCTGTCTGTCAAATAAATAAAATCTTAAAAAAAATCTCTGCCTCTGAACTAATAATACAGAATATTCTAACTAATTGAATTTAAATTAAGCAAAAATTTGCAAACATTGATCTTGGTTGAGGAAAACTCCCTAGTCTATGGTCATGATACCTTCCTGGCATCAGGCCACATTCAAATTCTTCTGTGGGGGCCCTATTGCAGGAACACGTGGAAGGGCCATCTCAGAAATCCACCCAGGGTAACTGAGAACTTGGTTGGGTCTGATTCCCAGTTCAACATCTCCCTGTGCACAATTCTGCTTCCTTTATTCCATGGGTATCGATCCTTAGAATAATCCCCTAATAAACTTCCTGCATGCCAATAGTGTTCTTACTAGTGTGCCTCTTTGGATTGCTTTTAAAAATTATGTTTCTTTCTTTTGCTTCCTTCTTGCTAGTTTGTGGCTTCCTGTATCTGATGTTTGGCTGGTAAGGTGTTTTTCATGCAGCCTGTCTATTTGTAGTCTGGAATCTACTCCATCCCTTCATGCTTGCAGGGGGAGAGTGGTGGCAATACTTTCTTTTGCTAAAATTGAGGTCTGTTGCAACTTCTTTATGGTTTCCCAAAATTATGCTCACACATTTATAAATAGTCCTAAATTAATCTCAATTTTGTCACCTAGGTTCATTGTAAATTCATTGTAATTTTCTTACAGACTTCTAAGTGATATGTAGATTTCCCCCTCTGACATGAAGCTTGTCTGTTCCTCATTCTCCTATCCCCTGAGAATCTACATCACATTTGATCTATGTAGCACAGTCAATTGCCCCACCAGATAGTGGCACCCTGTTTTACTAGAGCATTGACAGCCCTTTTTCCTGAAGGAGCACAGATATCAAAACACAAAAATATGAATATTTACTGAAAATTTTATTTTCACTCTTGCTGCAAGTTTTACTTGTAACTTGATATACTACCAGTCTATAATGTACTTCTCAGAATTAGCTAGGAGCCTGTAGTTTTGTTCAGAAAATAAAGCTTGACTTAATCTAGATTTCACTCAGGTGGTAAATTATGTTCTAAATCAGAGTAGGATTAGTCACTGTGATAAGATTCAGTATCCAAAGGCAGAAGTCTAACAAAATTTACAGTATGCTTACTCCCTAAACAAATGACGATTCTTATAGTTCACATGGATTAACCAATTATACTATCTCACATTTATACAGAGACAGTGTTTTCTATCAACCATTGCATTCAAGAAATCTTTTTTTTTAATTTTACAATTGTGGAATGTCATCCTTATACATTTTTTAAAGATTTTTTTTTCTATTTAGTAAGTTAACATACAGTGTAATATTAGTTTCATTTTACAATTGTGGAATGTCATTTTTTAAATTTCTTTTTTTTTCTATCTAGTTAGTTAACATAGAGTGTAATATTAGTTTCATGTGTACAATGTAGTGATTGAACACTTCCATACAACACCTGGTGTGCATCACAAGTGCACTCCCCGATTACCATCAGCTATTTATAAATATATTAAGTAAGCCAAAGCAAATGGAATGGTAAAAATGTCACCAAAAATCAAGGTTTAATAGAAAACTGAAAATACATAGTACAAACAATAGCAAAATCTTTGAAAAGTACCCATATCAAATCAAACAGTTAAGTGCTTGACACAATAAATGCATTCTGCTGTTATTGCTATAATCATAGATTTTATGATTCACCTTTAAATGTCAAATAAAATAAAATAGTAAAATAAAATAAACTCATAAGGATACAAGCTAACAAGCTTATAACACAACCACCAAATTAAATTTAGAGAGAAAAATGGTGAAATCCTACCATGGGCTTGATCATTTTAATTACTGTCTTCAACAGAAATTATCTCTCAATAATGCACTCTGTAATCTGCTCCATCAAAGTTCTAACAAGTAGTGCAAGCATAACATTAGTTCATTCCTAGTGTACTTTTAAAAAATATTTTATTTATTGATTTGAAAGAGATTGAGTGAAAGAGAGAGAGAAAGAGAGAAAGAGCAGGAGTACAGGGATAGGGAGAGGAGAAGCAGACTGTTTGCTGGAGAAGGAGTCTGTTTCCAGGCTGGATCCCAGGATCCCAGGATCAT
This sequence comes from Lontra canadensis, assembly GCF_010015895.1. NCBI lineage: Eukaryota > Metazoa > Chordata > Mammalia > Carnivora > Mustelidae > Lontra > Lontra canadensis. Next base: position 340,792 of record NW_022631245.1, read on the forward strand.
GAGCTGAAGGCAGATGCTTAACTCACTGAGACACCCAAGTGCCCCTCTACTAATGTACTTTTAAATCATCCCTTTTTATGGACATTATTTATTTACATTTTGATCTTAATTATAGATGATTTTTATATTTTAATTTTAATGAATCACAACTTTCTGGAAGAATGTATAATCTGTGAATCTTTAAAATCTTCGAAAATTAAATATTTTGTCACCCTAAGATTCAGAGTTATGCAGGTCTGCTATACTAATAAGATAGTATTTTTAGCAAAATATGTCAATAGACCACACCCCTTAATAGGACACTCTAGACAGTGATATGAGTAAGTTTCATGCTGCCGGACTATAAGATGTTTCCTCCTCACAAAGAGATGCATTAGGATGACCCTGCTCAGAAGGGACAGAGATCCAGCTTGTTGAAGTCATCATTTTTATCTATGTAAGTAGGTCATAATCACCTTTGATATTTAGTAATTTGTTTATTAGTCTGAACTCCACAAAAATCCAAAGTACATTACTTTGTGTAATTTTGCAAATAAAATTGTTTGTTGATCTATGCCATAATGTGAAAAACTAAAAGGTATTAAAGCTGATGTAGCCATCAGGTTAAGTATCTTGCAGTAACTTGTCAATTCAGTCTAATAAATTGTTTTGCTGTCACTATTTTATTTTTAACAGAACAGATTGATTTATCTCCCTGGTATTCTGAGGGAAACAAATTATAATTTTTAGGTTAAGTCAGAACAATGGGGGTTAGAAAAATACAGAAGGAAATTATCAGAATCCACTAGATTTTCTGTGATTACACTATGAAAAAAGGAGATTAGTGCCTTCTATTATATTGAAATAATATTATTTTATGATTCAAGTAAAGGTACCACAATTTTTTTTTAAAGATTTTATTTATTTATTTGACAGAGATCACAAGTAGGCAGAGAGGCAGGCAGAGAGAGAGGAGGAAGCAGGCTCCCTGCCGAGCAGAGAGCCCGATATGGGGCTCGATCCCAAGACCCTGGGATCATGACCTGAGCCGAAGGCAGAGGCTTTAACCCACTGAGCCACCCAGGCGCCCCAAGGTACCACAATTTAAGCACCATCCTAAGTCAAAGACTGAGAAACATAAGAAATGATCTCTCTTTTAAACTAGGGGACAAAAGAAAATTCAGAATGATAAATTCTCAATCCTATAGTAGTCAGTATTGATCTTTCATTCTTCTAATTAATGCCATTTTAGATATTATATTTGCAGGATAACTTAATTTCTCATTTAGATTTTCAACCACTTTGTTTGCATAGTCAATTAGGAATTAGTAAGTTTTCTATCATATTAATTAGCGAACACAGTTGTGTCTCTTGCATAATATGGAAATTATACTTAGGAATTTTGATATAACACATATTTAACATTGCATTCCTTGGAAAAATATAATTTTCTACCAATGACATTATTTGATTAACACCTTTAGTTGATCTTACTAGTAAATACTATAAACAAAATAGCATATTGAAAAGACAATTAGATCAGGGATGATGGATTGTTTTTATACATATATTTCACCTTAAAATAATACCTCAATACATACAAAGTTAAACACTAATAATTCCAAATTTAAAAAACAACAAAAATTATAAACCTCACAAGAAGCAGTATTTACTAAATGTAATAATAATTTTAATTGTTGTAGTGAGTCTTTAAAACACATACATCTCTCTTGCATACATGTAAAGGAAAAAGAAGTAGCTCAAATTACTATATTATTAAGGTATATCTGTTCACATTATACAAATTTAAACAATTATTAACAAAAATTCCATTAAATTTATCCTTTAAGTGAATGACAGCAGCCCAACATCCATAGGTGGAATGAATTAATAAAGACAATGTTGTGTATACATAGAAAGGGATACTATTCAACTAAGGAAGGGAATTCTGACATGGTATAGTTTGAACAAATGTTGATGACATGATGTTAAATGAATAAGCCAATTATAAAAAAGACAAATTCTGTATATTCCCACAAAACTTAAGATCCTATAATAGTCAAATTCATAGGTCCAGAATAGCAGACTGGTGGTTAGCAGTTCCCAGGGACAGGGAGAAATAGGAAATCATTGTTTAATGGGCACAGAGTTTCTGTTACAGATTATGAAGTGTTCTGGGGTTATATATTGGCCATAGTTGCAGAATAATGTGACTATACATAATGCCACTACAGTGACAATATATTTAAAAATGGGTAAGATGATAGCAAAAATTATTTTAAGAAACTTACTCAACCTCTGCAATTATTATATTACAGATTGACATTTAAGGAAGTTCTGAATTTTGTCATTTTTCATAAGAATGAGAGAGTTTAGAATAGAGAAAATAAGAGGGTTCCAAGTCAAATAAATGAGTTTGGAGGGTTTTGAGATCCTTCAAGAAGGCACTCTAACTAACCCATAATTAAGGAATTCATATGGTTCCTAGGTGTGAAGAGTGCAAATGTTAACAGCTTTGAAGGTGTGGAGATAACAAAGTTTTGAGAAATGCAGTGTATATCTATAGAGAGAAGTGTTTCTTTTTTTTTAAGATTTTGTTTATTGATTTGACAGACAGCGATCACAAGTAGGCAGAGGCAGGCAGAGGAGGGGGTGGGAAACAGGCTCCCTGCTAAGCAGAGAGCCAGATGTGGGGCTCTATCCCAGCACCCTGAGATCATGACTTGAGCTGAAGGCAGAGGCTTAACCCACTGAGCCACCCAGGAACCCCAAAAATTGTGTTTCTATGTTTAACTTTGAAACAACTAACTAAAACCCTGAAGTAGAATACTGTCAGTACAATCATGATGCTGAAACAATGGAGTTAGTGATTGAGGGAGCTTTTTGCAATTTCTGTGTCTTGATTTGCATTCCAGTACAGGAGGCATATGTAAGTTGAGTGCAAATCAAATGACCATGGAGAGAGGGATTCCTGTCATGCCATTTCATTGAATTAGACCACATCTTTGAGACTGAATCAGCATCTTCATCTCCTCAAGTATGATACTATTCATTCAACAACGTAGAGCAGTTTCAGTACTAGCAGATCAAAGAGAATGCCTTCATATATTTAGATTCTTTTGGGCCTGAAGAAGAAATGAACTTATCTCTATACTGGGTACTAACAAATTTATTTTCTCTTATTTACCGAAAGAAGATTGTTTCTCTGTGAATTTGAGGGGAAACATCATTACACACTTTATACAGTTAATGAAATGTTGAATTTAGTATTATTGTCTTGCATTGGGAACATATTCTGAGAAAGTAATATGATGAAAACTCTATCATCTATTTCTTCATTTGCAGTGTTGCTCTTGTTTGAAATCATGAACATTTGGAACACTACCACAGATTTCATTCTCCTAGGACTCTTTAATCACACAGAAGCCCATCTATTTCTCTTTGTGATGGTTCTCACAATTGCCTTCACCTCCCTACTAGGCAATGCCCTCATGATTTTCCTGATTCATCAGGATGTCCGGCTTCACACTCCCATGTACTTCCTATTGAGCCAACTCTCCCTCATGGACATGATGCTAGTCTCCACCATTGTGCCCAAAATGGCAGCTGACTACTTGACTGGCCTGAAGTCCATTTCTCCTTCTGGCTGTGGGTTGCAGATCTTCTTCTTCATCACTCTGGAAGGGGGCGAGTGTTTCCTCTTGGCATCCATGTCCTATGACCGCTTTGTGGCTGTTTGCCACCCACTGCGATATGTTGTTCTCATGAGCTGGAAATTATGCCTGAGAATGACTGTGGGGTCTTGGTTCCTGGGGGCAGCTGATGGGCTCCTGCAGGCTGCTGCTACCCTGAGTTTTCCATTTTGCTATGAACGTGAGATCAATCATTTCTTCTGTGAGGCCCCTACTCTGATGCGTTTGGCTTGTGCCAACACATTGGTCTTTGAAAATGTCATGTACATATGTTGTGTATTAATGCTCCTGGTTCCATTTTCTCTCATCCTGATTTCCTATAGTCTTATCTTTGTTGCAGTTCTCCAGATGCATTCTAGAGAAGCCCGCAAGAAGGCTTTTGCTACATGCTCCTCACATCTCTCTGTGGTGGGACTCTTTTATGGAGCTGCTATTTTTATCTATATGAGACCCAAATCCTACAGGTCAGCTAACCATGATAAAATAGTGTCGGTGTTCTATACTATCTTCACTCCTTTGTTGAACCCCATCATCTATAGTATGAGGAACAGTGATGTCAAGGAAGCCCTGAGAAAGTGTATAGGTCAGTGCGCTACCTTAAGTCATGACTAAGATTACATTGATTTGTCCCAAATTTCAAGATTATACAAAAGGAATTGTGTGAAATTTCCTAGGGAATAGTTATATATGCATTATATCTATAACTGTTTCTATTTTATTTTGAAATTCAGACAGAACTATATATTTTGGATCTTTTATATATAGTAATTTTTATGTATAATAATCATATTATTTTAAAAATTTTCTGGACATTTTTCTTTTTCAAGTTATTTATTTATTTATTTTTCATTTCAATATAAACAAGATTTTTAAAAATATTTTATTTTATTTTTCAGTGTTCCAAGATTCATTGTTTATGAACCACACCCAGTGCTACATGAATCTCAGTTAGTTAACAAACTGTGTAATATTCATTTCAGGCATAGAATTTAGCAATTCAACACTTACATAAAATGCCCAGCACCTAACCCACCCACAACCTACATTCCCTCTGATAAACATCCTTTAATAAAGTGAAAAAATTGCCCATGTATTTGAAGTAAATAAATAATTGAGGAATATACATCTAGAATACATGAGTAACACATAAAACTCAACAGCAAACACATTAAAACATGTGTGAAAGATTTAAATACCCATTTATCCAAAGTATATATATACAAATGCCTGATAAGCATATGATGAGACAGTCATTTGTTATTAGGGAAATGCACATAAAATCACAATGAAAGATTCCTTTCACCCATTATGAAAGATGTTATTAAACTTTAAATAATAGTAGTAACAAATGCTGCAAGAATATGAAGAAGTTGGAATCTTAGTGCATTCTTTCTTTTTCTCTTAGTGCATCTTTGATGGGAATGTAAAATGGTCAGGTGCTATGAAAGACAGTATGGCAATTCATACAAAAATAGTATGGAAAATTTAACATCAAATTATCATATGATTTAGTAATTATGCTTCTAAATATATACAAAAAATAATTGAAAGCAGGAACTTGAGCAAATACCTGTGCAGAAATGTTTATAGCAGCATAGTTCACAATAGCCAAAGAGGTTTAAAAAAAAAAAAAGTTCCTACAGGAGAAAAAATGCAGAAATTAAAAGTATTGTATATAAACAATGATTTATTATTTGCACTGAAAATGAATAAAATTCTGATACACCCTACAACAAGGATGAATCTTGAGAAAATTTGTCTAAGTTAAGTAAACCAAACAGAAAAGGAAAGTATTGTATGATTACACTTTTATGAGGTACTTAGATTAGGCAAATTAACTGAGACAAATAATCATTAGTAGGATTATAGGGTGCAAGGATGGGGAGTTATTATTTGTAAGGTGAGAAAATTGGTACATTGAAAATACTCTAGAGATGGATAGTTATGATTGAACAAAAATATGAATGCAGTTGTTACTGAATTGCACAAAGATTGTTAAAATTGTCTATGTCATAATATATATTTTACCATAAATAAGTTAGAAAACAACCCTGTAAACTAGACTAGTGGTACCCCTTCCCAAGAGAAATGTAACACAGATGCAAATACTGGAGACCATACAAAATCTAAGAACATTTAAGGGGTTATCTGCAATGAAAAATGCATTCTTATATTATCTAAATAGTAGTCCCTCAAAGTAATACTATCATTTTGTTACCCGTTTTAAAATGTATAACATGTTTTGTAACATAATGGTAATCTCTTAGTGAAAATTCAAAAATAAGTACCTATTCTAAAATAAAGATTACATACAAATTGTGTAGTATTTTAAGAATTTCTGCCTGTGTTGGTGTAAAATATATCAAATTGCATTATGATATATCTAATTTTAAGCCAATGTACAAACTGCCAAATAATTTAATATGCTTACACATTATTCTTATGCAACTTCTGAGTAACAATATATAACATTTATGACTCCATAAAACTTTAGAGACATAAAAACATTGGAAGAATCTGAATAAGCATATTTTTTATCCCACTGAATTGACCCTTAACATATCTTCAAAAACATGTAAATCCATTATAAGAATTCCTTTCCATTCTTGGCCTGAGGCCATCTTGAGTATTAGTGACTTAAACTGTATCATTCAAGTCTCAGTTGACTTTTCCAAGTAAACACACACACACACACACACACACACACACACACACACACATACACAAAGAAAAGGGTCCTTTCCTTTAATGTCTAGATAAAGAACTTGAATCATGGTTGCTGCTGAGTCTTCCTGAAATACCTAAGATGTCAAGTGCAGGGATAATAGATGAATATATACATCCGTTTGAAAAGTATTTAAAGACATCTGTTCAGAAAAATGACTTTGTTCATATAATGACAGTAGGACCCCTGTTAGCTATTCAATTCAGTGATTTTGTAAAACTGGAAGATAACAAAGAATACATGTCATAATTGGTTTTTATTTTAATTTATTACATAAGACATGAGACTCTTCTACAAGTGCTTAGAAGAATTTGTTTAGAATTAATTAAGAACTGTTTTTTTAAACCACTAAAATAAACAATCAGTATGATATCTCTCAACAAGGGGATATCAAAGAAAATTTCATTTAGTGGAAATGGATTTAAAAGATCCTGTATGTTTGAATCTTGGAAAGAATTGTTGTTTTGCCTAAAAATGTATCATAAATTAGCAGTGACAAAGTAAAATTGATAACATAGTCACTGATAATATAGTCATAGATATTATCTATAAACTTTCCTGGATTTATGCTGAACAAGATTAAGGTTTATACGAGGCGATGCTGTGTTTATGAAAACATGATCACTTTAAGAGTAGTAATAATTCTGTGTCACAAAATGTATACTAAATGTTTATATGGATACGAAAGAAACTTCAAATATGAGAAGAATTTATTTGACCCATAACTGAAACAACATATTTTGAGACAAAAATTATATTTGAAATATAAATTATACTTCTCAAGAAAGGGGAGATACATTGTCCCCAGAGCTTATGATAAATCTCCTGGAGATGGGAAAAATAGTAGGTAAGTGTAGAGTGCTTTAGCATGGTATGTTTAACATGAATTATACTCTCCAGAAGTAGAACTATTTTCATGCAATCATGTGATGTGCTCAGATCAATGTTGATGCCATTGCATTAATTCTGACAGTTTGGATTACTACCCAGATTAAAATCATTATAATTTTAAGGTGATCTGTTTAAGAAATTAGTGACTTACTCTATGTAAAAAAAGTTGGTCAAGACCAGAGGTAGAAGATTTTAAGCAGAGTTTGAACAGGAATGGCTGTATTTTTACAATAGGAAGTGATTTTGGAGTTAGTTCATAAGTATGGTGTCTGAATGGGAAAGGATATGAAAGTCTTTTAAAATATGGGATTGAGTCTTATTGTTATAGGTTTTAGATGGGCTTACATAAAATTTGATGAACAAAACTAAAATGTAACAGTCCAAATTCTCAATAACAATAGTAGAGTGTAGAATTTCCTTTCTTACTTGTGTGTGTGTGTGTGTCTGTGATTTATTGTTTTTTTGTTTTTTACTTCTTTTATTTGAGTATGGTTGATACACAATGTTGCATTACTTTCAGGTGTACAACATAGTGATTTGGCAAGTTTTTACATATTCTACACTCGCCATAAGTATAAATACTATCTAACACTGTACAACACTATTATAATATCATTCACCATATATATATATATATATATATATATATATATATATATATATATATAATTTATTTATTTGACATAGAGAGAGATCACAAATAGGCAGAGCAGCAGGCAGAGAGGGAGGGGAAGCAGGCTCCCTGCTAACCAGAGAGCCCAATGCAGGGCTTGATCCCAAGACCCTGGGATCATGACCTGAGCCGGAGGCAGAAGCTTAACTCACTGACCCACCCAAGCACACCTCGTTGACTATATGTTTTATATTGTGCTTTCATTCCTGTGACTTATTCATTTCATAACTGGAAGGCTGTGTCTCCCTCTTCTGTTCATTCTGACAATTTTTTGTCAATGACCACAGTGGTTACACAGTTGCCAGGGCAAACTTATTATTGTTATACACTATTTTAATTTATATGAATCTATTACTTCTAGGTAAATGATTATTCAAAAATGTAAAATTGAACCATGAGAAAGTTAAAATAGTAAAAGCAAAATTTGTTTCTGGGACAATTATATATTTTCTAAATTTAAAGGACGCTTAAAAATAATTCAAGTATTCATAGAAGTAGTGAATGTGTTATTTTTCTACTATTTTCCCCCAAAACAAATTGAGATTAATTTTACTTTCGGTGTTTAACTTTGGTGTTTTATCTTTTAACGTTATGTATGTATAACTGAACTTCAAGCAAAATAATATCTACATTAGAAATTGAGGATACTTTGTGAAAATCAGATGGAAATGACAGACAGAAATGATTTGGGAACTATACTGATGATGATATTCCATTATACAGATGTACCATATCTTCTTTGGCAGGTTTCAGTGGATATCTTTGTGGTTTTGATTTGATCATCTATAGATGATACTCATAAAATTAAGTTTACTAACCTGAGTCTATATTGCTAAGTTTCAAAACTACAGCTAGATACTGTTTGTACTCAAAAGGATCTTTAACTGTAACTTGCTTGTGCAATAAAACAGAACAGGCACATCTCCAGTCTGAATCTAAACTCAAAGTACTTCCAGTGGTAATTATTTTCTTTTCAACTCTCAATTTATCTGTCTACATATTTTTCTATTTATTTACCTATTAATGCTGATTCATTACATGAGATTCCATAAAAGCATATAATTTGAAGTACACAAATATGTGCATGTACCAATACTGTGTATTCTAGATCTCTTTATCTTTCATTAAGGTATGAAGCTGTATACCCTTTTAAGCAATTAAATCATGCATTTCTTAAAGATGTAATAAGATTATTAATTCTAAGTAAAGTACACAAACTATATATCATTTTTTTTCTTTTTTTATAGTAGAACCTATTGGAAACACTTGAAAGAATGTGTAATCGTATGTAAGATTCTATGAAAGGACACTGTGTAGAATTATGCTTGGCAACACCCTAGAGGACACTCTTGGGTTATCCGATTTGGACTCTCTTAAAGGCATCTCACAACGCTGTAAATTCCACGTGGCTGATGTCAATGCAAAATAATTATTATCTAGGGATGTGCAAATACAAGTATGATGAAACATTTCAAATAAATGAGGTAGACTTTATGAATCCAGATAATTCAAAGTTCTCCTGGGAACCTGATCAGGTATCTGTTTTATAGGATTCCTCCCTTACTGGTGAATAAGAAAGTTCACTTTTCGGAAACTTAAGCACTTTAGATTATTTCAAGGATCTTGAGAAGGGAGGGAGTGACCCAAATTGATGTGAAATCCAATGCGGAGTTTTTACAATTAGATGATTTTTAAAGTCTGATCTGATAAAACTTCCAAGAAATCCAACTTAAGGCTTCTTTGGTAACTTTACATTCTTGTTGTACCAATTTAAGTGATCAGACCAAATGTGACCAAATTTATTTAGTGACCAATAAGATATTTCTTTGGAATTGATGTTGATCAAAGGCAAGATGGTGTAGAAAAAAAAATGCTTCATGGTAAAACTCTCCATTGTCTAGTTTCTGGAGGTCACCCAACCAGATCTGTCACTATATCACTAAAGTCTTAAATAATTCACATTCACATGGGAATCAGTTTTACATACTCATAATGAGGCTTTTTTAAAAATATGTTTTTTTCTGTAAATGTATAAAACATTGATGTGAGGCTATTTTTTATTTCATTTTTAACTAAATACAAGTATACGAAAATATATCTATGCAAACAATATAATAGCTATTGAATTCATGTGATGGTAATTGCCCATAACTTTGAAACTTAGGCAGCAGTTAGGAAATTTTCCTCATCATGATGGAGGAATAAACTGAATATATATTGAATATGCACACTTACAACTTGATTTACAGAGGAGATAATATGGGTGCCTCTTTGTTTTTGTTCTTGTTTTTTTGGTAATCAAAGTCGCCTAGGATACTTTGGTATTGGGGGCAAGGAATGAATTGCAGTTCATTTGGAGGATCTGGAAATGATGACTGCATTTGCTACCCCATTCATTAAAGCTGGATATCTGTAAGGAACAAGTGACAAAGTGGTAACAACAACAGAGGAGACAGAATATCTTAAAATGAGCAAAAATTAAAAACTAAATAAATGTATTTTGGAATAAAGGGCAAACATATTCATGACCCTATATTATCTATACTGAATTTCTATTTTATTTTATTTTAATTTTTTAATTCTATTTTCAGCATAACAGTATTGCTTATTTTTGCACCACACCCAGTGCTCCATGCAATCCATGCCCTCTCTAATATCCACCATCCGGGTCCCGCAACCTCCCACCCCCTGCCGCTTCAAACCACTCAGATTGTTTTTCAGAGTCCATAGTCTCTCATGGATCACCTCCCCCTTCTAATTTCCCCCAACTCCCTTCTCCTCTCTAATTCCCCTTGTCCTCCATGTTATTTGTTATTTCCACAAATAAGTGAAACCATATGAAAATTGACTCTCTCTGCTTGACTTATTTCACTCAGCATAATCTCTTCCAGGCCAATCCATGTCGTCTGAAAAGTTGGGTATTCATCCCTTCTGATGGAGGCATAATTCTCCATAGTGTATATGGACCACATCTTCCTTATCCATTCGTCCGTTGAAGGGCATCTTGGTTCTTTCCACAGTTTGGCGACTGTGGCCATTTACGCTATAAACATTGGGGTACAGATGGCCCTTCTTTTCACTACATCTGTATCTTTGGGGTAAATACCCAGTAGAGCAATTGCCAGGTCATAGGGAAGCTCTATTTTTAATTTATTGAGGAATCTCCACACTGTTCTCCAAAGAGGCTGCACCGACTTGTATTCCCACCAACAGTGGAAGAGGGTTCCCCTTTCTCCACATCCCCTCCAACACATGTTGTTTCCTGTCTTGCTCATTTGGGCCATTCTAACTGGTGTAAGGTGATATCTCAATGTGGTTTTCATTTGAATCTCCCTGACAGCTAATGATGATGAACATTTTTTCATGTGTCTGATAGCCATTTGTATGTCTTCATTGGAGAAGAGTCTTTCATATCTTCTGCCCATTTTTTGATATGATTGTCTGTTTTCTGTGTGTTGAGTTTGAGAAGTTCTTTATAGATCCTGGATATCAACCTTTTGTCTGTATTGTCATTTGCAAATATCTTCTCCCATTCGGTGGATTGCCTCTCTGTTTTGCTGATTGTTTTCTTTGCTGTGCAGAAGATTTTGATCTTGATGAAGTCCCAAAAGTTCATTTTCACTTTTGTTTCCTTTGCCTTTGGAGACATATCTTGAAAAAAGTTCTGTGGCTGATATGGAAGAGGTTACTGCCTATGTTCTCCTCAAGGATTCTGATGGATTCCTGTCTCATGTGGAGGTCTTTTATCCATTTCTACTTTATATTTGTGTGCAGGGTAAGAGAAGGTTCGAGTTTCATTCTTCTACATATAGCTACCCAGTTTTACCAGCACCATTTATGGAAGAGACTGTCTTTTTTCCACTGTATATTTTTTCCTGTTTTGTCAAAGATTATTTGACCATAGAGATGAGGGTCCATATCTGGGCTATCTACTGTATTCCACTGGTCTATGTGTCTGTTTTTATACCAGTACCATGCTGTCTTGGTGATCACAGCTTCGTGGGAAAGTTTGAAATCAGGTAACGTGTTGCCCCCAGTTTTATTTTTGTTTTTCAACATTTCCTTAGCGATTTGGGGTCTCATCTGATTCCATACAAATTTTTGGATTATTTGCTCCAGCTCTTTGAAGAATACTAGTGGTATTTTGATCGGAATGGCATTAAAAGTATAGATTGCTCTAGGCAGTATAGACATTTTAACAATGTTTATTCTTCCAATCTAAGAGCATGGAATGGTCTTCCATCTTTTTGTGTCTTCTTCAATTTCTTTCATGAGTTTTTTGTAGTTCCTCGAGTACAGATACTTTATCTCTTTGGTTAGGTTTATTCCCAGGTATCTGATGGTTCTTGGTGCTATAGTAAATGGAATCAATTCTTTAATTTCCCTTTCTGTATTTTCATTGTTCGTGTGTAAGAAAGCCACTGATTTCTGTACGTTGACTTTGTATCCAGCCATGTTGCTGAATTGCTGTATGAGTTCTAGTAGTTTGGGGGAGGAGTATTTTGGGTTTTCCATATGAAGAGTCATGTCATATGCGAAGAGAGAGAGTTTGACTTCTTCATTGCCAATTTGGATACATTTTAGTTATCTTTGTTGTCCGATTGCTGTTGCTAGCACTTCTAATACTATGTTGAACAAGAGTGGTGAGAGTGGGCATCCTTGTCGTGTTCTTTATCTCAACAGGAAGGCTGCAAGCTTTTTCCCATTGAGGATGATATTTGCTGTGGGTCTTTCATAGATAGATATTATGAAGTTCAGGAATGTTCCCTCTCTCCCTATACTTTCAAGCATTTTAATCAGGAATGGATGCTGGATTTTGTCAAATGCTTTTTCTGCGTCAATTGAGAGGACCATGTGGTTCTTCTCTCTTCTCTTATTGACTTGTTCTATCACATTGATTGATTTGCGAATGTTGAACTATCCTTGTAGCCCAGGAATGAATCCCACCTGGTCATGGTGAATAATCATTTTAATGTGCTGTTGGATCCCGTTTGTTAGGATCTTGTTGAGAATCTTAGCATCCATATTCATCAGTGATATTGGTCCAAAATTCTCCTTTTTGGTAGGGTCTTTGCCTGGTTTGGGGATCAGGGTAATGCTGGCTTCAT